>NC_088783.1:58286394-58598394 GCF_958450345.1 Calliphora vicina | reverse complement strand
TCACTCACTGCTTAACAAGAAAATATGTGTTGGAGTAAAGAAGAAGATCAAACAATTTTACATCTTTAAATATTGTCTTACTTTTTACAATTTAATTAAACACTTTTTCTTTTGTAGGTACCCTACAATGTTTTAACTGATACCAACAGTTCTTACTGAAGGTTTGAAAACAAACTATTTTAAAATCTGGTACTGAAGTATCAGAAATGTTTACAATTTTACGGTTTTAAATAATTATTTTTGCTTTAGAATCTAAAAAAAGCTAAGCTTCCCTTTACTATGTCATTTAGAGCTATTAGCACTATTTTGGATTCTCTTGTGAGCTGAGTTTTTCTATCTACTATGACCCACTATACTTTTCCTTCAAGATTTTCCATTTAACTATGCAAATAATGTCTACATTATTTTATACAATTTTATTAAACATATGTATTTCAATGCATCTAGTAGCAACACATGATGATAGGAATGACTCCTGTTCCTGCAGCATCTTCAAAACCAAATAAATATATAAAACAAAAAGAAGAAAAGGTGCCGCAAAGGAAACCTTTAAATATTCAATTGTATAAATCAACATATTTTAGCCTTCTATCTTTGGCTTTAATTTCCTTCTTGCTCACATCCCTGGACTACTTGCAACATATACTAGCTACTTCCTGCACCATTTCCCTCCCTTCTTCTGAAAATATGTTATGCACTCTTCAGAATTCTTGAAATTCTTTTCCTTTTCTTTTGTTAGAAAGTGGTTGGTTGCATACAGCAAAGTGTGTATGCAAATAATACTGCTACTGCTACTGCCACCGCTACTGGCTTTGTGTGAGGAGTTTGGGTTTTTGGTAGTTTGTTGTACGTGTTTAAGTGTTCAAATCGGATTTTGTATAGAAAAACATTTACTTTATTGTGTTTGACTTGTATTTCTTTTTTTTGTTTTCAGTTTAACATTTTCATATGAATTTATGTGTAAAATATGTATGAGATTTTCAAAGTTGTAAAGTTAACTAACTAACCGTCGTTTAGAAGAATAAACTAAGATGTTGAATACATTTTAAACAGTTCATTAAAGGAAAGAAAACAAGAATTTCAGATATATTGGACAGAATTCGAACAGTATTCTCATAGCTAGGATAATTTCAGAATGTTTGCCTCAGAAACTGAACAATTTTCTATAGGAAATGTTGCCCAGACTCTGAGAAATTTTCTATGGAAAATATTACCCAGACTCTGACCAATTTTCTATGGAAAATATTACCCAGACTCTGAGCAATTTTCTATAGAAAATGATGCCCAGACTCTGAGCAATTTTCTATAGAAAATGATGCCCAGACTCTGAGCAATTTTCTATAGAAAATGATGCCCAGACTCTGAGCAATTTTCTATAGAAAATGATGCCCAGACTCTGAGCAATTTTCTATAGAAAATGATGCCCAGACTCTGAGCAATTTTCTATAGAAAATGATGCCCAGACTCTGAGCAATTTTCTGTAGAAAATGATGCCCAGACTCTGAGCAATTTTCTATAGAAAATGATGTCCAGACTCTGAGCAATTTTCTATAGAAAATGATGCACAGACTCTGAGCAATTTTCTATAGAAAATGTTGTCCAGACTCTGAACAAGTTTCTATACAAAATGTTGTCCAGAATCAGAACAATTTTCTAGAGAAAATGTTGACTAGAATCTGAACAATTTTCTATAGAAAATGATGCCCGGACTCTGAGCAATTTTCTATAGAAAATGTTGCCCAGACTCTGAGCAATTTTCTATAGAAAATGATGCCCAGACTCTGAGCAATTTTCTATAGAAAATGATGCCCAGACTCTGAGCAATTTTCTATAGAAAATGATGCCCAGACTCTGAGCAATTTTCTATAGAAAATTATGCCCAGACTCTGAGCAATTTTCTATAGAAAATGATGCCCAGACTCTGAGCAATTTTCTATAGAAAATGATGCCCAGACTCTGAGCAATTTTCTATAGAAAATGATGCCCAGACTCTAAATAATTTTCTATAGAAAATGTAGCTCAGATACTGTCAGTTTTAATAAAAATGTTGGAGTACCTTATGCAATTCATACATTTAGATCTCTGTCATTATTATAAACATCCACTGATTATAATGCGTGTTTGCAAGGTGTATATTTATACATGTTTATTAGTTTTTATCATTAACAATTTTTCATTTTAGCTGTATTTCTTTTTTTTTTCTATTTTTGCCTGCAATATATTTTTTGCGTATTTTGTAACTGAAATTGTTTCCAAAATTAAATTGTTAATGGTAATTTAATGTTTGTGTTTTATTCGTTTTTATTTAATTTTTGTAACTCGTACCATGTTCATGTTAAAAATGTCACTTAACGGAACACATGCATAAATTTAACTGGGACGTGTGTTTGCTCCAAAGTAGCGACAAAAAAATCACGTTTCTTAAACGACATGGATGACGATAATGGCATGGGAGGGTTGTAAAACAACAAATATTCATTTAGTCATTGCGTTTTTAGGGGAAGGGGGGAAGAAAACCAACAGTATGGCAAACATTTTTAACAGTTAATTAAAAATACAAAAATAATAATAAACAAAATTGTTTCTCAAGAAAAAATTTGCAGAAAAAAAATCGGTAATAAATTATTAAACTTACCATTCAAGATAAATCTAGTAGATGACAACATGACTGGAAATAGAAAAAATAATTATAAATATAAATAAATTTTGTAGATGGTGATTTACAATATTAATTAAAATTTATTAAATAATTAAATATTTTTTTTTAATAATCAACATGCAAATGTAATTTTAATAAATTACTCCCACGTTTACAAGTAACAATTTTTCTGTAGACTGTGACAACCTGTCTATGGAAAATGCTGTTCAGTATGTCACAACTTTTCTTAAGAAAAAGTTGACCTCATCGAGACAAAAACAAAACGAACGAAAAAGTTGTCTCAAGGCAACTAGAAAAATTTGTCTATGTTAAGATAATTTTTCTATAAAAAATTTGCATTGATTAAGAAAACATTTCTGTAGAAAAAGCTGCTTCGATCAAGGCAACTTTTGCACACAAAAAGTTACCTAGATTAAGATACTATTTCCGTAGTAAATGCCTATATTGAGATGACTATTCCCCAAGGAATAGTTGCCATGATTGAGACAAATTTCGAGAAGGCTTTTCTATAAAAAATTGCCTCAATAGAAAGAACTCTTCTATTGAAAAGAATGCCTTGATTGAACGACTTTTCCTTTGAGGCAACTGGTCTTTAGAAGAAGTTGCCTTGATTGAGACAAATATTGTTGAAACAAGTAGCCTTGATTGATACAGCTTTCTATAACAATTTAGTATTGATTGAAACACTTTTTCTGCATCTTTGATCAAGACAACTTTTCAATGCAAAAAGTTGCTTTGATTGAGATACAATTTCCGTAGAAAATGTTGTCTTGATTGAGGCAACTTTTCTATAGAAAAATTTGTCTTGATTGAGACAGTTTTTCTATAGAAAAAGTTGTCTTGATTGAGACAGTTTTTCTATAGAAAAAGTTGTCTTGATTGAGACAGTTTTTCTATAGAAAAAGTTGTCTTGATTGAGACAGTTTTTCTATAGAAAAAATTGTCTTGATTGAGACAGTTTTAGAAGAAGTTGTCTTGATTGAGACAGTTTTTCTATAGAAAAAGTTGTCTTGATTGAGACAGTTTTTCTATAGAAAAAGTTGTCTTGATTGAGACAGTTTTTCTATAGAAAAAGTTGTCTTGATTGAGACAGTTTTTCTATAGACAAAGTTGTCTTGATTGAGACAGTTTTTCTATAGAAAAAGTTGTCTTGATTGAGACAGTTTTTCTATAGACAAAGTTGTCTTGATTGAGACAGTTTTTCTATAGAAAAAGTTGTCTTGATTGAGACAGTTTTTCTATAGAAAAAGTTGTCTTGATTGAGACAGTTTTTCTATAGAAAAAGTTGTCTTGATTGAGACAGTTTTTCTATAGAAAAAGTTGTCTTGATTGAGACAGTTTTTCTATAGAAAAAGTTGTCTTGATTGAGACAGTTTTTCTATAGAAAAAGTTGTCTTGATTGAGACAGTTTTTCTATAGAAAAAGTTGTCTTGATTGAGACAGTTTTTCTATAGAAAAAGTTGTCTTGATTGAGACAGTTTTTCTATAGAAAAAGTTGTCTTGATTGAGACAGTTTTTCTATAGAAAAAGTTGTCTTGATTGAGACAGTTTTTCTATAGAAAAAGTTGTCTTGATTGAGACAGTTTTTCTATAGAAAAAGTTGTCTTGATTGAGACAGTTTTTCTATAGAAAAAGTTGTCTTGATTGAGACAGTTTTTCTATAGAAAAAGTTGTCTTGATTGAGACAGTTTTTCTATAGAAAAAGTTGTCTTGATTGAGACAGTTTTTCTATAGAAAAAGTTGTCTTGATTGAGACAGTTTTTCTATAGAAAAAGTTGTCTTGATTGAGACAGTTTTTCTATAGAAAAAGTTGTCTTGATTGAGACAGTTTTTCTATAGAAAAAGTTGTCTTGATTGAGACAGTTTTTCTATAGAAAAGGTTGTCTTGATTGAGACAGTTTTTCTATAGAAAAGGTTGTCTTGATTGAGACAGTTTTTCTATAGAAAAGGTTGTCTTGATTGAGACAGTTTTTCAATAGAAAAGGTTGTCTTGATTGAGACAGCCTTTATTAAGACAAATTTGCTTTAAGAAAAGTTGCCTGGAGTATTTTGCAAAGGTCTTTTAAACTACATACATATTTATTAGCAATAAAACGTCATGACTATTTTGTAAATTTGTTGCATTAAATTCGACTCCATATGTGTAGTGTATTTTAAATTATATTAAAAAACTAAAACTATTTTCTCAGCCCCAACAATCTTAATCACTTGTGCTGAAAGTTCACATTTGTTAATGCCTCAAATTCTAACCTCATTATAAACTGATGCTGCCTACAAAATGCGACTGGCTGCTTAAAACAACTTCAGGTTTAGCTTTTTTTGGCAAAAAAAAACACAGAATTTGAGGCAAGTATCTCTTACAATGAGTGTGTGTGTGTATTTGAGTGTAAGTCTAAAATGTGTGTGCGCTTATATGGAGGGTGAATTAACATTAAAATGCCACTAAAATTGAGTACGAAAATTTGCAATTTGCAGCGCTTAATACAAAAGCTTTAAGGCATTAACAAACCATTATTCCTGTTTGAATATTTCAACAGGCATTCAAGCAACACCAGCCAACAACACACACATTTATGCTCATTGTGCTGGCAACTACCAAATATTCATGACTACCTTCCCTTCCACAGTGACATAGTAATACACCATTTCCAATTGTATTTCAGATGGTTCTAATTGAATTTGAGAAATTTTCAATTATATTTCAAAAATTTGGAATTGAATTTCAGAATTTCTTAAATTGAAATTTCTGAAGTACAATTGCAAAATTCTAGAAACTTCCGAAATGTAATTAGAAATTTCTGAAATGGAATTAGAAATATCTGAAATAAAATTAGAAGTTTCATATGTTTCTAATAAGAAATTTTTAAAAATTCAATTGGAAATTTCTGAAACTCAATTTGAAATTTCTGAAATACAATTCAAAATGGTGTAGTAATGTAGCGGTGTTGGTGATACCTTTAAAATTACATCCCATACATTCGGATATTCTACATGTACACCACATACCACTGATAATGGATTTTCATTTAAGCCTGGACTATGGACTATAAAATTTGTGTGAGTTCGAATGTGTGTTTATGTGTGCTTAAGTATGTGTATTTAATAGGAATTCACCGAAAAAGAAAAAACAATAACAATAACAATATCAAAAGCAACGTTGACAGCAGAGGGAGCAACGCTGCTCAGCAAAAAGGCCATTTGTACTTTAAGGCTTATGAATGTTTTATTGGGCGCCAAATTGATTACGTTGCCACATGCATGTTAAAAATTCGAAAATAATAAAAACCAGCAACATTTATTCAGCTACAGCACAGAAACTCTACTTAGTTAAAGACCAAGTAGGCTGACATTGCTTTGGTTAAATGGTCGGTATGTCAGTTGGCCATGTAGCCAACCAGTCGGCCAGGCAGGCAAGCAGGCTTTTAGTTATTTAAACCTGGCCACTCAAGCTTTTATGTTCTTGTCTCCTATATACTTACATACAAATATATGAAGTATAAATGTTGCAAAGCGATTTTAACTGAAAATTATATCTTGTAACACGTTGACTGTAATGTAATCTAATTGTTGTTTGTATGTTTAACATTTACAATAATCACATAAATATAGTTTTAAATCTGGTAGATAAACTATTGCCAAATGTGATAATTTTTCAATAAATAGGGGATTTGGGGAAAATTTAATTCTTGAAAATATTGTTAGAAACTAAGCAACTCTTATTATAGAAAATATATCTAATTTAAGTAAAGAAATGTTTTCTCAATCGATGCAATCAAAGAAAAGTTGTCACAATCGATGCAACTTTTTCTAAAGAAAATTTGTCACAATCGAGGCAACTTTTTCTAAAGAAAAGTTGTCACAATCGAGGCAACTTTTTCTAAAGAAAAGTTGTCACAATCGAGGCAACTTTTTGTAAATAAAAGTTGTCACAATCGAAGCAACTTTTTGTAAAGAAAAGTTGTCACAATCGAGGCAATGTTGCCACAATCGAGGCAACTTTTTCTAAAGAAAAGTTGTCTCAATCGAGGCAACTTTTTTTAAAGAAAATTTGTCACAATCGAGGCAACTCTTCCTAAAGAAAAGTTGTCTTAATCGAGTCAACTTTTTCTAAAGAAAAGTTGTCTCAATCGAGTCAACTTTTTCTAAAGAAAAGTTGTCTCAATCGAGTCAACTTTTTCTAAAGAAAAGTTGTCTCAATCGAGTCAACTTTTTCTAAAGAAAAGTTGTCTCAATCGAGTCAACTTTTTCTAAAGAAAAGTTGTCTCAATCGAGTCAACTTTTTCTAAAGAAAAGTTGTCTCAATCGAGTCAACTTTTTCTAAAGAAAAGTTGTCTCAATCGAGTCAACTTTTTCTAAAGAAAAGTTGTCTCAATCGAGTCAACTTTTTCTAAAGAAAAGTTGTCTCAATCGAGTCAACTTTTTCTAAAGAAAAGTTGTCTCAATCGAGTCAACTTTTTCTAAAGAAAAGTTGTCTCAATCGAGTCAACTTTTTCTAAAGAAAAGTTGTCTCAATCGAGGCAACTCTTTCAAAAGAAAAGTTGTCTCAATCGAGTCAACTTTTTTTAAAGAAAAGTTGTCTCAATCGTGTCAACTTTTTCTAAAGAAAATTTGTCTCAATCGGGTCAACATTTTCTAAAGAAAAGTTGTCTCAATCGGGGCAGCATTTTCTAAAGAAAAGTTGTCTCAGTCGGGGCACCATTTTGTAAAGAAAAGTTGGCTCAATCGGGGCAATATTTTCTAAAGAAAAGTTGTCTCAATCGACGCAACTTTTTCTAAAGAAAAGTTGTATCAATCGAGTCAACATTTTCTAAAGAAAAAAATTTAAAATCTTATCAATAATTATACAGAAAAAGTCACCTATATCTTTTCAGGTTTTCTTGCTTAGCTTAAATGTTGTTATCTTTTTTCCCATTATTATATACCCTGGCAACTCTGGCTACTTGCATATAAAACAAAAACATTATTTAAACTCAAAACAATTAGACTTTTATACACCAAAAAACAAAGCACAACAATGGGCAGCCCATTTTATGTATTTTATTTAACTAGACTCCAATCATACAGCCCCAATACTCTTGTACGAATGCATTGCCACAAATTGCCCTCGACTCCCTGTCTGCCAATGATAAACATGTACGTTTGACCACGTTCAAATTTGTTCAGCAAGTTACGAGCGAGCATAAAGGTACTGAGGTGCACTTTATGTGGCAGGGATAAGGACTCTACAAAATGTTGTTGGCGTTTCCCTACATACAAAATGAACAAACAAAGATACATACATAGTTGTTTAAAATGAAATTTATTGTATGTGTGGCACTCGTTTAAAAATTATTAAATTATGCATAATAAGCTGAAATATGTATTTTTTTTTGTTTTGTTGCTGTTTTTGTTATTGGCTGCAGTATGTGGAAAGGCAATAATATAAAATGTGATTTTCATTATGAGGCGCCAAAAAAATCACTATGCAACAGAGATACCAAGTAATTAATTCACTTACACAAACACACATTAGCTGCAACATTGGCTGGCTGACTGACTGACGTTTCATTATTTAGCCGCTCATGCTTTGGCAGCAGGCAGCACTTAACGTTGGAACTAAATTAAATCAATTTTTCATTAACATTTCATGGCACGTCGACAAGTTATTAGTGCATTATAAATGGAAAATTGCCTGTTAAACATTGTAATAAATTTTAGAAAAAAATATGCAATATAAAATAAATAAATATTTCAATAAAAAAAAACAAATTTCACTTGGGCTCGTCCGGGATTTGAACCCGGGACCTCCCGCACCCTAAGCGGAAATCATACCCCTAGACCAACGAGCCAGTTGTTTAATACCAGCACAAAATTTTATATTAACCATTCGACTGTGTGATGGCGCGCTATGTTTGTGTGAAATAGTTTTACTGTGATTTCTTTTCCAGTTTCTTTTTGTGTTGTTTCTTTCTTGGATCTAAAAATAAATTGCTGGTACAATGAACGAGCGTGTGCCTGAGAAGATGATGATGGTTGGTTTTGTTGTACCCACATACTATATGTAGCTATGTTTAATTGAAACAAATGATTTTATTCAAAAACTAATACAAAATTTCGTGTTTGAAATTATGAAAAGAAATTTATGTTTTTAAGTTTGTGTAGTTGTGTATTCTTATCAAACATTGTGATAACCATAAGTATACACACAAAAAATTTAAATAAGCAAGCAAAAATGCTCAAATTATTTGAAAATATGCTGAAAAAAGCAAACTTTAAATTATGTTTTTTATAACACAAATTTTGATTCTTTGTAATTTCGATTAAAATGTTTTCCGGATTTCTAAATGAAATTAACTTTATTTCTTACATAAAAGGACAAACAAATAATATTTATTATGAAAATTAAAAAAATATATATATAAAAAATAAGTAAGAGAGCTTTATTCGGCTGTGCCGAACCTTATATACCCTTCACCAAATTATACTTTAAAATAAAAATGTTAAACATATTTATGTAACCAAATTTTAAAAATATTTTTTATTTTTAATTTTCAGTGAAAAAAATTTTATGGCAAAAAAATTATTTTTTTTTTAAACTATATAACTACTTTTAAATTTATTATTGAAACAAATTCTATGTCAAAAGAATTTTTTTTTTGTGGAAAATTCGACTTATAAAATATTTTGACCAATATTGAACAATTATAGGTCCGACTTACTATGTCCTTATATACATCGTTGCAATGGACTTTGAAATATCTATCAATAGATATCCATATTGTCTATATTGAGAATCCAAATATAGTTTCAAAATAGGTAAAAAAATCTAGGTCGTCAAGGTTGTTTCCCTATATCTCAGCCATTTGGCTATATCGACGCCGCTATCTATAACAACTTTTCTTTAGAAAAAGTTGACTCGATTGAGACAACTTTTCTTTAGAAAAAGTTGACTCGATTGAGACAACTTTTCTTTAGAAAAAGTTGACTCGATTGAGACAACTTTTCTTTAGAAAAAGTTGACTCGATTTAGACAACTTTTCTTTAGAAAAAGTTGACTCGATTTAGACAACTTTTCTTTAGAAAAAGTTGACTCGATTTAGACAACTTTTCTTTAGAAAAAGTTGACTCGATTGAGACAACTTTTCTTTAGAAAAAGTTGACTCGATTGAGACAAGTTTTCTTTAGAAAAAGTTGCCTCGATTGAGACAAGTTTTCTTTAGAAAAAGTTGCCTCGATTGAGACAAGTTTTCTTTAGAAAAAGTTGCCTCGATTGAGACAAGTTTTCTTTAGAAAAAGTTGCCTCGATTGAGACAAGTTTTCTTTAGAAAAAGTTGCCTCGATTGAGACAAGTTTTCTTTAGAAAAAGTTGCCTCGATTGAGACAAGTTTTCTTTAGAAAAAGTTGCCTCAATTAAGACAATTTTTCTTTAGAAAAAGTTGCCTCAATTAAGATCATTTTTCTTTAGAAAAATTTGCCTCAATTAAGACAATTTTTCTTTAGAAAAATTTGCCTCAACTTTTCTTTAGAAAAAGTTGCTTCGATTGAGAATACTTTTCTTTAGAAAAGGTTGCCTAGATTGAGACTACTTTTCTTTAGAAAAAGTAGAAATTGAGAAATTTTTTCTTTAGAAAAAGTTGCCTCAACATTTCTTTAGAAAAAGTTGCCTCCATTGAGACAACTTTTCTTTAGAAAAATTTGTCTTGATTGAGACTACTTTTGTTTAGAAAAAGTTGCCTCGATTGAGACAACTTTTCTTTAGATAAAGTGGCTTTTATTGAGACAACTTTCCCATAGAAAAACATGCCTTGATTCATTCTACTTTTATATTTACCTTGATATCATTAGAAAAAGTTTAATTGATTGAAAAAGCTTCTTTAGAAAAAGTTGCTTTGACGGAGGCAAATTATTTTTAGACAATTTTCTTTGATAGAGACAACTTATTATTAGAAAAACTTGATCTGATTTAAAATTAATTTCTTTAGAAAAAGTTGCATTGATTGAAGTGTTTGTTACAACACTTCTTTAGAAAAATTGCCTTGATTTAGACTACTTTTTTTTTAAAAAAAGTTGCCCTGATTGATACTACTTTCCTTCAGGAAAATTTAAATGAAAATTTTTGTAAAAAGTTGCATTGATTGAGACCACATATTTAGCTGTAGAACAATTGGACTTGATTGGGAAATTTTTTCTTTAGAAAAAGTTGCATTGTTTGAGACAACTTTTCTTTACAAAAAGTTGTCCTGATTGGGACGACTTTTCATAAGAAAAAATATTACCCTGGTTGCTACAACTTTTCTTTAGAAAAACTTGAAAAAGTTGCCTTAATTGAGACAACTTTTCGATGTTGTTTAAATGACAATTTTTTGCAGAGTTTTATTTTAAAAAAGTTACCAAGATTGAGACAATTTATATTTAGAAAAAGTTGCTTAGATTTAGACATAGTATGTTCTGTTGAAATAACTGTTTTAATTAAGACAAATTTTCTATAGAAGAACCTGATATGATTGAGCTAAATTCTCAGTAACGATTTCCTTGATTGATGCAACTTTTGTTCAGAAAAAATTGCAATGATTGGGACAACTATTTATTGGAAAAAAGCTGCCTTTATTGGACAACTTATTGTAAAATATTTGCCCTTTTTGAGACAACTTTTCTTTACAAAAAAGTGCCATAATTGAGAGAAAACTTATCTTTAGAGAAACTTACATTGATTTCGACAACATTTCTGTAGATAATGTTGGCATTTTAAAAAATAGTTTTGAAGATTTTTAGAAAAATTTGAGTTGATTGAGGCAACGTTTTTTTAGTATTTGCTTCTATAAAGACACAATTTATCTTTAGTTTATGAATAATAGTTCAGGAAAAAAATTTGAAGATTGCTACAGATTTTCTGTAGAAAAAGTTGCTTAAATTAACACAAGACATCTATAGCAAAAGTTGTATAAATTGAAGACAACTTGTGTATGGAAAAAAATCCATTAGATTCTGACCTCTAGTCATATAAAATGGTTAAACAGCTTTTTAAAAGCCTTAAAAAATACACATATATACTATAAACTAAGACTCCTTTAACCAAACTATATAATTTACCATCACAATTAATTAACAAACTCTTGCTACAAATCTTCTACATTGTGACAAACATTTTGCTAATAGAGTAAATATTCCCAAAATTTTCAACATACTTAGTTGCTTTCATGCTAAACTCATTTAATGATTAAGAGAAAAACAAAAATGAGCAGTAACCTACAAATTTGGGTTAACTTTTTAATAAAATTATCTATAAAAATAATAAAAAGAAACTAAAACGAAATTATTTTGAAAAAATGTCCACAAAACTTTCCACAAATTTCTCTAACCAACAATTAATTCCACAAAAAAAGTTTCTTTCATAATTAACATTCCCTCATTATAAAGTGAACTTAAAATTTCATGTTGCAACATGTTCCAAGCTGACAAGTTCAATTTTGTTGTTTTGTTTTTTTACTTCAACTTTAATTCTCTATATGGCAAACTAAAGTTTTAGTTTAATTTTTTAATTTGTGAACTTAGACAAAGTTAAACCTCAAATGGCTGGAGTGACATTGTGGTGCCATCACCCTGGCTGCTTGCATTTGGCAAAAGGGCAACAACTAACATACAAAATGTTTTAATGTCACTTTGTGTAGCACGAACAAAAAAACCCACTATGAATGAGAGAGATAGAAGACAAAAGAAAGCAAAACCATGTGAATTGTTGAAACTGTTTGTTGCAAGTTGGTGGTAACAAACACTAAGTGAAGATTAACATGACATTACAGGGTTTTAGTTGTTTTTTACAGGAGCATGCATGTAGCGAGTAGTTTTTTGTGGCAAAATAGATTAGGGGGCATTAGTAGGGAATAGTTGAATGTATGTATTACAATTGCGTTTTTTTATAAATAATTAAAAACAATGTTGTTTTGTTGAGTGAAATCCTACACCTGTTGTCCGTGATAAACTACGATTCAGGAGTTTTGGCATATAAGTCTAAACATCCATAGCATTCGATCATATGGATCAAATCAAATAATAGTTCATTACTCACGAAACACTTGAAAACAATGGTCCCGACTTCAGCTACTAGATATGAGGCACCAGTCAACCATGTAGCTAGTTTTCTTAATTTATTCATGGTGTTCTTTCTTATTTTAAACAAACACAAACTGTGTATCTTTTTGCTTGTCCGCAAATACACCCAGAATCGCTGGCGGGAATTTAACCCACAACCCTCAGATTGATATCCCAGCTCACTATCGTTTGGTCTATTCGGGGCAACCTGGGAGTTATTAATGTTTCGAAAATATCCTCGAATTAGATCACGCAGTCCAGAATGCCTATATTTGTGTAGAAGTTCCAAAGGTAGAACCTAGAGCAATAAATCTAGGAGTACTAAATGACTTTTTGACATGCTGCTCTTGATTAATGGCTGCCACATTGAAAATCCAGGCACCGTAGGTCCTTCGATATGGTCTTACGAACCTCGACTCCGATGATCTCAGCATACTGAATTGACTTCCCCCTCAATACTTTTGGCATATGGGTACATTAAGGTGTTTCATTTTTCCAAAGATGTGATTTTCATATGACTTTGCTTACGCCCCGAGTCTCTGTGATGTAAAAGATATACATACCAAATTTCAAGAAGATTGGGTTATATTTAGGGGTTGCACACATTTAACACTTTTATCTGAAAATGACAGCATACTTAAAGTGTGTTTAGAACAGTTTTTAACATTATAATCATATATACGGAAAGAAGTCTTATATTATGTATATATGGTAAAAACTGTTTTTAATTATAGTTCTTAACGCTAATCTTAAATTTGGTGTAACAAACAATATTTAAATAATAGTTTGTACCAATCGACTTCACTTGAATTTCTTTCATCTTTTGTAGGTAATTGAACTTTAAAATGGGAACCAAAAGAGGAATTTGGCTGCTGGAAAAGGTACCTACTAGTGAGTTTTTAGGAGCTCGGCTCCCTTCAAGGGACAAGTACTTTTAGTTTTTATTTACCACCATAAGGAAACTAAAGAAACACTTTCGGATGCTGCTAAATGTACCAGTACAAAACTACAGGAAGTGTGAAGAAAAGCAAATATCCCTGTTAAGACGGAGGAGAATATCCGTGCTAGTATACAGAAGCTGTACAACCAATACCAAAATCTGGGTAAAGAGAAATCAAGAAACACGGATAAAGCAAATATGAAACGGCAGATTTGGAAAGGTGACCTCGTTGAGTTATTTGACATTTCTCGACAAAATGTTATGGACATTGCTAGCGTATCAGAAGAAGATAAAGAATTTCTTATATCACAAAGAGAAGATCGTACGAGTTCGTCAATGAGTGGAGTTGACAAGGTTTTCGCCTCAAAAATAAGAACTAAGTGTGCAAAAGAAGAACAAAAAGATTCATATAAGAATAAACATTACAAAGCAATCGCAGAAACCAATAAGACAGTCATACTGGAACACTCAACTCCATCTGTAACATCTAGTGACGAAGAAGCCGAGTTTTCGCTACCATCAAAGAAAAAATTACGTTCATGTCCTAAGTTAAAACCTCTTGATCAGACACTTACGTCTACTTGGGACCGAGAAAAGCTCTCTAAATTACAAGCAAGTGCTTCATTTATATCAACTGCAAAGAGCCTTGGACATGATGTTTCAAAAATTTCTGTATCTCCAGCTACCGTTCACCGAGCTAGGTGGATCAATAGAAGTAAAATGGCAAAGAAAATCGAAGTATCACTCTTTGAAAATCCTCCTCATTTGGTCTTGCATTGGGATAGTAAACTGTTGCCCTCTGTTGCCCATGGGAATTTGGAAGATAGGGTTGCAGTCGTAGTGAGTGGTAAAGATTTTGAGCATTTGCTTGGCGTACCTGTTGCTTTAAATGGCACTGGTGAGCAGATGGCCGAAGTAATTATTCGTGAAGTGGACCGATTTGAGCTACGTGAAAAAATCATTGGTATATCTTTTGATACTACAGCATCTAATACAGGACCGATCCAAGGAGCTTGTACCAGAATTGAAAGGGAATTCGGACGAACATTGTTGTGGCTGGCTTGCCGTCATCACACCACTGAACTAATATTGAAAGCGGTGTATGAAGCGTGTTATGGCATACCATCAAGTGGTCCTGACATCCAGATTTTTCGTAAATTCCAAAGTCTGTGGGCTTCACTTGATAAGAAATCATATACGACAATGCTAGATGAAGAAATTCCCATTCAAGGCTTTCTAGAAGAACAACGAGTGAAAATGGTTATCTACATTCAAAATGTCTTAAAAAACGGAAGTCATCCAAGAGAAGACTATAAAGAGTTATTACAACTCTCACTCCTGTACCTAGGAGGGTGGTCTGAAAATGACTTCAGTTTCAAGATTCCAGGGGCTCTACATCAGGCAAGGTGGATGGAAAAAGCAATATATGCACTTAAAATTGCCCTCTTTACCAAACAATTAAATATTTCTCAACGAGAGATAAAAGGAATGAAACGGGTAGCACATTTTGTCTGCCTCATATATGTTCGATTTTGGCACGAGGCAATTGTAAGTCGATGGGCTCCAAAGAATGATTTGGATATGCTACAGCTTCTGAGCACTTACCCAGATGAAGGCGTCAAGAAAAGTGCTCTCACAGTTGCTAAGAGACACCTTTGGTATCTGTCAGAAATAAACGTTGGATTGGCTTTTTTAGACGAACGCATTACTGAGGCTGATAAGGAAAATATGATTAAAAATTTAGAAACCAAACCTGCAAAGAAAAAGGAAATAAAAAGATTAGATGGTAAAAACTTAGTTTTTGAAGGAAAAGATTTAAGCCATTTTGTCACTAAGAAGACAAAGAAGTTCTTTGAATTGTTTGGGATCCATGATACAACAGAATACAGCAGTGATTCTCTAAGAGAGTATGTAAACGCTCTTAAGGTGGTCAATGATACCGCAGAAAGAGGAGTTGCTCTAATAAAAAAGTTTAACCAATCAGTCAGAGACGAACAACAGAAACAGTACTTGTTGAGGGTAGTCGAGCATCACAGAAAGGTCGTTCCCAAGCGAACAAAGGAAGGCATTGCATCGTTCAAAGTTGATTAATAAAACACATGTTACATATAATACTTATAATTACTACTTATTAATCTGAATGTCTACTTTTTTATTTGTTTTTATTGTTTTAAGTTTGTTATTTTTAGTTTTCTAATAAAAATAATTAACATTGAAAAATTGTATTTTGTCTATTTTCACAAAAATGACCAAAGTGTGCAACCTCTAAATATTATTCAATCTTCATGAAATTTGGTATAAATATCTTTTGCATCACAGAGACTCAGGGCGTAAGCAAAGTCTGCAAAAATTTTACATTTTATTTTTTCTCTTACAAAATGAAACACCCTAGGGTACATGGAACCGAATGAACTTCGCCAATATTTGGGTATCTCAGTGGACTACCGTATCATAGAGACTATCCATTCCCAGCCATTTCTTCGACAGGGGCTGAAAGGACACAATCTCTCGAAAGCGACCCTATCGTCAAAGGTATGTGAAGGGGATATTTTATAGGGCTCAAACTGGAACGTATGTATCTTTTGAACTGCCAAATGCATGTAGTGCTATTCCCAAGATCTCCTTGGTTCGAAATATTGGAGATGCCTGGAATATCAGGCTTCTATCAAAAAGATTGTGAGCTTTTCTTCAGGTGGCCTTTTTTGAGTATCGTGTAACCAGAGTGTCTCTTGTAATTGTATTGTAAATTCGTTGATTAAAAAGGTAGCCTCGCTCTTAGATGATGAGATTAACCTCTAGATTGGTATACAGCTTTCTAATATTCCACTCAGACGAGGTAGTCCCTTGAGACTACTTATGGCCTAAGTATCGTCGCTCTGCAGCACAGATGAACATTCCGTTTGTGCGTGCTATAAAATGTAATTGCTCATAGTTTGCATGGATGATGATTTCAGTAGGAGGTGTCTTAATGATGGAGAACTGCACACGGCGGGGCACATTCTAAGCCACTACCCGGCCCTGCGATTGATAATGCAGTGACTATTTTTTGCTTGACCTGACGGAATGACGGATGAGGGAATTGCTTTCCTCTAATTGACCTCCTCTTACTCGGTTATCACAATGGGACCCATATAGAACCCACGACTGATTATTATTCGCTGTAAGAATCTGGATTGTTACTAAATCTTATCGGTATTAAATTGCACTCCCAAAAGACTAACATGCTAAATTGACAGCTCCGAAGCGACCAAATGACATTGCCAAGACATTTCATAACAACATTATCTAAGTTATGTAAAGTAAGGATTATTTAATGGTCTGTGACCGTGCTTAGATCCTCCGTGATCATATCTATAACTTCAACTCAAAAGCCATTTAACTCTTTGTTGAGTTAAATGGCTTTCCTAGCAGCATTTTTGAAAAATCAATGGATCAATTGTGTCATCACTCTAAACTTTCACTCCTTGTGGTTGCATTAACTTATCAACAATCACATGTGGATATTCCAATCCCAAAATGCGTCAAGTCCAAAAAAGAATATTCTGCGATCAGTTTCTGCTGTTCAAGGACAGAATCTGAGAAGCGATAACAAAGTAAGTAGCTGCTAGTTCGCTTAATTGGACATTGTTAGCCCAGATTTGTTAGTCCCAGATCTATATTCTTAACTGTTGATTCTTCGGTCAAATTCGTGGTCCAATTGCGAAGTGGACATTTTCCTTCCATTGGATGCAGTAAGCGAATAATCGGATAAGCAATATCGTGTTCGTTTGCTTTCAGTTTTCAATTGGATGTTTTAAGCAAAACTAGCAAGAACTTTGTTCAACATTTTCATCATGCTAGTGAGTATGATGGCGGCTAAATAAGGGCATGACTTTTTGAAAGTCCCTCCGGTTAACTGAAAGGGCAACACTGATCCTGTCAACATACATCTGTCAGTTGACTCCTGGCAAAATTTGAACAAGCAGCCTCATTCAGTTTGTATTGGACAGCCATTGATAGGAGACTACCACGAGAAGAAAATGCAAAAATGTGAATTTCATGTGATCATACAAAATCATCACTCCAACCAAGGCTGAGCTTAATAAATACTATGGAAACTTTGCCCCATCACGTTCAAATGGTAAAAATAAAATGGTTTAGAGAATTTCGTTGTGGCCGTTCAAGCACGGAATATGCCGAACGACCAGAAAAAATTCACGATCTGATGTTGGCCGAACGGCGATTGTAAGTGCAATATATTGTGGAAGCCATAGGAATCTCACATGGCTCTGTGGTTTAAATTTTGAATGATCACTTGGGTATGAGAAAGCTTTCCACAAGAGTGCTGCCGCGTTTGCTCACAATCGGGTGCACACAGTTGCAGTTTCCATTGCAAAAATCCATGAATTGCTCCCACATCCCCCAGATTTAACCCCGAGTGACTATATCTTGTTTCCAAACCCGAAGAAATAGCTCGGCGGAAAGAGATTTGGCTCCACAAAGAAATACCTATTTTGATGACCTTTTTTTGGAAACTATCAGAAAAATGGAGAAACGTTGGACAAAGTTTATAGTCTATGTTCAAAAATTAAATAATTTTTTCTCTAAAAACCTGTATTTCATTCAAATTCCATTCTTAGAGCGGTGATTGTGACGATGTTTACCGTGAGTGATGCTTTAAAATGCATCTAGAAGATTAGAAAGTAAACAAATCATAGCGGTGTTTAAACAGCACTTTAACTGTCGTTTAGTAAACCTTTAGTTGACAATGTTTTAAGCCAGATGTGGAAGGAAACTGTCACAGAACTGGTTATGAGTCTGGTTGAGCGGTTGTATTTGGAGCGGTTGTATTTATAAGATTAGAAAGTAAATGAAGCATTGCACAAACTTGACAAAGTTTAAAGCCATATAGGTTAGGAAATTGATACAGCACAGGTTATGAGTCTGGTTTGTGGGAGTTATGGGGCGGTTTTATTTATAAAATTAGAAAGTAAACGGAGAATTTCAGTATTTAAAAAGCACTTTAACTGTCGTTTAGTAAACCTTTACTTGACAAAGTTTAAAGCCAAATAAGGAAAGAAACTGACACAGAACTGGTTATGAGTCTGGTTGATGGCGATGGTGCAGGAAGACCTAAGTTGTAAATCTGTTTCGGATATAATAGAAACAGTTTTACAACTAAGGTCAGTAATCAGTTAAATTTTCACCAAATTTATTTAAGATTCATTTATAAATTGACAATCTTTTCTGATAATATGGACTATTGAGTTCAAAGCCATTGACACAAATTTCCGCAGTTACGTTATTAAAAAAATGAAGTCAAGTTTTCAATACTTTTTAAAATTATGTATTTTTTAATTCTTTAAACCTTTTATTATTAAAGAATTTTCACAGTTCGTAAATATTTTTAATCCTTTTTTTAATTTTCTGTGTTTATCAGTAAAAACTCTTAAAAGAGATTTTACAAAATAACGTTTTCAAGGTACACAGAGTTCTCATTCAGTGATATATATATTTTTTTAATTTTTTTCAGATTTCATTAATTTTTTTTTTAATTTTTTAAGGACATGTTGCCTCACTCTCTTTATACATTGCAATAATTTCTTTATCCACTATATGGATTTGTGTCCTTTAAAACAAACACTTTAAAAGCAATTAAAATTTATGTTTTCTACATATAATTTTTTATTTATATTTTTTTGCTATTTTCTCCAACTCTATGCCTTAAATCCTGGGTAAATGAACTACATACAATCTTTGTTGAGGAATCGCGCGAGCAAAATAAATGAAAAAAAACTCTCCCCCAGTTAAAATACAAAAATATGTATGACCAAAAGGATCTTGTAAAAGAAGTCAGTGAAATGAATGGAAAATAATAATAAAAATAATAAAAATACACAACAACAACGACAACGACAAAAAGCAAGAAAAAGAACACAAATTAAAATTCCGTACAAAAACTTTTTACTTTCAACCAAGTGTAAATAAAAATCACATCACATCTAATCACATCTTCCTTCATACGTATGTTAAATGTACTTAAACAACATGCTTATGTAAGATGTTGCAAATCGAGCAACCAACCAACATCAGCAGCAGCAGCAATTGCAGCAACAACTACACAAACAACACCAGTAAGCAAATAACAACAACTAAGAATGTTAGAAATCTTTAAAACTGATTTGTTCTTATTCTGTTTTATTTTTCCATTCATTCAGAGTAGAGTTAATTACAGCTTAACAAAAAAAAATAAAAAAAACTCTGAAATGACTATTGCCACATGCCACATGTACATAAATATGAATGAAATGAGTGAGTGAATGTATGTAAATATGTAAGGTTTGCATGTTGGCTGGCTGTTTTTATTATCCATATTGTAGTAGTAATGGGCTTTAAGGCATTTTCCATATAACAAACAAACACTCATCTAATGTTGGGGTTTATTTTCATTTTTTTTTTTGGAGAATAGTGTGGAAAGAAGATTTTCCATGTGTCATGTTGTCGAAGACATTCATATATCCATCCATCTTTCATGCAATATCGCCATCATCATCAGCAGATGAGCTTCATATAAAACAAGTTGTAATTTCAATTCGTTTTTGTTGCTGTGTTACTCTCTAATATACAAACATGGGAGGCATATTGGTTTGTCATTCTGTTGGTAACATGTCAGCAGCATTTGCAAAAAATGGGATTCCGGGAATGGGCATGGTTAGCTTTTGCATCTAGGGTCTTCGAACAAATTGTTTAAGCTATTTTGCCTTCAATAATGCCACATTTATGTACTGAGCTTCAAAGGTATCTAGAAAATCTAGGTGCTGAGATGTATGTCAATAATGTTGGAAGATATTATTGTCATATCTGATCTTAATAATAAGGAGTAGTCAAAACAAGTAGGACGTGAAATGTCTTATATTGGGTAGGTGGCTCCAAGATGTGAAACTAATGTATACATTAGAACATCCATTAAATATATGGGATTTTCGCAGAGCCAATGTATACTGATGTCTGCCAAGGACATGCAAAGCCTTGACGACATGGTCACTAAGCCTATATTATTCTATGGAGGGCACTAGACGAGGGCTCAATTGGAATGCTATTCTAGAAGGTTTTAAGGAGAATGACAATCCTGATAACAGGAGCCCTAAGAACGACTGCAACAAAGTCGTTCTTTACTATATTGAACTGGATCCCTGAGTACCTAATGTCCAGCAAAATGGCATTCACTACGGCCTCCAAGCTAAATTCTATTGGTGCATCGGAAGTATCCAGAATCATCCAAATAATATTGATTATTGCATCTCCAGACCCTTCCTTTCATGGAACCTCGGTTTCTTAATTCCATACAACACGGAACTAATGGATGAACCTTTACATAACACAAGGGAGATCCAGGATTGCTGGACATCCCTTAATAGGATGGCGAGACATTCAACAGTTGTACTCATGTGGCTACGTGGACACGGAGATATTACGGGCAACTGTGTTGCTGATCTTTTGGCGAAAAAATGCGCAATGATGACTGACGAACACATAGACTTCTTATGGATTTCTTTATCTAATTGCAAGCTTCAAATTAATAACTTTTACTATGACCTCGCTCAGAATGATATGGGTCCGACTAAACGTAGAGCGGACAACGTATCTTCTTGTCCTGATAAGCTCACAATTTAGTAATGTAGTAGCGGTGAAACCGGACACTGCATATTTGGTAACCATGCGAGGAGACTTGGCCTGCCCTATAACCACTTCTGCAGAATTTGTCACAATAAAGAGGAGGATGAGACCATTTTTTATCTGCTTTGTCCGGCATTAGGTAATCTACGCATCAGGTTTCTGGGACATCGTTCCTTAAATGCCTTTATTATGAATAGCAATAGGCTAATCATGCCAGACACGGGAATCTCCACGGAGTGACCTAATATCCGTCAATTTACTGGTGCATAATATTCTCCTCACCTCTCTTCTTCTGGCCACCTTCCTCTTTCATCTACTCCTACATTCTATCTGTCTTACCCCTTTTCTTTTCACAACTATCTGTCCTTCTTTTATCTTTATTTTCAGGAAACACAAAGAGACCTATTGTTTGGATCCAAGTGAGCTGCTCTCTTTCCTGTCTCTACCATGCAGCTGCCTGTAAACCTAACATAACATAGGTCTGATGTCAGTACATTGTGTTGATGTTAGGAAATAAAGTAATGAGAGGGAGGAAAGAAGTTGAAGTATTTGTGAACATTTGTATTGAATTGTTAAATATTATATTCCGCCAGGAAATTATCGGCAGCTATTAGGTTCCACATTCGAATAATTCGGAAAAAAAGGATTTTTCCCTGCAATTTGACATGCAGTCGATACTCCAATTTATAGCATTGGTGTGATCCAGGTGATAGGCGTGAGTTCCGAATGAAAACGCGAGTATTAGGTATAAAGCAACATATATCTGCTGAACAACATTGAGATAAGCAGACAATGTTCCGACGATATTCCAAAGCTGTTATAAATCGCTTGACCGTTTGTCACCTATAAGATCCACCGCCCTTCTTTGAACCCGTTCCAACACCTCTTGACTAGATCTTACAGCTGCGATCCATACATTGGAATTATATTCCATGGAAGGGGGGAAATATGTATGTCCGACAACGTCTCAAGAAACCCAAGTACATAAAAGTTACCTACGCAATATCAAATATATGACGATTCCAACAGACGCCACATTGTATTTTCGTACCTAGAATCAAAAGGTAATCTGAACCTTCAACAGTTTCGTTACCCATAGGAACACATGAGTCAATAGTTCAATTCTGGAGATTTTTGTAAGATCACGATTTATCGAGCCACCCACATTCATTCTTGAGGGTTTAATATCAGAAATAGTTTATCTATGGTCAAAGCAATATGAGTGACAAATATTGTTGTCATCTGCGAAAGAATGAACTGAATTTGAAGTAAGTGAATCATTCATGCAATTTATAAAAAAGAGAAGGAGAAAGTACAGAGCAATGGGCTACTCCATAGCACAATATAAAGTTCTTGGAACAAACCCAATTACCATCTATTACACTTATAGTACGTCCACGAAGGAATCTTGAAATAAAACGAGAAAATTCTACCCCAACACCGAACTAGATCAGTTTCGAAACTATACCATCATGCCACACCAGTTCAAATGCTTTGGAAATGTCCAGTGCAACAACCTCATTCTCTCCCATGCGGTTTATTGGTGGACATCTGAAAGGAAAGCCATTAGGTTTCCAGTTAAATGCCAACTGCGGAAGCCATTAGGTTTCCAGTTAAATGCCAACTGCGGAAGCCATATTGTTTAAATGACGTGGAACTGTTTTTTTCCATTAGGGCAAAGTATCTGGAATCAAAACACTCTGCCGATTGTTTCGAAAGCCGCTGTGATCATACATTCGTGTATACTTCGGGAGAACCCGAAGTACTACCCGAGGAATATTATGTGTATTTTCGGTATGGTGGTTAAGCCAAGCTACCGTGTGTCCGTTCATAAGATGTTACGGACATCGGTACAGTTGATCACAGGATCCTCTTTACTATGCTGAACTGGCTTCCATATGAACTTCTGTATAATAACGTTGCCATGATACTCGATACTACTGGCGTATGGGACCGGAGGAACTTTGACCATATTAAGCTGTCTTGGTGGACTGCTGGACAACATTGATTATTGAACAACCAACCCTTTCTTCAACAGGCCCTTTAATGTCCTTGAAAGGAAACACTTTTGAGGTCTTATCTTATGAAAGTTCTAAGGTAACGATCCATTGACTTTGTAAGACTTAAGATGATCTATCTAAGATATTGGAGACCGAATTAAGTCCCTTGTAAGATACCATAAAGCTACTGGTTATATCTAGCAGTTCGAATATAATATAATTAGAAACATAACCAAGATGGTAACCGGACTTGGGTTTCAATTGACTCAAAATTATTGATACTTAATCAAAATATGGAAGATTGCTCCATAACAAGACAGAAACAGTTAGAACTGTCTAGAAAAATGCAATTTTCAGCACCAACCAAGTATATATTCCAAATTTTGGATTATATTAGACGAATTTAAACTATAAAATGGAATGCAATTCCAAACTCTTGGCTCAACTTACAATGCTGAGTATATATAATTCGTTTCAGTCCAACTGAAGAACAACATATTTACTTGTTGTTCTTCTTGTTGTCAAGCGAAATAAAAAACGCAAAAAAAGGATTGGAAAAATCTATTTAATTCAATGGCATGCAAGTGGAAAGTTACAATACTTGTACGAGCCAAAGAAGGAAAGGAAAGCATCAACAAATAAATAAAAAAGTAGTATCCTTTTAAAGATGAATTGATTCCATAACCACCTTTGTTACGTTCGTTTCTTTTTTTATTTTCTTGTTCATTTCAGTTGGTGTTGTCATAAAGCGAAAAGAGATTCCTCTGTAGGCTAAACAAACGTTTTTATTTGCACGTTTCTTTTAGCAGTTATGTACATATGTATATATTTCATAAGCCAAATAGCAGTGTGGCCTATAGCGGTGGAAAGCTGGAAATAAACGCATAAAAAGTGCTAATTTTTAACAATGAAATATTTCAAAATTTGTTAAGATCAGAATTCTGTTCTCCTTACACCCTCGTTACAATTAGAGAGATCTAATGCATCAATGCATCAATCTTCAAGGTTCCTTTTAATATCCAAATATTCTACAAAATTTTAATCTTCCAATTAATCATCATCTCTAAAAATATAAAATTTCTAGCAGAATTTTTCAGGGGGAATTCGAGACGATCATTGCAATGTAATAATATGAAGTTGTTAGGCAGTAAATCCTGCCTGAACTTGTTCATGGTCCTTGGCACTCGTGGTCCTTCGGACTCTGGTTCGTATCGCGCTACATGGTCATTCGATGACAGACTAAAAATCGCCACTTTAACACCATGGTCACAGCTGTTTTCATTGTTTTTTTTTTCTTAACATTTGTAATATTTTTGTTCTTCGTTTTTAACATTCAAACATCACACGTTGTTTGTCAAATGGAAGGCTTAAAGAAGCACAACAAAAAAAAAGCAGGGAATCCTAGCTGTTTTCAAGAGGAGAAATTATATTTTCTGTTGATTTTGTTTATATGCAGTTGTATATATATGAAGTATATAAGAATGTAAGAGTAAATGAACGAGTATTATGTGTTCTTGTATCTAGGGAGCAATGTCCTGCACAAAACAAAAAAAAACTTAACTCAAGTTTCAAAACTTTTTCTTTCTGTTCTACTGGGTTTTTTTCACTCTACTCCCTATATATATTTTGTGTTCCAATACGAGTACGAGTGCCATCATTCACAGCATCATCATCATCAGTAGCAGCATCATCATCATACAATGTGCCAATGCATGCTATGCAGCTCCCCTAACATGCAAAATGTTCAAACATCACGTTAGGAAGCATTTCGTATCGTTTCAAAAAGAATGACTTTAACTTTAGCAAAGCAAAAAACAACTGAAAAAAACATAAATAAAAAAGAAGCAACCTAAACACACATAAAGTGAAAGAAAGAAATAAAGAACGATTTGAATGAATGAAGTACGAGTTTGAAATGAAAGCAAAGCAAAGCAAATCCGTCCAACACATATTCAGAAATGATTCCAAAGTAAAGAGTGTACTTCAGCTATGAGCTGAGCTGTGAGCTATGAACAGTACTACTAAATACAACATGCTCCCCTAGCACAGTAAAAAAAAATACAAAATAACTGAAACAAAAAGCATAAAAATCAAGTGAAAGAAAACCTACAAAAGGAATTTTCTATTTTGCACCCTATTTGTTGTCACTCGTTCAAAAGTACTGGTTTGAATATGGGTATTTCTCATTCAGTTACACACATGTTTAGGGAGTTGTTTAATTTTCGGGTGGATGGTTTGAAAAGTTAGTTTATCAATATGATTCAATTCGGGATCAATGCCATTCTGCTTCCCGAAGAAGCCATATACCCAAAATTGCTTTAGAACCATCATCATTAATTATGTTGGTTATGATGGAGACATCGACGTGAAATTTAGAAGTGCGTCTTAGCAATATCAATGTCTGATTTGGTTTCTTCTAGACGTCTTTATCAGGAGAAGCTTTAAATATTTTGGCTTTGGTTTAATGTTGAATATTGGTAGTTCGTCTTCGGCAGGCTGATTAATTTAATTCAGTTACTTTGGTTCCGCTCAATACTCATTCGATTGACCGTTAAAGACAGGGACTTCAGTAAATGAGAAGGTCTATGTTGCCCCTTTCAATGTTTTCAGTATCTCAGCATACCGAAAATGCTGTGGTGAATAAAAGGCTAACACGCAAGAAGCACGGCGGAGGGTCTCCAATCGAATCAAACTTAGATAACCTGTGATAGTTAAAGAAGATCCAGCGGGAATTTTGTCTACAAAAGACTCAATGGGAGTCGATCAATTAATAAAGGAATTAAAAATATATTCCGTTCGCAGATAGTCTACTAAAAATTTATTCAAATTAAAAATGTATATTGGAAATTTATTGGAATAAAACATAATTATAAAATAATTGTTTTAAAAAATCTTTGGTATAAAAATATTCTCACAATAAAATTATTTATTTGAATAACAAAATTTCAATAAAAAACTTATTTAGCAATTTATTCAAATAAAAAATTCATTAAAGAAATTTTATTCGTATAAAAGTTGTATTCGAATAAAAGGTTTACTCAAAATTTTTGAATAGAAAATTTAATAAAGAGTTTTTTTTATTCAAATAATAAGTTTACTAAATAAATTTTATGCGGATATACAAATAAAAAATTAACTATAATAATTTTATTCGAATAAAAAATTGGTTATAAAAATTTTATTTGAATAAGAATTTTATTTATGAAATTTTGCTCAAATAAAAAATTTAATAAACTATTTTTCTTCCAATAAAAAATTAACTAAACAAATTTTATTCGAATAAAAAATTTATTAAAGAAAAATTATTCGAATAAAAATTTTACTATACATAGTAATTTTATTAGAATAGAAAATCTATATAAAATCTACTAAAACATTTTATTCAAATAAAAAACTTACTGGAAGTATTATTTGAATATAAAATTTACTAAAACATATTATTCGAATATAAACTTTACTAAAGAAAAATTATTCGAATAAAAAATTAACTAAAGAAAAATTATTCGTATCAAAATGTTAATAACATAGTAATTTAATAGAATATAAAATTACTAAAGAAATTTTGTTCTAATGATATATTGTTAAATAAATTAATTGTATTCGAATAGAAAATTTACTAAAACATTTTATTCGAATAAAAAATTTACTGAAGAAATTTTTTTTTGAATCAGAAATTTACTAATGAAGTTTTATTCGAATAAAAAATTTACTAAAAAAATTTTAGTCGAATAAAAAATGCAGTAAGTTATTTGAATCGAAAAAAACTTTTCTAAAGAAAAATTATTCGAATAAAAATTTTACTATAGTAATTTTATTCGAATCAAAAATTTGCTAATGAAATTCTATTCGAATAAAAAATTTACTGAAGAAATTTAATCGAATAAAAAATTTACTAAAGAAAATGATTGTAATACAAATTTTACTATAGTACATAAATTTATTCGAATAATAAATTGTTAAAGAAATTTTATTCGAATAAAAAATTTACTATATTAATTTTATTCAAATAAGAATTTACTAAAGAAAATTTGTTTGAATAAGAAATAATTAAGGAAATTTTATTCGAATATAAATTGCTAAATAAAATTTATTCGAATAATAAATTGTTAATGAAATTTTATTCGAATAGAATATTTACTAAAAAATTGTAAAATCCAATTTAAAATTTACTGAAGAAATCTTATTCGAATCAAAAATTAACTAATGAAATTTTATTCGAATAAAAATTTACTAAAGAAAAATTATTCTAATAAAAATTTTACTATAGTAGTTTTATTCGAATAAGAAATTAATAAAGACATTTTATTTGAATAATAAATTGCTAAAAAAAATTTATTCGAATAACAAATAGTTAAAGAAATTTTATGCGAATAGAAAATTTACTAAAACATTTTATTCGGATTAAAAATTTACTGAAGAAATTTTATTCGAATCAACAATTAACTAATGAAATTTTAGTAGAATAAAAAATTTACTAAAGAAAAATTAATCGAATAAAAGTTTACTATAGTAATTTTATTCGAATAAGAAATTACTAAAGAAATTTTGTTCGAATTGAAAATTTACGAAAACATTTTATTCGAATTGAAAATTTATTGAAGAAATTTTATTCGAATCAAGAATTAACTAAAGTAATTTCATTTGAATAAAAAATTTACTAAAGACAAATTATTCGAATAAAAATTTTACTATAGTAATTTTATTCGAATAAGAAATTACTAAAGAAATTTTGTTCGAATAATAAATTGCTAAAGCAATTTTATTCGAAGAATATATTGTTCAATTTTATTCGAATTCGAATATTCGAATAAAAATTTAGCATGGTAAATTTATTCGAATAAAAAATTTGCATGAAAAATTTAATCGAATAAAAAATGTTTTATTAATTATATAAAATTCTATTTCAATTTTTTAACTATAGACATTTTATTCGAATAAAACATTTATCATAAAATATAAATTTTCTATGTAAAATTTATTGGAATTTTTTATGCAAATAAAAAATTTAATCGAATAAAAAAAATTCTATACAAAAATTTGTGTAAATATTTAAAAATTTATAATTTTTATTACAATAAAGTTTCTCTGAAAATTTAATCGAAATTTTATTCGAGAAAAAAAAATTTATTTAATAAGGAAATTTAGTTCAAACCAAAAAATTCTGTATTAAAAATATATAGGTATTTTAAAGCCTTCACAATTAAACCCCGTTAACACATGTCACATCAAAAACATACACATGTTTTCTCAAGTAGAATTTTCTTTTCAAATGCAGTTGTAAATGTTTTCTCTAAGTATATGATTTCAATACATAATTTTTCGACTCATAATAAACGTTTTTTCAAATAATTTCCATATAATAATAAAGTACTTAAAAACAAAATGACCCACACCTAGTTTTGAACAAAAAAATAAAATAAAATGTAATACTTTCTTTTTATTAAAAATAGAAATATGTATGAACAAGAGCATTTATTACTCCCACTCACTTGTTCGCAGCAGCAACCCCATTAAAACCCCAGTTTTGCAGTGAATGGTTGGTTTAGCAACAAAAGTATAATTATGAATAGTTTGCAACAACCCTCTCGCCCAAAAACAAGAGAAGTTACTTCAATTTCTATAGTCTTCAAATAATTAGTAACAACAAGAGTATTAATGGGAAACAATACTTGCTGGCAGGAATACACAAATGAAATACAACTAATAAAATGTAGGGAAATAAACAGTTCAAGACAGTATCCAACCACTACAGAGTTTCATAACCAACTAAAATAATAATAAAAAGGAAAAATATTGAAAAAAAGGGAAACAGGGTCCCATAGTAAATTCTTTCCTTCGTTCGTATGTATTCTTAACAAATTATGCTAAGAGTCCCAGAAGAATGTCTTACATTTATTCCTCATACGTATGAGTGAGTGTGAGTGTTTTCTTATTGCAACAAAGACACCAAGATTCTACACAAAATAATACAAGGGGCCGTTGTTCTTGCGTCGAGGTTAATGACAATATAATCCTGGACGGGAGTTTGGGTGACCACTTAACTATTACATAAATTAAAATGAAACAAGTGGAAACAAAAAATAAAAAAAAACAAAATGCAAAAGGAGAAAGAAAAAAATTAAAACAAAAAAAACCAACACAAGAGTAGAAAATGCACAAAACAAAACAAAGTTATCTTAACAGCCATTTACAAATCCTTTGCATACGCATTATTTCTATTATTTCTTGTACTTTTGTTTCTTTCTACAGGGAATGCGTACGTATGCGAAATACAGCTCCTCACTGCACCACTCACTCCGAACACATGCAACACACACTCGTTTCCTCCTTCATCATACAGGAAATTCTTTGATGTGTAAACAAATATATACGCATAAATAGGGGAGGTTGTTGTCATATATTGCAGTTGTTATACGAGGGAGTCTACTATATCTACTAATTGGTGAGGGAGGAGAAGTTTGCGACAGTAAGAGTGCTTGTTTTGTTGGAATCAATGACATCTCAGGTAGTTGGCAAACATTCATTTGAATTCTATAATGGTCTTGTTATGTTTGAAGAAAGATATATGTGTCATGAAATCGGGATGAAATATATTCAGTCGAAGAATGCTACACCAAAAGAAATTCCCATATAGCAATTCTGAGATTCCATAGAGGTTGGAAATACTTATAATTGTAATACCCCTCACCATGGCAAGGGCATATGTAAGTACGTTATTACGTTTACAATTTCCACATTTTTCATTTGCGACCCCCATAAGATCGTTATAGATAGTCGATATAGCCATTTCCGTCTGTCCATCTGTGTGTTGAAATCAACTTTCCGTAGCCCCCAAATAACATACATACATGTTTCTTACATCAATATATCCCCTATAGTCCCGGTTCGATTGGTAATTAAAATCGAGAAAATCGGCCCACAAATGGCTGATATATAAGAAAACAACCTCGACTACTTTTTGAAATTTTTTGATAAAAAAAATATTTTTTATTAATAAATTTTTATTTTAACCCTCCTATGGGTGAGAAGGTCATTGGGGACCTTTTTAATTTTCAAACTGAAATTACTCCTTGATGGTCCATGGAAAGTATACCCGACCCCCACATGTATTCCAAGGAAATTTTATATAGAATCGTTCAAGGCGATCCGACCAATAGTTTAGTTTCTATTGATATTTTAAGGTGCACGGGAACGTATGAAAAGGTCCAAGGTAATTTTATCTAGAATCGTTCAAGGGATCCGACCAATAGTTCAATTTCACACTGGAACGTGTGAAAAAGTCCGCTGGGACCTTGTACTGAAATTTCAAGAAATGATTTAAGTTTAAACAAGTTCGACAGTGCCGAATCTTATATAGCCTTCACCAAATTATACTTCAAAATAAAAATTTTAAATATTTTTAGGTAAACATTTTTTTCCAAAATTTTTTTTTTAAATTGAAAAAAAATTATTTTTAAAATTTTAAAATTTTTTTTTTTAAATTTTAAAAATTATTTAAAAAATTTAACAAGAACCCCATAAATAAATTAAAAAAATGTTTTTTTGTTTTTTAAATTTTTTTGGGGAACAAAAATCAGGTTAAAAAACATTTTTTCAGATTTTGACCCATTGTAGGTCCAACTTACTATGGCCTTATATATGAAATATATATCATTAGATATCCATATTGTCTATATTAATGACTTAGTAATCCAGATATAGGTCAAAAATCGAGGTTGCCCTGGTTTTTTCCTCATATCTCAGGCATTTGTGCACCAATTTTGCTGATTTTAAATAGGAAAATTCTCGAAAGCATGTCTGACAGAATTATTGAAGATTTGGATCCCGAAGATATCTGGGGTCTTCAGAAAATTGATTTCAACAGACAGATAGACGGACAGACGAACATGGCTTAATCGACTCCGCTATCTATAAGGATCCAGAATATATATACTTTATAAGGTCGGAAAATTATATTGTGGAAATTACAAACGGAATGACAAACTTTATATACTCATCTCAGGAAGGTGAAGGGTATACAAACGCACTTTTTTAACAAATTTTATTTTTTTCACGTTCTAAGTTTATTGTGAGGCAGTACGATGAAGAAGCATGCAGTAGGTATCCAAAACACGTTGGTTAGGTTAGGTGGGTTGCTCGCCATTTAGCGAGTTCCCTCGGAGGCTTTGTGACCCATTGTGCAACCCTTAGAAAAAACGTTTTCCTCTTAGGCTGAAAATCATACATGAAAAGCGAATAGTTTCCCTCCCAAATTCCGATGGCTATGTGATGCCTGTGGTCTCCGTGAGAACCAGCCGGTAATTCTAATATATCTGATCATATTCCGACATTTGTACAATCATACAGTGCCCAGTAATTATACCCATAAGAAGCCTAATCCAATTCCTTCCAAGAGACAAAAGAGTCCTGGTCCTATTCTTTGTCAGAGTGTGCAAAAGATGATATTTGACTATCTGAGTTTAGTCTATCTCATCTATCAAATTCGATACGGAAACCCAGGGAGTGTGAATATCCCTTTGCGCAAGACTTACATCAAAGAACGACTTGAGTATTCATCATACACTTCACTTCCCCGGATGCCCTCATGTCCTGCAACCCATATAAACTCGTTGTGATGTTGTGTTAGTTGTGTCAATGAGTGGAAACAATTGAGAAGATATTACGGCCTAATAACGTTGGAGTTAAGAGACTTGATTGATGCAAGGCTGCCCAAGTAGATATGTATAGTAGGGTGACAGCCGATTTTTTTTTAGATTTTTAGATGCCGGGTGGAATATTGTGACACTAGGTTAACTGCTGAAAATTTGAGCCAAATCGAACAACGATTTCAGCACGCGTATCGATGCACCACCATTTTTCAAAATTCGAACAATCTTTTTTTTCATACAACTGATTGTCACTCTAATTAGCTGAAATGCATTTGATTATATATCAAGGGGGGTTATATTTGGCATCGTTTCTAGACTGGCCTGAGGGGTGGAATTCATAGAGCCAGTAATTGCAGGACATGCTAGTCTTTGTACCTTGTTTAGAATAGAAAGCTGAGTTTTAATGTCCACCGCTCACCACCAAACGAGAACCCCATAGATCAAAATGGGGTTCTCGTCCAGTGTACAATATATGGTTTAAAACCTCATCTCTTTCGAAAGGTTTTCTTACATATATATAAGGCCTTCCTCATTCGACTCTCAGCATTACGTTTCCACGAGAGCTTAGCTTAACTCGAAATCTTCAGAAAATTGCCATCAAGTCGTGCAAGTCTGAGCTCTGGAATTTTATATCTTCTGGTATTCGGTTTTGGCAAGGTTGACCGCTAGACCGTTTTCCCTATCCCATATAAGATTCCACAAATGTGGAGAGATGGCACCACCTTGTGGTGTGCCCTTTGTCACAACTTTCCTTGTCCTACCAATACCCATATTTGAGTGTATGACCCTGCTCTTAAGAATATTTCCTGTCCAGTTTGTTATCCGTTGATCAATACCTAAGTCACCTAATACATCGACTATTCCGGATATGTTCACATTATTAAACGCATAAATACTCCTTTCTATCAAGTGTCTCCTGGATAGTTACGACAACGTCATGCAAGGCTGTCTCCATCGATCTGCATTTAAGGTATGTCTGTTGTGCCCTACAGAAATTATAAGGGGAGAGGATATTCCTGACATGGATATCCAAAACAAGTAAGTAAATACAAATCGAGTATGGATGGAAACTCAAGTGAATCCATATGTATGTTTTTTGTTTTACCCAATACATTAACTGAATTCCAAGTTCCAAAGGGCAAATATATGAGATTGATGTCGATCGTAATACGATCGTTGCCAAACCCTTATGCAAAATGAGACTAAATTTCGTGGATGACATTTTCCTGATATGCTATATTTTAGCTGAAGTCCGAAGCAATGGATATTTCGATTGGGAATATCTAATATGACTGCATGTATCTTAATAGGGCAGAACTGCAGTTTAATCAAAGACTTTGGCTTGTTGTAAATAAGACTTGATATATTTCATTTACCACGTATTTGTTAGGATCTACCAAAACTTTAATACAGGGGGGTTACTGCGTAACTCAATGCGAAAACGGAAATGTTCGAAATTGTGTGCTAAATACATTTTAATTCGAAACGATTTCCTTTCGAATAGAATTATGGAGAAACCCCCCAAAACTAAGCCATGTTGCTGCCTATATTTGGGAGGAACATTCCTCAAATTTCCTTCTTCTTCATTTTTATCTCAACACCAAATCCATTCAACCAACATTGCTACATTTTATTACCAAAAAACCTAAAATAAAAATCTTAATAACCATTAAAATATACAGACGTTGTTAACACCATCATTATTAAATAAAAAGGAGTAAAAAGACATTCAAATATTTATGAAAGCATGTCAACAAATAATTTAGACAAATTTTTAACAAAAAATCATAATAATAAAAAAGCTGTATAATAAAGTATAATAATAAAGTCAATTACATGCAACGACTGCTGCTAATAAAACTCAATTTATACAAAAAAAAACCTTATAAAAAAGCCAACCACAAGACTTTAGCGACACAAGAAGAAAAAAATAAATGATTGGTATGAGAACCCAAAATGGAAAGAATGAAGGAAAGGCACAAAAAAATATACATATATACAACTTTTAATGGAGGCACTGTAAAACTTAAGCGGGAAAATCAATTAGCACAACGCCTCGTTTAAAGCCACAGGCTACAATAAGCTGTGGAACCACAACAACTTTGTAAAAATATGATGACGACGACGACCATGATAATGGTGAAGAAGTAGAGGCAGAATTATTAAAAAAAAATATATATAGTTACGGGAATGTGTAACGCTGGTAAAACCACAATTACTTATACACAACGGGCTTCTGTTGCTGTTACCCAACTAAGTGCGGTCTTTTTTGTAAGTCGGGCGGTCGGTGTATACCGACTGCAGGCTCTACAAAGTGATCATAATTGTGGTTTCGGTTGTTGTTCTTAGTTCCAGGCAACACGACATGTTGTGCTGCAGTTTATGTAGAATTGCTTTTTATTACTTTTTTTTTTTTGGTTTATCATCACATTGAACTTGCATTACAAGTTTTTCTTTTTTTTGGAAAATAAACTAAATACGGGATGTAGTTTATCTTAATAATAAGAGCAAAGAAGTGAGAATGTTGTGGATTTGAAAATGTAACAGTTTAACAGGTAAGTAAGGATGAATTTGGAATACCCTGTACAGAGAAAACAGATTCGTTGTTACAACCGAATTTGTCACCACGCTACAGTTTCAATAAAATATTTCGGTAAACCGAAAGTGGCAACAATTTATATATTTTCTTCGTGTCTTGTAAATTAAATTCATTGAATTGAAACAATTTCAATAGAATTAATGCTAAAATCACAATAGAAGCTTTTTAAATACAATTACAAATGTAAATTTTAAGGACATAATTTTTGAATTTGTACTATATTAGGATAGGGTTTAATTATAATTGCTGTTCCTGTTATTTGAATTTATATAAGTTTTATATGGTATCCTTCTTATTGATGGTATGAGCTTTTAGTAATTTGAACATTAATAGGCCATGAATTTGAGAAACGATTAATGTTTATAACTCAAGCACACTGGATCACATCAACCACCTGATGTCATCCACTACCTAATCGACCGATTTTTGTAGCTTCTTCACCACACCACTAGTTGAGTGATTAATCTACATTGAACACTTGTTGGACAAGCATTTGACAAAGGATACACAGTGGTTGACAAAATTTAAAATATTTTTTTTTAAATAAATTTTTTTTTTTTATTATTTTACTTGTATAGTTTTATTTATATAAATTAACTGAAAAACAAACAACATAATTAATTATATTCTGAAAAAAGGGAACAAAATTAAAAATATTCACTATTTCGCTACTGACAAAACAATGGAAACTTTTAAACTTCTGCAAGAAAGAAGTGTAAAACGAAAATAATATTTAAAAGAATGATGTTTAAATTCTGGTAATTTTTCACAATTTTTCGCATAATTGCTTTTTTTCAAAGTTAACGAAAATGGCTAAAGTTAAGATTTTAAAGCTGGTTTAAAACAAAAAAGTATCTGTGACAAATATTCAATAAATAAATCAGCAGTTTCAAAAATTATAAAGAAATTTCGTGAGACCGGTTCTGTAAAAACTCAACATTTAGGTGGAAGACCTCGTAAGACTACTCCTAGACAAGATAATTTAATAGCGAGAGAGTTCAAGAAATTCCCAAAAATAACTCCTCGAGAGGTTGTTAATAGCCTAAAATTAGAAATAAGTACCCGAACAGTTAGTCGCAGGGCAAATGAGGCTGGTCTTGGTTGCTATCGTCCTGGGAAAAAACCACTCATTTCTAAAAAGAACCGTTCTGCTCGTCTACAATTTGCCAGGGATCATTTAAACTGGTCGATACAGAAATGGAATACTGTCCTCTTTTCCGACGAATTCAAATACAATTTAAGAGGCAGTGATGGGAGAACATTTGTAAGACGACCAAAGGGAAAAAGATTAGATCCAAAGTACACAAATAAGACTGTAAAGTTTGGCGGTGGCAATATTATGGTATGGGGAGGTTTTTCAGGGCAAGTTATGGGCCCAATTCATAGAGATTTATAAGGGAATGGCAAAATATTTCAAAGGAGACCATTGACTCTTTAATTGGTTCAATGCATCGTCGATGTGTAGCAGTTATAAAAAATAAGTGATACCCAACAAAATATTGAGTTATTGCAAAGTTTAGACCATATTTGTTAAAATAATACCTAAGTTTCCATTGTTTTGTCAATGCCGTAATAAAGAAATCTTTTAATTTTGTTTTTTCATTTTTAGAATTTAATTAATTATGTCCTTTGTTTTTTGTTAAATTAAGTTAATAAAAGTATACAAATAAAATACTACAAAAATGTTAAAATTTTTTAAAAAATTATTTCAGATTTTAGGCCACTAATGAAATATTTGGAAAAGTTTCCATTGTTTTGTCAACTACTGTATATTCACGTAACTCAAAAACGGTATAGTTTATTGAATAAACTGAAAAAACTTAAATTCCGCAATAAAATTACCCGCTTGACAGTTTTTTCAACTAGCACTGTGTAATCAACATATTTATGACTGCTCAACAGTATTCCAGGGGGACATTTGTATGGGGCTAGGTGAAATCATGGACCTATATTTCTCCTCCTTTCGTTTGGGCCTTATGTTTTCAACAGACGAACGGATGGACATAGACAGATCGTAGGATCTGTGGAGGATCTCAATTAAAACTTAAACAGACAATTTTTATTTTGAAATATTCTCTGTTGTACATTATTTCCAGGAGCTTAGATTTTTTTTGGAAATAATTCAGATATTTCTAAACGTCTGGTCCGATCGGGATAAAATTTGACGTTTACAAGGAGTATTCGAGTTTAAGTTAATAAAATGGGTCCTACAAATTCTCCAGGGGCGACGCTATGTAAAATTTTTTAACATGTGCCATTTTTTGTTTCCCGTTAGATTCCAAAGGTTTTCATATTTTTGGAAAGCATGTCATACTTTTGAACCAAATAGTTTCGATTTTTTTTGTTAGTTATACAACTAAATTACCAATAATATACAAAAGATTCCAGAGCAATATCAATTATGGATCCAAAAGTAAACGATTTTCAATTAAAAAATTAAAAAAATGTAGATATTGCTGTTTTTTAAAAGCAAAGGTGACTTATATCTTTTTTCTGTCTGTCAGTCTGTCTGTCCGTCTATCTGTATGTCTGTCTGTTGAAATCAATTTTCTGAAGACCCCAGATATCTTCGGGATCCAAATCTTCAATAATTCTGTCTGACATGCTTTCGAGAAGTTTCCTATTTAAAATCAGCAAAACGGTCCACAAATGGCTGAGATATGATGAACAATTTTTGACCTATATCTGGATTACTAAGTCATTAATATAGACAATATGGATATCTAATGATAGATATTTCAAAGACCCTTGCACAGACGTATATAATACCGTAGTAAGTTGGACCTATAATGGATAAAAATCGGAAAAAAATATTTTTAAAACCAATATTTTTTTCACCAAAAAAAAATTAAAAAACAAAAAAAAAATTTTAAACTTAAAAAAAAATTTAATTTAATGAAAAAAAAATTAAAATAATACGAAAAATTATTTTTTCCAAAAAATGAAAAAAAAATAATAATAAATTTTGTTTACCTAAAAATATTTAAAATTTGTATTTTGAAGTATAATTTGGTGAAGGGTTTATAAGATACGGCACACTGTGCTTTGTTTTCATATAGGCAATGGACAAAAATAGAAGGAGTTATTGCAGACAAATAAAAATTAGTGGAATATTACCTTTTGGTAAGATTAAGAAAAAATATAATTCTTGAAAAAATCCGTGAAAGGACACGGGTACCTACCATATATCCTGAACATATAATTTTGAATAAAATTCACAGTTATACTCCTAACATTTTAAAATTTGGTTATAGTCATTTTAATAAAATTATTGTTGTTTGTGAAAATTTGTATTACGGATTCGGGTGGCTGCCATACATCCTTTTCCTTAAAAAACCTATAAACCTGAATAAAATTATTAATTTTCAGAAATTATTGTTCTCTTATAATATTAGATTAATTTAGTTATTAACATTTCAATTCTAGCAAGGATTTACATAACTGCCATATATCCTTTTTTTAAAAAAATACTGAAGTATTGTACATATTTTCTAAATTCGGAAGGACAGATGGACGGACATTTTCAAATGTTGATAGCCTTATGGTTCAGCTGTAATATTAGAAACTGGATGTTGGATTATACTTTAAGTGTTCCTAATATCAGCAGAAGCTCATATTAATATCTCAATCTAAGGATATGTAGTTATATTCAATTATTGAGTTACTTACATTTAAAAAAATTTGTTTTTAATGGGTGCCATCAAAAACAATTTTTTTTTAAAGTTCTAGTCAAAACGACAAATAATGATTTCACATTATAATAAATAAGAGATAGGCATTAGACAAAATTAAAGAAAAATAAAAATTGATTAACATGTTTTTTTTCAAAATTAAATCAAACTTTGGAATTTTTTTTGATTTCAGCAAAAAAAAATACAACATCAAGAACCAAATAAAGTCTTATTAATACACTTTATGCCATTAAACTACTTTTGTTAAATAACGCAATATTTCCTAGTTAATTAAAAGAAAAAACGGTATTATTTTATAAAAAAACCAAAAATCTGGAGCTATTTTCCCAAACCATCAAATTGAAAATTTACGAAATGGTAATTTATACATTTAAAGAAAAACAAAATTTTAATAGTTTTCATACGAAAGGACAACTAATGATTACATTTTCTTATAGATAATAGTTATGGATATTCTATAGTAAAACATAATCAAAATAGATTAACACGTATTTTACTAATATTCCAACAAAGTTTTAGAATTTCAGGCTTACAATAAAAAAATTTTAATTATTAAAAATTGCGCAGATTAAACTGTTAAACCTTTTTTGACAAAAACGGTAATTCTCCATAATTCCACATTCATATTCTTTCATTTGCAGCTAATCGCGAGTTTATATCTTTTGAAACGAACTTTTAACAATGATTTTAGTTAACCTTAAAAAAAATATATTTTTCTCCATAAAATTTATGTTGAAAATGTACTAACTTTAGCAACCTCTAGTGACGACAAAAAGAGATATTTATAAAAATTCTTTCTTAGACGAATGAGTGTAAATTTAAATATAAATTTCATTAACATCAAAGACATGATCTTGTTTTTGATTTTTGTCCATTGAACAAAGCACTGTGCGGCACAGCCGAGTTTATCTTAATCTGGAATGGCGTGTATAAACGATAACTTGAGATCGATTACGTAATCAAATGATATTTAATAATTGTATTAAGTAGCGCTACAATTTTATAGCAAAAACAATTTTAGCTTAAATGCACATCGCCTATATGTTTCCATTGAATTAAAGCTTGTCCCATAAAGTTTGTTGTTATGCACTTAAGATATTTTTGCGGTTAAGGCTTGATATATTAAAAACTCTCAAATGTAAAACACAAATCGTTTTCACTGTATTATTATACCCTTCACCATCGCTGGAAGGGTATATATCTGTGGAGTTTGGACAAAACATCTTAAGTGGAGATAAGAAAATATCTTAGTTTTTTTATAATAAAACTAACTTTTCAAAACGCTCCGTTTACACTAATCTGCTTCTTCTTACAAATATTAGTTTCTGAAATATCATAAAAAACAAATCGACTTATTTGGAGTTGTTGTTGATTTGTTTTTGACAAAACAACTTAATTCGCAAAAACTGTTGAATTTATCGATAATTATTTTATTATTTATCCTTTGTATAATTCTTTGAGACAATTAATAAAGTTCTTCAAGGACAAATAATAAAATATTGATCGATAAATTCAACAGTTTTTGTGCTCTCCTGAAAAATTTGAAAATTCCACTTAAGTTGTTTTGTCAAAAGTTCATAGATACAAGTTTGTCATTCCGTTTGTAATTTCCACAATATAATTTTCCGACCCACAAATGGCTGAGATATAAGAAAAAACCAGGACAACCTCGATTTTTGACCTACTATATCTGGATTACTATGTCATTAAACAAAACTTTCTTTAAGAACATATAACAATTTTATGTTTTTCGGAAAATATTTTGGTATAAAAAATATGTTCTATTTTTCGAATATGTCGGACTTACGCCATTCGGAAATCGACCTATTTTTCTTAAAATTTCAACAGTGGGGCACATGTTCTAAAGTCCCAAAGCTAGGATCAGAAAACGGAAAACAGCCTTGAAAACCTTGATGTGTTCCCTATTTATCCCCAAAGCACTTTCCCTATGAGCAAAATTTTTGGGATTTTCGCTCCAATTTTTAGGAATTGCGGGAATCCTTATGACAAGTATTTTTACACTTCGTTATTTAGAATGACAAAATTAAAAAAAAGTTGAAAATTTCCTTGAGTTTTGTTAATTTATTTTATAGAATTTAAGTCAATATCTCAATTTGATTCAAAAATATGCACTGTGCTGCACTCAAAAATAACTTGTTAAATAATGAGTGAAGATTGTAAGTCTAGCTGATTACAAAACACCTTGTTGTGGGTTTTTGAATTTTTTTAAGGGTTTAAAAAACGTCCATTGTATTAATTTTTGCTGTAGAATCGACTGCTGAAATCACATTTGGAATATATTCAACGGAATATTCCCAACAATATGTATATTCGGTTCCTTTTGTAGTTGTCTACCTTTTAAGGTGTTAACTTTGAACTCAATCTTTTTAATCTTTCATTTTGCAATAAAATTGTTTGTAAAGATATTTTTCTTCTTCTTAAAACTACTTTAAATTTTAATTTTTTTTCAACTTCTTTCGACTCATACCGTTTTTTTATTATTAAGAAACTAAAATCAATCATTAGCATGAAATTGTTGTCACCTGTTTGGTCATAAATTATACACGCTTAATGTGCCATTGAAATTGGGCGTTAATAATTTTATTTAACTTCTCTCTTTCTTTTTCCCTCTCTCTCACACTTTTTTTAAAGTAATTTAAACGACAATTTGTTGTTGGTTTTGTATTTAAAACGATACATAATTACAAATAATTGACTTTTGTCAGACGCACTAAAGAGCAGCAGCAGCAGATAAAAAAAAATACACCGATATCGTGCATAATTATAGTGTTAATTTATGCATTGGACAAAAAGAAGGGGCCTTCAGTAAATGAAAGAAAAATAAGAAAAGCCCACACAGACTAAGCAATAAAAACGAGAGGTGTTTAATTATTTCAGGAAATTTTAAGAAATGCTAAGAGGACATAAGAAACTACCTTCGTATTTACAGGTTTGTAAAACACATACTACATATCAGTTGCATGCATATTTGTGCCTGTACAACAGAGCAAGTAGTTTTAATGAATTTATTAATTAATGTAATCAAATTTGTAATGATAACACACTTACGAAACACACATGCATTCATAGAAACTGACAGTTATTGCCATACCAGTTCACGGCAAATGCTCATTACATGCTAATCATTATAAATTCTAATGAAAATTTTAATTATTTTAATTCAAAATCAATGTTTGTCTTATCTTTTATGCCCATACTCTCAAATTCTACTTACACTTATGTGTAATTACATGCTACCACACTTCCCAGCAGTTAAGCAAGTAGTCAATGTATCCCTTCTTATGTATCCCACTTGGCTGACTCCAATTTATATATCTTGGGTCATTTGACACGTATGTGCTCTTTGTAGTGCAGACAGTAGACAATTGGTTACTTTATACATTCCAGGTAATCTAGCGTGATGATAATTGTCACTTAAGTGTCTCTAAGTAATGTAGAGTGTAGTCACTTTTGCGGGTAATTCGTTCAAACTGGTTTTATACAAATTGTGTTGATATAATTTTCATACAGTTTATTTTTATATTTGCTTAAGTATACTGATATTCAATGTAACATATTGTGAAGTCAATAGTCACTTTAGTGTCTCTTAGTAACCTATAGTGAAGTCACTGTAAACGTTTATATTGTACTGCACATTGGAGATTTGTCGGAGGAAGGTTTGTTTACAAGCAATCCTTTTTTGGTCTATGATATGTCCTTTTAGCTGAAGATTTGAAGTCAATTAGCACCCCTACATGTTAAAATAACTAGTTATGTAGTAACCAGTTACAAAGCTAGTAAATTAACTGACGCTATGTAACCAGTATGTGAATCCAATGCATTGACTACTTTGGACCAGCTATCGGACATTCTCATTGTAATTAAAAAGGGTCAATGCTTAGGACATGAACGTGTTAAAATAACTAGTCACGTAGCTATTGAAGTATCTAGTTACCACCCTAGTTCGGTACTGTCTCCTAGAACTGCTGGGTTGCTACAACATGCTGCATACACATTATGTACAAAGACGTACATGAGTTTGCTTGCGTATCTTAAAGTCTAGTCATGTGGCAATCAAAATATAATAATTTTCCACATAATCAACTAATAAGTTGTTGGCTTTTTCTCAAATACAAGTTTTCATTTAGCAAATACTTATAAGTTTTCATGGTTGTCTGTTAACATGCAACAGAGGAACTGATATTGAACAAAAATGATAAAAAAAATTTAGAACTTTTTAAAGATTGATCCGAAGAATTCCAAAATGGGGATATCAAAAGAGGAAATGTTTTGATTTCAAAATATTTTTAGTTGTTTAACCCTCTGTTAAGGGTTAAACAACTAATTTCTCACAAACTTCATCCCATTGCCATAGAAAAATGGAAGAGAATCCACTTTTAAGGAGACCAGACAAATCTGACCTGAAATGAACACGACTTTCGATAAATCTACCTAGAAACCTTATAGCGTCCATTACTAGTCCTTCGCCTCTATTTGAACACTCTCAAAGGCTCGCTTCTGTAGAAGCTGTAATGACCAGCTAGAAGAGGAGACCATGGATAATTGACTCTGTCATTGTCACACATTTGGGGATTTCGTACGAATTAGTACTTATATCTATAACCTATAACCCCTTATTTTTCAATAGTGTCCACTGTAATCTACTGAATATTATCTTGTTAATATTCCAAAAATATATATGTCCAACAAACTAGCTCACAAAAATCGAATTTTACATTAACAAACTATTTTACATAAATTAAATATGGCCAGAACAAGAGAGCTTTTGAATATGTGCACTTTTGTATCTGCATAAACTCTAGTTTTATGTAGATTACATAAGTATTGGCTGTTCTTATAATCTAACGTATGCTTAACAACTGCCACAGCCAGTATCTTTTATGGCCCAAATATATGGACACATGGATACTTTGCTGCATGCAAACATTCTTAAATTGTTGTTATAAGTAGCAATTGTTATTAGTATTATTATTATTATTGTTATAAGCATTATAAATATTATCGTTTTATGTGAAAGAAATTTTGTCTATGAAAATCTACTTAATGCTTAAACAATAGCAAACACTGTTTCCATTACTGAGAGGTCTTAAATAATTGAGGAAATAAATGCTGGAAATATGTGTTAGAACTTATTCAAAAACTGAAAATCGGCTGTGCCAACTCTTACAGTGGACATTACAATAGAATCACTTCCAATATTTCATTTAAAACCAGGAGCAATCATAAGGATTGGTGTGTGCCAGAAAATATAAAAAAAGTGGCAAAATGTGTAGTGGACGGACGAAACGACAATTAATTTAATTGGTAGTGATGATAAGACATGGGTTAGACGTCCAAAAAATGGCAAAAACCAAAAACGTTTAAACATGGTTGGGGAAATATTATTATATGGGGATGCTTTTCTTGGTATTGCGTTGGTCCAATTTATTGGATTAAAGAAAATATGGATAAGCACTTGTATGTAAATATTTTGGAGAATGTTATAAAGCCACATGCAGAATGGAATATGCCCTTAAAATGGCTCTTCCAGCAAGATAATGACCCAAAGCATACGTCAGGTCTTGCCAAAAATGGTTTTTATATAACAAAATTCATGTTATGGAATGGCCGTCTCAATAACCAGACTTAAATCCTATGGAAAATAGTAAAAGACAAACTCGGACCTGAAAAATTGAAAAACAAGGAAGAACTTTGGCAGAACTTTGGCAGAAAATTCAGGAAATATGGTATGCAATTTCCCGATCTACATGCGAACGTTTGTTAAATTCAATACCCAAAAGATTTGATGCTGTTATTAGAAATAATTGATATGCAACAAAATATTAAGAAAACAAGGAATTCTTATGATGATTTTTTATTTTAAATCATTTTAAGACTGATTGATTCTATTTGAATGTCGCATATTTTATTTAGTCTTTTAGATTTGACATCGTTTTTAACATAAGAATGTGAACAAATTTTAAATTTTGAAATGAAATTTTGTAGTTTTACCGCTTTAATCGAATTCATATGTAGTGATTCTATTGTATTGTCCGTCACTGTATATACCCTTCACCAAATTATACTTTAAATAAAAATTTTAACATTTTTTAGGTAAAAAAATACTTTTGGTGAATAAAAAAATATGATTTCGACCCATTGTAGGTCCAACTTACTATGGTATTACATGCGTCGTTGCAAAGGCCTTTGCAATATCTATCATTAGATATCCATATTGTCTATATTAATAACTTAGTAATCCAGATATAGGTCAAAAATAGGTAAAAAATAGGTTGTGGACCGATTCACTTGATTTCGGAATCGGAATCGGTTTTGAAAACGACAAAAAAGATAAATTTGACTTATGAAATCCAATGTAATTTTTTGTTTAATTGGTAAAGAATTTAATTCTAGATCGAATATAAAACCGATAATTTTCGATTTCACAAAACCAATGTACTTTTTCTGACGTTTTCAAAACAGATTTCGACAATGATTGGATTTGGGAGCTAAGGAAAGTTGATTTCAACTGACAGACTACAGATGGACATACATACGGACATGGCTTAATCGACGCCGCTATCTATAAGGATCCAGAATATATATACTTTATAGGGTCGGAAAATTATATTGTGGATATTACAAACGGAATGACAAACTTATATACATATAACCTTCTCACGAAGGTGAAGACTATAAAATCAACAATCGAGGTTCTCCTGGTTTTTTCCTTATATCTCAGCCATTTGTGGGCCGATTGTCTCGATTTTAAATAGCAACCGAGCCGGGAGAATTACTGATGTATGAATCATGTATTGAAGCTACGGAAAGTTGATTTCACCATACAGACGGACATGGCTATATCGACGCCGCTAACTACAACGATCCAGAATATGCAAATGAAAAATGTAGAAATTACAAACGGAATGGCAAACTTATATATACCCTTGCCACTTATAGTAAAGAGTATAATTCTATAGACAGATAATACAAATTTAAGAATCAAAATATTTAAATTAGGAAACTGTGTAAAAGTTATTTAAATAATATTGATTTTAGTTTTGTATTTAAGAATATTAAATAGTTTATAACTTTGTGTTAGTTAAATTGCAATGAGGTCGAATGTTTGTTGGCATTAATAATTTGTTAAAAACACAAATTTCCATAAATACATTAAATGTAGAAACATATGTTTAAAATATTTTAGCAATTAATTTTTACATATGTCATTTTCAAAATATTCTACTGTTCATTTAAAAATTTTAGTACTATCGTTTAATGTATATATATATAAACCAATAAATATATAAATAAACTTGAAAGCAGATTGTGCAGTTAACCTAAAATATGAAATTTGTATTTGATACTTTTAAAATTGGGTAACAATTTTATAAATTTTCATAACCACCAAGAGAAAAGATTTAGCTATGTTCGTCCGTCTGTTAAAACACGAAAGGAGCTAGATGGCTAGCTAACTTTTTCCACAAATAATCTCTGTTGATAACGTTTATTTGCAATTGAAAATGGGAAATATCGGTCTAGCCCCCATATAATTTTCTATGTTTGAGCAGTCATAAATATGTTTTTTATGCGGCAATTCTGATAAATTTTTGCACAAATTAGTTCTAAATAAAGTATGCCGAAAATCGGTCCCTAGTCCCCATCAGAAAATGAATTGAACATTCATAATTGAATGTATAATAATAACACTAGTTTACAAGGTTTTTGCTCATGAATTAAAACATATGGCGATTTGTGTATTTAGGTCTTCTAACTTCGGAAAAAATATTAAAAAAATTCCAGGACGTCAAACTTTTGAAATATTTATTAAAAACGAAACATATAAAAATGTACATTAAATTAGGACAACAAAATTAAAAGTGAAGTGTTTAGTCCTCTTTTTATAATTATTTTCATTTGTCTCCCTCACGACACTCCAACAGTATTCTCCTAGCATATTCTGATCCCAAAAACCTTGATAATTCCTCTCGAAAAACTTCAAATCTTGATGGAAACGCTCTCCATGTTCGTCACTCATGTGCCCGAGGTTTTCCGGGAAAAAATCCACATGAGAATATAAAAAGTGAATTTTGAGGGATATATTTACACCCATCAGTTCGAAATTATGTAATAAATTCGCAACAATATCTTTGTAATTTTGACTTTTCTTATTCCCCAAAAATTCTTGAACAACAAGTTTAAAAGAATTCCATGCTGCATTTTCAACATCGGTTAATAGGCACTCAAATTTGGTATCAACCAAATTTTTTCTTCTTTGAGGACCAGCAAATATCCCTTCTTTTAGTTTAGCCTCAGAAAGACTCGGGAACACGCTGCATAAATATTGAAATGCTGGTTTTGTCTTATTTAAAGCTTTTACGAAATTTGTTAATGTAAATAAGCGTTTTGCAGTGTTTGTGTTATAGGAAAACCTCGATTTGACTGAATCATTTTTCCGCAAATAACACAAAAATGGTCTGGGTTTATTTTACAATTCCTAGAAGACATTTTAAAATAGTTTTTACTTTAGAGTTTTGTATTTAATAGCGATTTATTAACCTTTATCTACAGGAAAGATGTACTTTTAAACAGTATTTATTTTTTCCCGTTAATTTTTTTTTGGAATTTGTCAAAAGAATACAACTCTGAAAGTATCTAGTAGCTTCGCCAGAGTGTTGAGTACCCAAAAACGATGTAAATACTTAATTACTACAATTCGGTACACTACAGTATGTATTAGTAGTACTCAGGGCAGGTGAAAAATAAAAACCCATATATCTCAAAATTTTGACGTATAGGTGGGAAACAAAAAATGGTCAATTAACTAGCATCCCTAGCTCTTCTCAAAAATATAAGTATCATTCCATGAGCAAACAAAAATGTCTGATTTGTAAACTAGTGTAATTAATAACGTTTTGAAATTGGATATAAACACGTTTTATATGAATCTAAATCTTTCTACCAACTTTTGTGACGATTGGTTCATAATTGACCCTAGAAAAAGTTTAAATTATTTAAATCCTAGAAAAGTTTCAACAATAACAATATAACTATATAAAAGGTAATATTTCCATTCTTTAACATTCAAGTACCAAACCACTTTTTGGAAAAAAAAATTTTCGAATTGTTTTTTAAACATTTTTTTTAATAGCACCAAGATAAAAATCGATTAAAATAAACAAAAATTAACCAGGACAAAATTTAATTTAGTAACAATTCTGCATTGACCTTTTAGCATCCTGCATTGACCTTTTAGCTTGAAACCCAAATTTACATCAGTTTATCATTAAACAGATCATTCCTAGGGTCATAATTTCTTTGATTTATATCTGAGTATGATTTTATCAAGCATTTGATCATATAATATTGAATTATTTATTCCACATATTCTATATATTCTTCGAATGTTATAGTAGAAAAACCACGATCAAATTATAATTTTAAAATCTGTGTGTTTTTATGAAAATATGAATATATTATCTTAACCTTCGCTTTACCAAATGTTTTTTATGTACATGGTTTACCAATACCCACCCGGGTGACACTACACTTCTATAAATATATGCGACGAACGAAATTTTAAAAAATTTAGAAAACCTTATAGAATTAGAACCTCTAGAATTTGTTCAGTGAGTACAAATTTCATTTAAATCGAAACAAAATTAAAAAAATATTAAACCAATAAAATCGATGTGGTCACCCGGGTGGGTATTGGTAAAGCGAAGGTTAAATATTAGTTGAAATTAGATTCGGAGGACATTCTATAGAAGTCTGATATCAAACAATATAATTTGTTTAATTATTTGACCAAGAAGTTTTTTGGTACTTGAATGTTGAAAAATGGTAATGTGACTTTGGAAATTTTATCTTTAATAGAGGATGTTATATTGTTATTGATAAAACTTTACTAGGATTTAAATAATTTAAATGTTGTTCTTGTAATGGTCAGCGAATAACTGCAACACTAGTCGCCACTTTTGACCACGGTGCAGAACATAAATGCCTGATTTTCGAAACGGTGGGCCAAGAGTGTTATGATTAAAAGCGATAAGCGGTTTCGCAACCTGATTGCTAATTGTATGTTCAGAAATCATAATTTTTGAAACTAGAGCTCACATACACCACTTTTTTGTTAAGCCTAGTACTCTGTTCATATATGCGAAAAATTATGGTTTTTTCATACGAAAAATTTTACATGCTGTTTGACAGTTAGCTGTTGGTTTTAATTTCGTGCGAAAGAATTGCTGCGTATGTTATTTCGTGTGGAAAAATAAGGTTGTCAGATGTATTTCACATGTTTTCCACAATAAAAACAGAGTACTACTTTTGCGAAATTATTTCGCATAAATTTCATTCCAAATATTTTATATGTAGTTTGACAGCATTTCGCACGAAATTTTGAACAGAGTACCTTGCTTTACTAAAAAAATTTTAAAAGTAAAATTAATTTTTTTGTTTTAAATTTTATTCATTTCGATATAAATTAATTCAAATTATAATATTATGGATATTTTTTTAAATCGAAAACATAAATATTCTATATTTTTTCGACAATTTCTTACGATGGTGCTATTATTTGCACAAAATCTGGGTATTTTTCAAAAATACCATATAATTGACTGAAAGGTTAATTTTTCTTAAAGAAAATTTTACTCATAGAAGAAATAGAGATTAATTAACGATATACTATAAATATTTAATTAAAATTACTATGAAAATAAAAATATTTTCCATGTTGATTGCTTTAAGGTTCTGTGGTGCTATTATTTTAACCGGCACTGTAGGTCAAAAATCGAGGTTGTCCTGGTTTTTTTTACTTTTAGTAATAACGTAACAAACCCTAATAGGTAATTTATACTAAATTAAATTGTCTTTAATTTAAATTTAATAAATTTAAATTTTTCTTAGAAATATACATTTATATTTGGTAAAAAGTGATGGTTTTGAAAACTGAAATTAAGCAATATACATAGTTAAAAAAATTTACAACAATTACATGCAAAGATACCTACAAAAGTTCTAGATTTTTATAAAAATGTTCAGCAAACTAAACGATTTTTTATAAAAACATGATCACAGATACTATGTATGTTTATAAATTAGATAAAATGAAAAACATTTTCAGCTAAAAATTTATAAAGTTTAGTTTTAATACAAAATCACTTGTTTAAAAATTAAAATCTTGAGGAAAATCAATAATTTCTTTTGAATTTATTATGAAATAATAAACTTACCTTAAATACAATTAATATTTCTTTGCATATGATTTTTTTACATTATTATCTTAAAATTTAATACCCGAACCGATTTCCGCTTTATTTACACTAACTAGAGTACTGGCAACTCTAGTATGCTTCCTTATTTACAATTAAAAACAATAATTTTGTTTGTGTAAAAAAACACTCTTTACTTTTTTACTTGCTCTGCTTTTACTATTTAGTTTTTTTCTCTTATTTTTACACTCATGCCTTTGCTATATGCAAAAACAATCAAAAAAAAAACAAAAACAACACATTTGCATGGACAGCATCACGCGACTCACACGCAAAAACATGTTTAAAGGGCTTCTATTTAAGAACAATAAGAACAACAACTAACCACTGCTAAGCACAACAACAACGAAATTATTGCATACAAAATTTGATTGATAATTTGACTTTTTCACTTATTTATTTTAATTAAAACTTTATTTTAACTATAATTTCTTATATTTTTTAATAGTTCTTATTTTAATTTACATTAATACGTTTTAATTTTTTTTGAATCTTGTTAAATGCACTAAACTTTCACTTTATTTAATGTTTTGTTAACGACGGACAACACGACGACAAATTTAAAGCAAACGATTTTAGTGGAGACCAAATAAGAACTAAAATGTTTGACAAACAGAGCAGAGTTGCCAGTGAACATGCAATTCTATTTGATAGAAGGATTTTATTAACAGTATGGTAGAAAGCTATAGAAATAGGGGAATTGATGAAGAATTAGTGAAGTGACTAAGGTAGGGACCGATTTCAATTTATTCGTCATATTCATATTAAAATTTTAAATTGATACAAGATTTATTAAAAATTTTATTTGAAAATTTATGTTCTGGGTCAAACTATAGCTATTTTCAAAAAGAAAATAAAAACGAAATGTTAACAAAAAATCTAATTGCAAATAGTTTTTACATTTCATTTACACATAGATCTTTAAATAGAAAATTTTACTGATAATAACCTATCGATAACAAAATGCCAAATAAATTTTCATGCATATCTTCTTAATTTTTACATTTTCAACATTTTTAAAAAATTTCGAAATTAGTTATCGATTCCAATAATAACTAAATGAATATTCCAAACGCATGTTGTACCTTTAATGGTTTAGTGTGGTGGCCGATTTAATTCCATATTGTTTTTTTGAGTTACTTATTTATTATCATGAAGTATCCCCTTGAATTTGCACTCACTTAGAACCATATATGCTTAATTTCATGTTTCTAAATCCATTGTTATAGAAAATTCAAAAAAGTACCATTATAATATAGAAACAGTACCAGAAAGTCCACACTTGTGGTTTCCCACTCACTCGGTTCCATATAAGCTTTATTTCAGGTTTCTAGGTTCATTGGTGAAGAAATTACAAAAAGTACCATTAGAATAAATAAAAAGTACCAAAAAGTCTCCCCCTAGAATTCTCACTCACTTAGGACCATGTATGCTTAATTTCATGTTTCTAAGTCCATTATTATAGAAAATTAAAAAAAGTACCGTTATAATAAAAAAAGTACCATGAAGTATCCGCTTGAATTTTCACTCAATTAGGACCATATACGCTTAATTTCATATCCATTATTATAAAAAATTCAAAAAGTACCATTAGAATATAGAAAGAGTACCAGAAAGCAGCCACTTGTGGATTCCCACCCACTCGGGCCCATGTAAGCTTTATTTCATGTTTCTAGGTACATTGGTGAAGAAATTACCAAAAGTACCATTCGAATAAAGAAATAATTTTTGTATGAATCCAGGAATCAATGTTAAAAAAATTATCAAAATCGGCTTAATAATTTGCAATAAAATGTATTTTCCCGATTTTATCCCCTTTTTGGTACATTTTTTATCCACATTGCGGTGGTAAAATATTATTAAAATAATTTTCTGTATCGAATGTCTATGTCAAATTATAGAAAAACATATTTTATGAAAAAGTACCAAAAATAAACACAATTTTTATCCTTAAGGGTTCGAATTTCTAAAAAGTACCAAACTTATATTTTTTATTTTTTGATAAGTAAAGAATACGATTTAAATTTTGTTTCTATGTTTATTGGTTTAAAAGATACATAGGGTGCCAAAAAAGTACCAAAATACAGTTTTTACCCGTTTTCTCCCCTAAAAGGTTCGAATTTCGAAAAAGTACGAAACACCTGTCAGCTTATTTTTTAAATGGAGTAACTTGAAATTTCAAGGTTGTTTGTATCTTTATTAGTTTTAAAGATATAAGATTACCGGATTTACACTTTTTACCAATTTCCAAAAATCCCTTCTTAGTGGATCGTTTTGGGGAGGGAGGAACCCACAGTTAAAATTTCATGATTCTAGCTTCAGTCGTTTGGGCTGTGGGATGATGAATCAGTCAGTCAGTCAGTCAGTCAGTAACGTTACTCTTTTATATATATAGATAACAATTAATGACGTTTGTTGTCAAGACAAAGTTGTTTGAGCAAAATCAGGGGACTATACCTGATAATTTTTTATCTTGACAACTATTTTGACTTTGTATAAGTTATAGACATAGGGCTATGGAATTAAATTGTCATTGAGTTGCCATTTAAAATCAACTAAATATAAGTTTAATGTTGGAAATAAAATCACAAATTAAATACAAAATGTCCTTCTTACCTTATATGTATCCATTAAATGATTATTTGATGAATTCTGTTGAAAATCTGTAAATAAAAAAATAAATTTAGAATAAAATGACATGTTGTAACTATTTAAAACATTTAAATAATTAATATTTTTATGAAATCTGTCAGAGAACATGTGATAAATATTTTAAAGACTAATATAAAAAGTAATAGCTTTTCTATTAAAAAATACTTGGGAGAATCCATGTGAAAGCGGACAACAGTCAGATTTACCATATCCGATTTTAATTAAATTTACCACATACATAATATGTATATCCAATATGTCTCTCATACCAGTGACTTTTTCAATGGAAACTCATTGCGTTATAAAAATATCGCGATTTGAAAACTGAAAAATATTCAGTTCAGTTTTCAAATCGCTATACTTTTGAAGTGGAATGGGTTCCCGATGAAAAAGTCATTGATTTGAGGAACCCTTTGGAACCGTAATATCCCAGGAAAAATTTTGTGAATTTTTGTAATGACCACTAGTTATTTCATGCATTCTTTTGTAAGGAGTGGTGGTTACCCAGCACATTATTTTATTTACTAGAATAAGTACTTATTTTTATGCAGGCTGGTAATGAACTTTTGCATTTAGCACAGCTATCTAGTGTGTTTGACTGGAAAACGGGAGGTTAGTAGTTCGCCACCTGTCAAAGCCATTAATTTTTTTGTTCATATCATATTCATTTATATGTTGATGTTAAAACTATTGTTAACTTACAATAAAATAACTCGTACATGGAGCAGTGAGTTAGCAGCTTGACTATCAAACACAAGCAAATAATGTGACTGTTCGATTCCCACACAAAGCAATATTTTTTGTGTTTTTTTTTTTTAGCTACATATTCTTTTTGTGAATTTACTGCTTATTTCTCAACTGATTGTAAGTACATTTGTAAGCTTGAGCCCTGAATTTTTTAAAAATCTCGAACAACGGTAAGTAGTGTTTCAGTCAAATAATAAGTAGTTATCGCTTTGCTCCAATTATACTTGCTGGCTTACTAGGTAAGTAAAGTTTTTGCTGGGATGTGTAGTAAATTTCATTAAAATCGAAAATGTCAAATCCGAAAATAGCACTTTTCTGTCCGTTTTGAAATGGATTCTCCCACTTTTAAATTTAATTATTTAAGGAGTGCGAAATATAAAAAATATTTTTGATCATAATATATATGAGAAATATGACAATCGACGAAATTCAGTCATTTAGACTAAATAATTTGTGTTTCCCTGGAATGGAAAATTTGCGGGAATTAGGAATGTCTTAATTACTTTGACATTCAACTTTTCAACAATTTTTGTATTCAATAAAAGTTTTGGTTTGTGGTGGTTTGTTTCCTTTAAATAAACAGTATACTTTTGGTTGCAAATAAAAGCAGTTTAGTAGTTTAAAATTGTAAAAACTCTTTATTTATACAAATTTACACAAAACAGTCACTATGTGTTTTGAAACTGGAGTGTCCAAAAAACAGGCAAATTTAGAAAACCGGTTTCCGGTTTATCCGAAAAAGTGTGTGTTTGAAAAAACCAGTTTTGATTATTGTCTTTTAAAAAAACCTATTAAACGGTTTCGGTTTTTGTCTTCATAAAAATCGGTTAACCGGTTTATATTAAATTTTTGTTTAATATTGAAAAGGTCTCCATAAATTTATTTTTATTTCTGGACGCTAATAGGAAATGTGTTAAGAATTGTGTACTAAATCTTCGGAAATTTATCATTTTTGAATTCTTAACACAGAAAAAACTATTTCTTAAACCGCTTCAATTCAAATATTTGTCACATATTGAACTGGTTTCAATTATTTCATAATTAAATCTAGTATTCATTTGCTCAAAAACAAAATTTCTTGATATTTTCTATTGAATTTTGAGTTTAGAAGTTGATTATTTTGACAATTGAATATACAATTTTCGTTATTGGTTGAATTTCAAATACACAAATTATTGAATAGATAATTTTCGTAATTGAAAACACATTTTTGTTATTTTTTGTGTTTCAATTACGAAAATTATCTATTCAATAATTTTTGAAATAATTGAAACCAGTTCAATATGGGATAAATGTTTGAATTGAAATATAATTTTTTCTGTGTAAGGGTCTATGTTTATGTACTTATTTTATATCTTTTACGAAATATTGTCAAATGCTATAGTTTTCTATAAAATAAATAAATATTTTTAAAAATGGTATCAAAGTTTTTCATAAATATGTTTAGCGGGCTTTAGAGAATATATTTCATTAAAACCAGTTAACCGTTTTACAAAAACCGGGTTTTCAAAAAACCGAAAAGTTAAGATGATGAAAACAAAGATGAAAAAACCGCTTGACCGGTTTTCGGTTTTGGATACTCTATTTCAAACAAATACACGTTTATAATTCACAATAATATACACACTTAAATTTACTTCAATATACAAGACAGTTGATGTTAACTCTAACAGCGCCTATGATAAACTGACTACCGACAGCATCCTCTGCCACTATTTATTCACAGCGCCATCTTCCTTCCAGTAGCTTCATAAATGATCTTAACGAACAAACTGAATGTTCCAACTCTAGAGGTTTTAGCAGCTTCAATGTTAATGTCTAGTCCGTATAACAACCGCATGTGTCGAAAGTGAATCCACATTGCCTTGTTATTCCAGTAATCAGATTCTAAAAAGGCACACTATCGTAATCCAGGATGCCTATCATCCGACATAGTTTATTTAAAACCTCGTTGCGATTTCGGATTGTGAGAACCTACTTCCTAAGTACTCAAGATCTACAGTAGAGCCGTTTGGTGAAGTTTTCTCTAGCTCTACTGTGAACGAATTGTTCGATTTGGGAGGCACAATATTCCAATTCCCTTTATCACCCAATGTAGAAATATTATGAAACATCATCCAATGAAAATCCTAAGTTTTATTGTTGGTTTTAGATTATAATTTTAAGCAATTTTAAATAAGAGTAATTTTAAAACATAGAGACGAGACGTAATTGTCAAAACCCCAAGTCTTTTGTCAAAAATCTAACTCTTGTAATTATGTTAGTCAATTCATTTTGTTATTGAATTATTCATATGATTTCTTATATTTTTGTTTTAAAAAAACTTAGTGTCTAGTCTCTATGTACAGTTCTCTATGCCTTTAACTTTCAGTTGTTTCCAAATGTAGTTTAAAAATTATTTACAAAAATTTACTTAATTCATAATGCATTATTAAAGAATTTTGTTTACTAGAACCCTTTATCCACTAAATTGTTTACCATACGAATTTCAAATCATTCCTACTAGAGGCAGAGACTACTTCCTCATACTATGCAACAAATATATACATACATAAATACACACATGCAGCAAAAATGTCAACTATTTAAAGAATCTTAGATTCACATTAACTTCTGTGTGAGAGCTTGGAGAGGAGTGTGAGCCATCAATTAGTAAAGGAATCTAAAAGCAAACATTTTGGTATGAAAAAGTGAGCAAAAACTAAGTAAAAACTGTAAGGAAATTGTTGCATTAGCAGGGACAACAACAAAAAATAACAACACCACTGAGGAAGCTATACATAGCCGCACTAAGCGTATTAGCAGACAACCTTCATGACACCACTTTGGAAACCAAAAACACCAAACAACAGTGATGGAATTCTGCACAAGTACGGGCATATTTGCTACTTCATACCATCTTATAAATGATAATGTGTGTTGGAGTGTTTGTGCAGGGATATGTGTTCATAAGCAGCACTTTATTTTGGAACACATTAAATGAGACTCGCAAACACACACTTCGTACTCCCAATAGAGATAAAATAATGATTGGAATGTTAGAAAGGAAGGAGTTAGAAACGAACTGCAAGTACCTTAAGAGGAGAAAATGCTCATAGTTGTAAGATAAAGACAGGCAGTCCCTAGATTCTACAATAAAATGACCTGGTGAGTTACTCCGTAATTCCATGCATACGGTAAGACCCAAGATTTTTGAGTGTCGGTCGGCATAAAGAGAACAGGGAAATAACCGATCGTGTTCGACACCTGGTGGTTATGAGTGCCGACCACTGGTTTATACGATTTGATTTTTTTTCGGCTGAGACCTGACCAGCAAGTGATTGTTATTAGATTCGTGTTTCTTACAATGAAATAATGGATCGTGTGGCTATGAGTGTCGACCCCTGCTTCATACGATTTGCTCATAATTAGAAGCTGTCATTCCAGAAACCAGTGGATTATAATGCCTTATCCAATAACAAACTAAACATACTCTGCTTCCATCGTACTTAAACCGAAAAGACTTTAGAGAATGAAAATGAAGCAGCAGCAACAGAAATCAACAAAATACGTAACAAACATTACACGTTAAGTCAATTAAATGTTGCTTCCGCAGTGTCAATGTAACAAGGCAACACGTATGTAGCACGTATTCCTATAGCTTACTACACCAAGCAGCAGTTAGAAACGACAAAAAACAGAACCAAACTGCAACATCAAAATCATGAGTGGTAAGTTGAAGTACGACTTAGACTATGAGTAGTAAATACCAGAGAGAGAACACGTTTACAAAACTATGGATGATGTCGTAGAAAATGGTATTACGAGTATGTGGCATGGAATGGCATTGTAAGATACATGTTTAACAAGAAAACACATGACAACCATAACACCGACACCAAGTCTGTTAGAAAGGCAATGGCATCAGGCTCACATCATCATCATCGTCATCACATCATAGTAGTCAATGACGACAATCTTCTGTACCTACACCTCGGACAAGATACCCCCAGCGACAAACATATATACAATGCAGCAGTCAAGTGTCGATTGAGCTGGTGATGGTAATGTAGTGTTTATTACGCACATGCCACAAATAATTCTTCTTGGCTATTTTTTTTTTAATTTGTTTCTATTAAGAGAATTTTCAACTATTATTTTGTGGTTAGTTCAGAGTGCGGCATGTTTGAAAATACTTAGTTTAGCTAGAAATTACGTGCATGTGCTGGAAGCCAACGTACAGATTTAATGTAAAACTCCTTAAATAATTGATGCTGCAGAAAGAAAGTATTGTTGCATATAAAGTGTAGTTAGATTCACTTAAAAAGATGCAATGTTGAAGGGTCATTTAGCTGAAAGTATGCTGCGGACTTCATAAATTGTTGGAAAATGATGTTATGCCATTCATGGGGATTATTGAGAAGGTTGGGTAAGAAGAAAATTTTATTATTAGCGTAATCAACTGACTTTGATTTCAATAATTGAGCCAAAAAGATAGTCCGTGGCAATTTATTGATGAGCCAACATTTCGAATGCCAGTTGATTTGGGTAAGGTTGAAAAGACCAAGCTTGTAATGAAGTCCCTGAGAAATACTTAAAACAAGTTGTAATTCATTAGCATTGGTTTATTGTGATACGAAACGTAATTCAAACACCTCAAAGTCAGACCTTTTATTGAAGATAGGAGATATCCGAAAAACAGAGTATTCTTACCGGTCATCTGGTCCAACTATCGGAATAGTAGGAATATACTGTATCACACCGTAGCAGTACCGATGTCTCACAAAGTTCATGTAAAGCCGGTATTCGAAATACAGCAAAGCTAAATGTTCCCGGAGCACAGTTGAAGGACGTTTTGCTATCACATGATCTGATAGTCATAGAAAGCTTGTAGTTCCTTAGCCTTAATCAAAGAGGTGACTGCCAATCGGTTTAGAAGAGCTGGGGAGACCGCTTTGACCAATTTATCCGAAACTTATGTGTAGTAAATTGTTGATGAGCCAACATTTCGAATGCCAGTAGACAGCAAATAATTTAGGAATAGGTTAGAAATATCAAGATTCAGATAAAGTCTCTGAGAAATACATCAAGTTGTAATTAGTTAGCATTTGTTCATTGAGATACGAAACGTGATTCAAACACCCTCCCTTTAGTAGAACTGGGACCAACTTCCAGTGGAAATCTTTAATATTCAACAAGTTTATTGAAGATAGTTAAATATCCCGGAGTCCGGTCGCAGAACATTTTACTATCACATGATCTGATAGTCATAGGAAGCTTGTAGTTCCTTATCCTTAATCAAAGATGCGACTGCCAATCAGTTTAAAAGATCAGCGGAGATCGCTTTGGACAATTTATCCGACACTTATGTGTAGTAAACTGTTGATAAGCCAACATTTAGAATACCAGTAGATAGCAAATGATTTTGGGTTAAGATAGAAAGACTTAGCTTCAGATAAAGACCCTGAGAAATACAACAAGTTCATTGAGATGCGTGTAGAGGAACTCTTAGATATTCTCCTTATTTAAGTCAAACAGTTTTTTGAAAATAGGATAGGATACCGATTACCAGCATTGGGATAAAAACATGTTGAAAAATATCATGTATGAATATATTACTGTTAAGATCTGGTCCAACCATTGGAACCGTACGAATATTCTTTACCACAACCTAGCAGAACCGATGTCTCACAAAGTCCATGGGTTGTAATTAGTCATGATGTCGAGCGAGAGAGAGGAATTCGAAATGTAGCAGATTGAAAAATCCCGGTGTCCGGTAGAAGGCCACTATTTAAAACTAAGCTAAAATCCAATCCACACCAAAGTAAAGAGTAATTAAATCCAGCTGCAATTCCTCTTCTCCTAGAAACCTTATTTCAATATTTGTCTTAAATGAAAGTGTAACAATGTCGATGGACGGCACCGTTTTGCTATAACATAATCTCAAAGTCATAAGAAGCTTGTAGTTCGTTATGCTTGAACATAGAAGCGACTGCCAATAAGTTTCGAAGAGCTGCGGACTTCTCTTTGATCAATTTATCCGAAACTTAATTTCTATCCGTGAGAGTGTGTAGGAGAATCCGAGGCAGTTGCTTTCGCATCGTTCATAAGAACTCAGCCTTTCGCAGACCACAACTTGGGGATTTTTGATTGTGACTTGGGCCTGCACTCATACGAAATTCAACTGACCCAGGAGCTGAAGGAATACGATCACAGACAAAGGTGTGTGTTCACTGAACAGGCCCTAGGACAATTGGAAACTGATCCCAATTTGCATCATCTTCAGCTACATGGCCCATTTTACGTGGATGAATGGGTACGTCAACAAACAAAATTGTCGAATTTGGGACGATACATATCTACATGAGATCCAAGGGCGTCCAATGCATCCCGAAAAAGTTAATGTTTGGTGTGGATTTTGGGCTGTCGGGGTTATTGGTCCATATTGATTTCAGAACGAAACGCTACAGGTCGATGGCTATAAACTTTTACCGCCACCTGGTTAACAATCTTATCGCAATGTGGTGGCTTTAGTTTTTGCTGTTGTTTTTATCTTGGTTGTGTATACCACTGATGTTGGGTCAACTTTCGAGATAATGAAATCAAAAACCCTCATGACTAAAGGTTATCTTCCCCTCTCTTTTCCCTTACCATTTTTAACCCCTCTCCTACCTTTTTCCCTTCCCCCACTTGTAAGGTTAATGTGATTGGTGGCAGTGTCGAGAACCTGAATGGCTAATTAGTGGTAAAAGAGGATAAGTAGATAACAGCTCCCCTCCGGTGCTAGGACACGGACCGGTTGTAACCATTTATGTCCAGTCCATATACGTCGTCACTGCATGGATGGTCCATCCCCTGACGTGCCTATTTGTGGGACCAAAAATGAACCAAATCAACAACAACAACAACACCCTGAAGAAGACCGATGATCTCGGAGCATCTTCAGAAGACAACCTACTGGCCTCTAGTCAAGAGACCTTGGTCGAAATGTCAGGCAGCGTGGGTGACCGAAATAGCACTCTACTGCCCTCCAAAAACTCGATCAGATGCCAATGCTGGCGACCAATTGAAGAAGAAAAAAGGGAAGAGTCAAAATTACATCCTTAAATTTCGATACGCCAAGGCGCTATTCATTCATAAGATTGACAAGAATGCTGCCAGCGGTTTCCACCATGAACGTGATGAGGAAGAACGCGCAAAATACCAAACTGTTTTGATTCCGTACCCATCACATCCAAGGCAGCAGTCGTAGAAAAATCACCCAAACGGAGAAAGGTTGTTGACAAAAAAACCGCTCCAGGACCCACATCCGCCAGGCGGCTTTTCAACTAGGTGGTTAAAGACCCTTTTCTAATGGCTCTGGCGACTGAGAAAGACGGTACCATCAATCCTGTGGTAACATAATGGGGTGCTATCGAGTCCAAATTAACTGATCTCGTAATGGAATACTTGTTCGCTAATAGGGCTGGTACGGCACCTCGTTTTGACTCTGGTGAAATTCATCATGGCTACAGTATGATCAATGACTGGACGAGTTCTCAAAGGACTTTCTTAGCAAATTCATCGCAAATATCGGTGGTGCATGGGAAGGTTTAGGCCTTAAAGACCTCGTGCACGTATCTGGTTACCAAAAATGGCAACCGATGCACATAAGATGTTGGAATGTTTGAAGCTGCACATGCCTAATTCTCTCCATCACTGAATCATGGTCAGTTGAGCTTGAGAAGGCGGGCTTTAACGGGGAGCATTGAAGCATATGAGGTTGAAGCTGCAAACTCCCTGCTCACAGAGATGAAGCTATCTCATGTAGCTAGAGGCTAGATTTTTTGTGGGTTATTTAATTTTTTTTCAGGATAAATTTGGCAATTATTGGGAGTAATTGACTTTTACCCTTTGGGAGTTATTTTATTTTTTAAGGTTGAGAATTAGTTAATTTTTGTTGCGATTTATTTCGCGGTACCGCCTTTGTATTATTTTTGATTGTTTATTAGATCTTTAAAAACGTTACTATTCAACAAGAAAATATATTCGTCACTTGACAGCCGCAGAGAAATCATGCCAGACTTTAATTTTACTCTCTTTATATAGAACCTCTCTGGGGAACTTACTCTTTATATCCTACTTTCCCTGGTCAATATTTTGATATCATAATTAAACATATAAACACAGGCTTGCAACTCCCTTGCGAAGTGACAACAAACTTTCTTAATTGGGTTACAACTTTTAAATCACGCAAAATTGTTTGGAAAGTTGTATTAGATCGGCATTGCCAAATATGCAACAATGAATTTTTCATCATTGAATAAATGATAAATTGCAAGTTGTAAAATCAAATTTATTACGCCGTTTCACACAGAAAAATAAAACCAAAAGTTGTCATGTTGTGGTAACGCAACGTAATAATAACAGCAAGTTTAAGACTAAAGTAATTGTAACAAAAAAGAAAAAAAAGATCAGCATAAATAGTGGCAACATGATAAACAATTCTAGAAAACCGCATAAACTAGACAAAAACTCATAAAACTTTTAGAAACTTAAAGAAGAAAAGAACAACAAACAAAAAAACAACACTTTAAAACATTATATTTGTCTAACACAAAATGTATAGTTAGGAAAACAATAGTAAACAACCAACAACCAACTAGAGGCATAACAACTATTGAAGTAAACCTACATACTCGTACATTGTTGCTAGTTTTTATTATTCAGGCAACATGCTGCATAGTATGGGAATAATAAATAGACACATTTAAACTTACACTTACATCTGTGTGTGGATATGTACACATGTGTAATAAAGAATTGGAAATAGTGGCAATAGCAAGAATTACGAGTAATTTTAACTGACATAAGCTCAACATTTAATGGGTATCTTCACACTACAACTTCAACTACTACTACTGCAACTGCTGCAGCTTCAAGAAGAAAATCCTTGTGAGAAATGACAACTACACCAATAACAAATATTACATAAATGTATTTATTCATAGTAGCTGTGGCAGCATCTGTATATCGTATCGCATCGTTAACAATCAGTTTTGTAGTTGTTACAATATCAGTGACTTATTTGGCATCACTAAAGCCACCGTCGAGACTTCTTGCAGTTGCAAAGAAGTGCAGCAAGAAGACACAGTTTAAGTTTTATAAAACAACATCTCCAACAAAACTCAAGCATGTATTATCACACAATGTTTGTTCATGTCTAAATGTATGTTTAGTTTTTCCTCTAAACTCATGTGCATATGTAGGTATGTACATGTTGTACGTACGCGTTGTAAGAATTTTTGCACTAGTAAACTCTTGAACTTTTGACTCAAACCGTAGAAAAAAGTTGATGGCAGCAGAAATAAAAACGAAAACAACGAAAACCGATATGTTTTTCTTTCTAATGGATTTAGGGTTTACGTTTAAGAAGAATTGACAAATTTTTAAAATTTGTCTAAAGAATATTTGCTTTATTCCAAGTAACAATGTGTCATCGTTTGTTACTTTCCTTTCCTTTCCTTTCCTTTCCTTTCCTTTCCTTTCCTTTCCTTTCCTTTCCTTTCCTTTCCTTTCCTTTCCTTTCCTTTCCTTTCCTTTCCTTTCCTTTCCTTTCCTTTCCTTTCCTTTCCTTTCCTTTCCTTTCCTTTCCTTTCCTTTCCTTTCCTTTCCTTTCCTTTCCTTTCCTTTCCTTTCCTTTCCTTTCCTTTCCTTTCCTTTCCTTTCCTTTCCTTTCCTTTCCTTTCCTTTCCTTTCCTTTCCTTTCCTTTCCTTTCCTTTCCTTTCCTTTCCTTTCCTTTCCTTTCCTTTCCTTTCCTTTCCTTTCCTTTCCTTTCCTTTCCTTTCTTTTCCATTCCTTTCATTTCATTTCCTTTCTTCTCCATTCCTTTCCTTTCCATTCCGTTCCATTCCTTTCAATTCCTTTCGTATTTCTAAGAGGAAGCTTTAATCACTGGAAATTAATGAATCTGGTTCCAACAGAACGGTGAACATTTGATTTCCTTTCCTTTGCTTTGATTTCCTTTTCATTCGTACTTCGAAGAGGAAGTTTAATGAATCTGGTTTTTATTACAGAAAATAGCTGAATAGGTACAAAATGTTTCAACTGATACGTAGGTGGACTAGCGAGCAATATTGGAACTGGAAGACATGTGGATCCAACAGCACGGTGCAGCTGCAAACACAGTTCACGCGACGAAGGACATTTTGCAGGATAAGTGTTTTACAAGATCGTGAAGATATCGAAATGCAGTGCTTTATCCCACGAGTTTATCTCTTTAGGCTTCGATAAGAGTGAGAGAACTCATCTTTCTTTCTTACAAGATCGAGAGATTGATAATGTTTTGACAGTTTGGATAAGGAATACTGATTGTTGGATATCAAAAACTGAGTTTCCCAAATAATTAACAGCAACAGTTCCTCTTTAGGAAAACCCTATAAATACCATTAACTTGTACTGGCATGTATGGATGTTTGTTAACTTGTCTTTTTGTTAGTACGTGCGGTGAAAGTGAATTAGTTGGCTAAAATAAACAGCACATAAAAACTAAGACACCAAAAAAGCAAAATAAAAAAAAAATCAAGGAACCATACCATCGAAGACACATGTGAGTATGTGACTTATGCCATGACTGGTATGATGAAGTACTAACAGCAGTATTCCTTCTGGTTACCATCACATCACATCACCAGTGAAAATTGTTATAGTCATTAAATACATTTTCTTTGGCAGTTTTTTTTTTCGTTGTCTTCTTTCTTTCACTCGAACTTTACAAGTGTTTTTCCAATATGTTTCGAACTGACTATCAATACTTATTGAGGCTTTTCCTAGCAAACGAACTTTTTCCTCATTTAATAAAAGGCTTAACGACAGAAAGAAAGACGAGCAGAAAAAAAACTAAAAACTTCTTACAAGTAACCCAAACAAACTTTGCCAATAACTAAAGTTAAATAGAGGTTGTTAGCAAGGCAGTTAAAGGGGGGAGTGTTGAGAGTTGAATTGGAAAATGCTTGTGCGAAAAGTAGGAATTAGCAAAACTGTCAGGGATTAACATAATGGAGAGTCTTAAAGAAAATGACTAAATAAGCTACGACAACATGTTGTTTTGTCTTTTCACAATTCTCATACATTCATTCATACATATGTTGCTATTTACTTTAATATTGTTAATGCGAATAGGGAGTAACATTAAATACCAGGGAAAATATTGTCATTGCTAGCATATGTTTAGGAATAAACCAAGAAGGTGTGTGGTGTCGTTTAAGGTTCATTAGACGAACGATGAGGATTTATGTGAAGTAGCAGATGATGAACTTAGTTAGTAGTTCAAACTAGCTAGAAAGTGCTGTAATGACTTTAATATTTCAATTATAGTGTGATGTCTGTCATTTAAGTAATAAACGGCTGTAAAGTGAGTACTTTGATTTGAGCCTTAAGTTGTTAATTTTAACAGATTTGTGTTTATAAATAAAATCAGAAGCTTTCAGAAGACCTATTGTTATAAAAAGGGGAATATGTAGAGTGATTCCTTTAGCAGGTTTTTTTCATTTGATTTTCAATTCTTATTTTATTCAGTATTGTTTGACAATTCATAGTGGAAAGTCTCGCACCACAACATCCAATTTATTCAGCTGTATTACGAGAATCAGCGTTATATGAGAAATGATTATCGTGCACTTCGAGCATCATATTATATCATCGATCCTTCGAATCTAGAGTGTAAATTATTGGAGGATACTAGACCGAATAGATCACATGCAGCCCATATTTAGGAGAATATTGTAGCGGAGAGTATAGAAGAAGACCAACATTACTCGCGTAATGCTGAAAAGTGTGATCGAAAATTGAAACTCACGAATGGACCACCTATAGTGAAGTCTGTGCAACATTTGAAATTATCTTTAAAAAGTAAATGACAGTGATTGTTCTTTCGGGTATAACAAAGGTTCCGACAAAGGTTCAATTTATATTTTAAGTGTTTTGTTTGAAATTAAGAAAAATAACTCTAAATTAAATCACCCTATACTTTTGACCTTCCAAACAAGAATAGCATTTTTACTATTTTCCCGGAAAATCTTATATAAAATTCGTTAGATTTTCGGCACAATTTTTGACGAAATGTTTTCAGATTCATAACAATTTTGCCTAGATTTGTGGAGAAACAATGTTCTTAGCGTCAAGTAAAAAACACTGGATTACCAAGTCATCTAAGCTCAGATATTGCTCGAAGTATTTTCCAGAATTATTGAAAATGCGGTAAGAGATCATAAATGTAAGAAATTTAATGTGATTTTTAGCGCCCCAGAACCATGACTTTTTATTTTCCCAATTTAATGAAATGGAACTGGAGGTCATGTGTTTCCAACTGGGATGTGCATAGAATTTTGAAGGACCGTCTTATGACTCGTTTTGGATATTTGCATTCGCCTATAATATTGAATGAATCTACAACTCCAGACTTATTTCTTCTTCAGGGTTTTAAATGGAACCGATCTCTTTAACAATTCGCAAACTTTGAAAGCTCTCAAAGAGAATATCAAACAAGAACGCAATAACTTATGGCCATAATTTTTTTTCAGAGCGATTGAAAATAGCAGAAATTTCACACTTAATAATTGATGAATTGCAACTGGGCGCTGCTACATAACACACAGAATTTTGAAGGATGCGGTTCTGGATCATCTATGACTCGTTTTGGATATTTGTAGTAGCCTACAAGATCAAAAGAATTTACCACTCCGGAATTCTGTCTTCTTCGATGTTTTAAAAGTAACTTGGTCCATATGAAAAAATCAGTTTGGAAGATCTCAAAGAGAATAACCAACAAGAGTGCGATAACTTACAGACGGAAGTTCTTTTCAAACCGATTGAAAATAGCAGAAATTTCACACTTAAAAATTGATGAATTGGAATTACTGGAGGTGTGTTATAACAGGACGATGAAACAGCATACATATCTCGCACGACAATTGATTGTTTGAATGTTCGCCTTATGTCTCGTTTCCGCGACTTACAGTAGTCGGCAATGTAACCTAATCCAGACTTTGGAAGCCTGCAGAAAGAATATCTGATAAGAATGCGAGAATAATGGCTAATATGAATAAATAGAGATGATATAGAAGCAGAATCAATTAGTTTTCATGCCGCAAATTGATGTATTGGAACTCCAGGAATTGTTGCTCCCATACCAAAATGCTACTGTCAAAGCATTTTCTCGACAATGGATATTTTGTTTTAGTGATTAGCAGTGACTGGTAAGTTTGACCAAAAAAGTCTTTGCTTTTTTCTATGTGAGCAAGCCAGAGACTTCCAAACTCTTAAAGAGAATATCCGATAAGATTAGAGAAGTTATCGCTCAAAGTTCTCGAGAGATTGAAAATGCAGTTAAAAAGGATTAAATGGTACCAAAGAAAGAAAAGGTTTGCTATTTCAGCAAAGTACCAGATTTTTTATAAAAAAGTTTTACTATTTGATCAAACATGCCGAAACTGTTTCGCGGCCCAAAAAGGCGAGATCTTCGTATGCCAAAGTGCTGAGGCGTAAAAAATATCTGCACTAGCAGCGCCTCCGAGCCAAAGTTCTTACTGCTTCTAAGCGATGACCAATCATGCACTGACTCGGATCATAAAAATAACCTTTTCGTTGAATTACCTCCAAATAATTCAAACTTACCGGGAAGCAATCAACCACTACCCGAACTCGAAAGAGTATCAGTTACTATGCCGAATATATTCTTTCGCGCAGTTAAAAAGGTTTTAGCTGATCTCAACATAAATAAGTCCCCTGGGTCTGCTGGTATACCAGCACTGGTCTTGAAGCAGTGATCTGCGACGCTAGCTCGTTCATTAGCTAATCTTTCAGTATTTTCTACCATGCCGGCTAATTTCCTGTATGTTGGAAGGTTGCTAAAGTGCCCTGGAGACGATCAAATAAACCCGTCAATCAGTGCATATGTGTGAGTGTTGTATGCTTGAAGCTTTAAAGGAGACGTATAAATAAATACGTCAATCACCATTTGTATTTGTACGCCCTTTTCCATTATTACCAAAAATCTCGAAGAAAACACATAATATGAATATTTTATTTCATCCGTGAACGGTAAACACAAAGCAAATGAAATTTGATTGTCAATCAGAACAGGAGACGATCAAATAATCAGCCATCAAATGAAAAAATCAAAACTTTTTGATTTTCATCAATCATTGCCGACAACTCGTACGTGTAGAAGAAAAACAACGAATGCACGCACACAACTATGTGATTGATGTGTTTATTTGATCGTCTCCAGGGCACTTAATGTAACACCAATATCTAAAAAGGAACGCTTTCAAAATTTATGGAGAGTATGGTTAACTACCATCTTTTTAAATATTTAGAGCCCACAAATTTACTCAGTGACCGGCAGTATGACTTTCGTAGAGAATGCTCTACGGGAGACTCGTTGGCTTTCCTATCGGAAAAATGGTGCTGTTCCATTCATCGTTTTATCGAAAGTAAAGCGGAGACATTAGATATTTCTAAGTCATTTGATATGCTGTGGCAAGGTGCGATTTTATCAAAAGTTATTGTTTTGGTTCTCTCGATTTATATCGATCTTTCTCAGAGATCGCAATATACGAGATGTAATCGCATTAAACGAGTTCAAGATCAATTCAGGGCTACCACAAGACTCCGTCCTTTCTCCAACTCTATTTCTTATCTTTCTAAACGACCTTCTATGTCAAACTTCCAATCCTATCTATTCTTTTCAGATTACAGCTACATTTGCCATTAATATTCATTCAATTATAGACAAAACCTGTAGGAGAGTGGAGCAATGATGCAAAACATGAATGTTACGCTTAACTAAGATCTTGTGACAGTCTCTGAAAGGGGTTAGAGAATAGAGTCGATTTAAATGCACAAAATACTCAGTGTTGTATGTTAACACACAAACGCAAGACAGATTTGTTTTTATGGGTGGTGTAAATATGAACGAATCAGAAGCTCTTGATAAGTATTCAGTTCGATGTCCTTCAGACAAAATGAATGTCGAAAGAAGCATTCAAGAGCCTTGGTTTTCTCAAACGGTGTAAGAAATACTTCACTCCATCTGATCTCCGACCCAAAATGAAATACAATTCTCATGTATGGGTCACAGCTTCGAAGTCTATTTTGGAGTTACTCGACCGCTTCAGAAAGAGAGGGCGAAGGTGCTTATCGGTGACAGTTGGGTATCCAGCTCTACTGACTTACTGGAACATTGTCATTGGGTTGTGTTTCACTGTTATACCGATACTACAATGGAATGTGCTCCGCTGAAATTAGGGAACTTGTTCCCGTAACCCGTAGTTTTTTCACGCCATACACGTTCTTTGGCAAGGGCTCATCAATTTGTCGTCAACTGGTGAGTGGAATGCCAAACACATTACAGGGAAAGTTTGTTCTTTAGCAGTACTGTCCATATGTGAAATAAGTTTCCTGCTGATGTCTTTCCTGGCACTCAAAATATCATAATATTCATTGAATAATTTTTCCAATTTGTATCAAAATAGAACCTTTTCTACTTTAAGTCTCCTTATAAGTAAATCTGAGGCCCACTGTTAACATAAGTACTTCAGCAAAAGAACTCATGTTAAACTTCCGTTTATTGAATATCAATTATGGTGATTTTTATCGCTATTTAAATCATGAACAACAAAAAACATAAGAACTCCTTGAAATCTGTTTAAGAATTAATATAAAATTTAATAGCTTACTGACTTCATACAGGAAAATTGTGCTGATGAGCTGCTGCGTGTGTGTTTCATAAGTAAAGTTTTCCTGCGTTTTTTTTCTGTGCTAAAGCTTCCTTCGTTTTGTGGCAAATTCATGTAGGTTGCTGTTAATGTTGTCATTAGTTTATTACTCAACTGATTTAAAGAAGTTGATTGTTGGTTGGTTGCCGGTTTGTGGCTGCCGGTTATTACTAACGTTTTCCTTTACTTTTTTCTTCTTGTTGCTAATGATTAAGCGCATTTATTACTCAACTTCTACTAACTGGGTTTGGTTGTTAGAGCAGTAGGCATTAGAGAACCAAACTCAGACAATAAGGAAACCGTAGTTGCCGCAGTATAATGCAGGCTGTCTCCATATTAATACCCTGTTCTATGAGTACCAGTGCGTACTTACAACATTAAAGTGCGTAAATTTAGCAGTGCGTATGTTGTTAATTAAAACCTCTTCGACGACGTGTATTTAGTCATACGCATGATGAGTGTTTCCTTTTTCAGTTTTATTTTTTTTTGCATTCTACCTTTGACTAAGAGATGCGTTGCAATGCGTTAAGTGGAGTTGCAATTGCACTTGTATGCAAATTCTAAATCCTTAAAGAGCTGCAGCACTCCGCATTCACATTACGTTTAGTTTGCATTGCACCCTTTTATGTTATTTTCTCGTAAACTTTATGTGCTTAAAGTTTGTCATAATGATTCTTCTCTAGTCATTCCCATATTTACTGCAGCCTTCGTCAGTCAGTTTACTTTATGGACTGGGTTTTATAGTGTGTGCATGTTGGGTTGTTTGTTAATTAATTGGATTAAAACTGTGTTAACTTGACTTTTTAAGTACCTTGAATGAATCGATATATGCTGTTTATGCTCGTTAAATAGTTAATCCCTTTTCGAACATGTGGTTTGTTTTCAATTTAATTTCTAAAATTATTGTAGTTTTTAGATAGTTTCTATTTATTCTAACATTGTTTTACAACTCTGAGTTTTGTTTTGGAGTCGTTGAACTTATTGTAGGCAAGTGTATGTTTTGTTTAATTTTAGAACTGTTTTAAAGGAATTGCTTAAAGTTGCTTGATATTGAGCATCTCTGTTATTTTTATATTAGTTTTTAGTTTGGTTTCATTGGCACTTTCTAGTGCTCACCCTAGTCAACTAAGTTTTGTGGTATTGTAATGATTTTATATTTGAATATAGCCTTTCAGGTAGCTGCACATAGTAAGCCACACAAAGCATAATCATAGCTTCTCATTGATTTGTTATATTTTTGGTTTAAACTTCAACTAATAAGGTTCTAACTAACACCAAGATGACAGCATGTTATATAGCTGGTTAGAGTCGATGTGTTGACAATATAAAGCACCAATTCAGTTTCAATTGATTTAAGGGCACTGCTACACGTTCAATATACAGAGAGCCTCAAAAGTTAGTGAATTTTTTTTATTTTTTTAAGATCATGAAAATCATTATAACCGAATCTATTATTCAAAACAATCTTCAACAAACCGAAACATTTAAATTTTAATCAATGAATAGCTTTTAAGATTTTCATTATCTTTTAAAAATTCAAATAATTTGCGGTGTTTACACACTTTTGAGGTTCTCTGCATATTGATCCAGTATCGCAATTTTTATTGAACTTCTGAATATTCTGAAATCCAGATCACCATTCAAATATCACAATAGATACTGAACGTTCTTACTGCAATATATTGCTACTCGCGATATTGGTCTCTAATGACAAGATTGAGAGCTTCATGCTGTTCTGGATAATGACTATGATGTCTTTAACATGGCTTCTAATGAAGAGAGAACTTTGTGCCAGTTGTTTTAGACTGAAATTATTCGTATTTTTTGGCTTATGGAACATAAGATCGATATAAAGCTACGATACAAAACACTTCTGGTTACAGTAATATTAAAACAGATTAATCAACGACTAGCATCTAAGAATCAGAAATATTAACTATTTTATAGACACTAAATATAAAGAAAGACATTGGATATGTGTGCCCCGATATTCTAGACGATAGTGTGCTGGGCTATCAATCTAAGAGTTCAATTTCCGCCAGATACTCTAGGTGTATTCTAAAAAGCTTCGAAGTTTCTGTTTGTTAAAAAAAAATTAACTTTTCGTTCAGTATACATACTCATAGTTCGATGCTTTAAGAAGGACAGAGATGTTCTTAAAGATTGTACAAGACCCTTTCGAAAAGAGCACCATTCAAAATCTTAAGCATTTAGGAAACTCTAAAATTATCTTGATATGTAAAATGGAGATAGAGGGCAATTACTATTTTGAATCGTGAAGAATGAATGATCCAACATGGTCTCTAAGACTAGTAACCCTCAATAACATTAAACACTTCCGGAAGCAAATAAGGAAGTGAATGCTGCTATTTAAACCCTAAACTTCAAAGAAAATTTCAAGAGGACCATTTATAATCTTTACTGAGAGCTAAGTTAGTATAAGACAGATTAGGCTCTCAATACTTTAATGTTACGCAGTGCTTCATCTACTCAAACGCATAGATTGTTTTTTGGTAAGATATAAAGCAGCTTTGGCTGCCATCAGATCAAGGGATGGTCAACGAGTTTGCATCTAAGAATCAGACAATATTAAATTTCTTACATACAGATAAAATTACTAAAGATGTGACTAGTATTCCTAATCGGTAAAATTGTCATGGAAATTCTTGGGAATATTTTTTTGAACCGCTCATCTTTTGAGGCCAAGAACGAATCAAGCCAATATCGGATACTCTGTTCCAAAGTGAAGCGTATTCCAGAGAGAGCATTAAACAAAATAGCAAAACAAATAGTAGTCGGACGTGGAACGCTTTGGACTATAAAGCGGGTGAGGCAAAACTTCCCCAACCACTTCATTCTAAATAGTTTTTAACAAATATTGCAACATGTGGCCGAACATAGTCATTATTCGGTTTCATGTGTGGCCGCATTTTCTGGTCGTTTTTCGGGCAATGCTCGCTTCAAACGAATCAGTTGCATTCGGTACAGGTTCCCTGTGATGGTCTGGTCCGATTTCAGTAGCTATAATAAATAGGACGCTTTTGCTCCCACCAAATATAGAGTATTACCTTAGCGATATGGATATTTGGCTTTGGTGTTGTTGTTGTAGCAGAAGTTTTTGCTGAGTTGACAGCCCTTCCCGCATATGACACTTTGTTGGCACAAAATTCGACATTTTCGAAAAAAAAGAAAAACTGTTGAAATGTAAATTGCTTATATTGCCTTCAATTTTAGTGGAGACTTGAAAATTATATTAAGTTTGGAATAACCAACTAATAACTCATCCCTTCCGGAAGCTAAAAGGATAAAAAATAAGCTAAATTTGAATTATAAAAGATTCCTGACAAATCAATTCAGAAATTTCAGAGAAGACTATTTATAATCTTAATAGAGATTAATGTTAGAATGAGAACGCATAGTTTCTCAATATTTCGGAGCGATACTCAAGTGCAATTTGTGCTTCAACAACTCCAATGCCTAGATTGTGATGCCATTGCTGAAGAATTATGGAGACTATTTAATCGATTCCAAATGATATTAAAGTTGTGAACCATCATAATAGTTCAGTCGTCAGCGTTTCCAAACCTTGTGGTGAACCAGGAATACTATATAGATATACGTTAACCATAAGAGAATAATGGTACTAAGGAATTTTAAGAGAATATATCCCTAAAATTTACTAGACACTATCATTAACTTCCATTATTTACGATGCTGAATCACTGGAAGAAATCTGTATGGTTGACGAAGGTCGTGTAAGTTTCATCTTTATTCACAAAAACTGAAAAAGAAATAAGCACCTCAGTTTTAATAGAATCCTGGTAATAAACCCCGAACTTTAAAAAAATTTCACAGAGGACCATTTATAATCATAAAAGATAGTTATGATGGTATAAGAAAGCTGGAATCATTATAGTTAAGAGCAAAACAGGAGAAAAAATCCTTAAATTTTAAGAGGAAATTGAAATTACCTTCCGGAAGCTATTATAAATATAAATCCTAACATTTAACCCCACAAAATTTAAAGAATATTCATCAAACTCCACAAACTACTTAAACCTGAAACGATAAAATTTCTAATCAACACATGAATCTCTTATTGCCCACAACAGCTGTCGAAATCAATCACACCAATCACTCCTCTTAATGACGGCAATCATCATATTCTCTGCAGATAATACAGGCGTATCATAAACGTCATCATCTTAATCACTTTTAACAAATCCAATCATCTTTTAAAATCATGTTAAACTGTCACTCCATCGATAACAAACGAACGTATATAACAAAATGCAACAGAATACAAACACTTCGCTCTATTAAAATCATTCACCAACCAACAAAAAAAAAAACTGAAAACTGAAAACAAAATTGGCAAAAGGAACAACGTGTTGTACGAGTTAGTAGCCATCCGATCCGTAACATACATAAATTGTATTATGGTAAAATGATTTGAAACATGTTTGGGCGTTTAAGTGTCTGTCACACTAACTATAGTCAGTCAGTCAACTATATCCCAACATACATATACGCAATCTACAATTTATAACATAATTTGTCACATTGGATGTGATTTCAAGTGGTTTTTGTGATCTACACACACTCTTTTTGCACTTCTCCATCATGGTTTATATCTATATATAAAAAAGAAACCCCAGCAAAACCCTAGAAAAATTGTTTTAATTTTTGCTTTATTGTGACCAGGGCATGTTAAAAAATTGTATAACGAAGAGAGGGATCAAGCAAAAAATAAACAACTTATGCTGCATAATTGTTCTTCAATTTTCATCTTTTTTTTCTAATTGAAATGCAATTAAACTCCTATTTGTAGCTGGTTGTTAATATTCCCGTCATTTTGCTTTAATACTCGCACTACGCTTTTTCTTTCTGGCTTTCTTTTGCTTGCCTCTTCATGGTGGTCAAGCATTTAACAGTTGTTACCCACCACTATTAGTTGGTTAGATGTCTCAACTATCCATACATATACTCCATAGACAGAGTTGAGGAAGAATGTAATGAATTTTGGGAAATTGAATTGAAATCTTAATTAATCGATCTAATGCAATTCGGAAAGCATTGATCGATTAGATCCAACTTTCCAAGTAGTTTAAAGACATACGAATATTTGATGTTCTCACAGTATGATCTATACAATTCCAAATCTTCCTTGAGGTCAAGATAACCAATGCAATGGACATTGTGAAGTAACATTATTTGGAAGCTAAACATGTCGAGGATACCGAGAAAATGTTAAGCTTCTCATTAAGATGGAACGGTGTACATGACACCCGAATGTGTTAACTCAGCTTATCCTTCCTGAGCACAATTTATGATATAAATATAAAAGAAGGAATTATCATATTTTTGTCATTCAAAGCTAGAGTAAGAAATGCTATAAACGAACTGTTGAAATGTAAATTCAACAGTTCGTTTATAGCATTTTTTAATGGAGACTTGGAAATTATATTGATTCCGGCATGATGTATGATCCAGTATTATCTCCTCCTTGAAAATTACACTTCCAATAACACTAAACCCTTCTGGAAGCTAAAAAGGAAGGATAAGAAATAAGAACAATTTCAGTTATAAAAGATGTCTGATATATTAAATCAGAAATTTCAAAAAAGACTATTTATAAACTTTACAGGGAGTTATGTTAGATTAAGATCGCTCAGTTTCATAATATTTTGGAGCGATATTCAAGTGTTCAAGAATAAGAACGTTCTCAATATTATGGAGCGAAACTCAAGTAGAATTTGTGCTTTAATTACTCCTATAAATAATAAGTGTTATCGATGACATCACTGAAGTGTTATAGAAACTAATTAAGCGATCGCAAATGAAATTAGAGTTGTGACCCATCATAATAGTACAGTCGTCCCGTGTTGCCAAATCATGTGCAAATGCAGGGATATTATACAGATATTCGTTAACTATAAGTTAATAAAGAAACGAAGGAATTTAAGGAGAATATATCCCAAACAGTTCATTAGACAATAACGTTAAATTCGATTATTTAAGATGCTGGATCACTGGAAGAAAGCTTTATGGTTGACGAAGCTCCTAATAGCTTCAACTTTTTTCACAAAAAAATGGTTTGCTTTCAAGAATTTTAGCCGTCTTTATATTGCTTTTAGTTTTCACGGGCAGCCTCCTAGCGATCATTTAGATCATCAAATGTTTCTTGAATTTTAATGATTCCATATTTGAATGCCGCAGTTATCCTTTTGGAATCAATATCTCGACTTATTTTGAAGCTAAATCGAATTCTCTTTCTTGGAGAGAATCATTCGTATTCATTTGAAGATTAATAACTATGCTGATCGCATCTTCCAGAACAATAAGGCAACAAATCCATAGATAAGTAAAGGTCAAGTATCTGGATTAAATTCACGCTGGGAGAAATACTTGGATGGACGCTATCTAAAGCAAGTAAGACACATAACAATGTGTATGAAGTCTTTGCAGGGAATGGGCAACGATCGAGTATGATATTCATACTGTACTTTTAACGTATCTATTAGGGTATTCAATCGGTTAACCGTTAATCGGTTAACCGATTAATTTTGGTCGGTTAACTGTTCGAATAATTCAAAATTGCCGATTTTCAAATAACGAATAAACCGATTAATTTGTGTCGGTTAACCGAAATTTCTTTTTTTGCACTTTAACATAATTTGTTTGTTTTTAATTTTCCATTTTAATTCAAATACAAATGTCAAAGTAAAATTACATATTTTTTCGAACATTCAAGAAATATGTTTAGTGAGTATTATAATAACTGATATATTTAATTTACTTGTAATTGTCGGATGAGAACATAATAATAGACGAAACTGGATACACTACTGAAATAAGTTTTTTTTTCACAACTTATCGAAATTATTAAAAGTATTTAAAATCTAAATAGTCCAAAAAGGACTCCAATGGTATAATGGAGGATTTTATATGCTTAGAAAAAACTAAAAAAACAACTGACAAATTGGATATTCTTTACCTTGTCTTACTTTCGATTTCTCCAACATCTACAATCAGCGTGAGAGTTTTTTCCAAGTCGAGTTTTATTAAAACTAAAGAAAATTATTTACTGTTTGGTTGAATTGTTATGATTTGTTTATTTTTTATGTTTTTGTTCTTTTTTTAATAAAATACTTCAATAAGTACACAAAATTCGTGATTTAGTTTCAGTTTAACATTTAAATATAATTTATTCGGTTAATCGAATAATTTAAAATTAACCGATTATTAACCGATTAAATCTAAACCCCGATTAATTATTTGCTCGATTAACCGATTAAACCAGAAACCCGATTAATTGAATACCCTAGTATCAATAGATATTGTTAAAATATACTAGCTCTAGGAAGGAACCCAATTAATTTAGTTATGTTGAGCTTTTGGTGACAACTCTAATGACATCCCAAGAGAAAATATTTCGTTAGTATGAAGTCATGTTGCCTAACCCAAAGAACTTTAAATTTTCCTTTCGTAAGTGATATTTTGGAGCTATTTGTAATGATGTACATTATGAAAAATCTGAACATTAACTAAGTTCTCGCATTTTCAAATGATGCCCAAGGAATTTGTGCTGCATTGATTCCAATGCCTGATTCGCTGAAGGTATTGTGAATTTTACTTGGATCTTAGCTCTTTCACACCAGGGTTAATATAGATTTACATGTTAAACATAAGTAATGAAATGTACGAACGTCACTAAAGAACTTTTTTTAAATTTATAGGGGTTTAAGAGTGCATCCCTAAACTCCACTAGAGACTGACGTTAGCTCATATATTATTTACGATCCTGGATCACTGGAAAGTTGACAAAAGATACGTTAACTCATATATTATTTACGATCCTGGATCACAGGAAAGTTGACAAAAGATATGATCGCAAAATTGCCTTATTTTCACACTATTTGAAAGAAATTTGTGGCTAATGTAATGGTTCTTTAATTCATTAACCTATTCTCGTTCACGAATCTTCTATCTTTACAGTTTTGTTGTGAGGTCCTAGAATCATCAATGATGGCAGGGCATATGGAATCAAGTACGTCTGCGAGACTTCTAATATTTTATTGTGGATTTTTCACTCGGCCTCATGTACATTAGAACAATACAAAAGATCATTCATTGGATCTTATTTGCTTTCATTGTAGATTTGTTCCTTGGTTCCTTGTTCGCTTGGTTGCACTTGTTTTTAAGGCCAGGAGAAGAATTGTTACTCTATCTAATAAGGTCCTGATATCAAGATGTAAGCCAGTTAGATAGCTACAAGTTTTAGTCACAAAACTGACGTTGACAAAGCACCATTATAGTTTCCCGTTGATTTCATCTCTTTATGGTTTGAGTTAAGTTAATAGTTAAGAAGTGAAGTCTTCTTCTATTGCTATTTTATACAATGTAGAAAGTTGTGTAAAGTGTTATTTAAAGACATGTTGTTTTCAATGTCCGGAGTGTAATGATTAAATATAGACAGGATTCCGCGCCAAAAGAACTGCCAATTTCGGATACTCTGCTCTGCATCGATAGAAACTAATAGTAGTCGGACGGGACAAGATCTGGCATATAACCTTCGCAACCTCCTGTTTCTAAATAGTTTTTCACAGGTATTAAAATATGTGGCCGAGCGATGGAATATTACGGTTTCATTTGTGGCCGCATATTCTGGACACTTTTCGGCCAATCCGCTACAAATGAATCACTTGCATTCGGTACAGATTTCATGGCTCCCAATAATTTTGCAAGCTCCTGTTGAGTTTGACATCAATCTTCATGGAATAATGCCTCCAATTCTTGGTCTTCAAACTGTTTTGGCTGGCTTGGTCGATCTTTGTCTTCTGTGTCTCGCTCATTGAAACCGATGGAACACATTCACATTCAATTAAAGAAGTTAAGCAAAACTTCCCGCATATGACACTATGTTGGTACAAAATTTAACCCTTTCGATGAAAAAATAGTGTTGAACAACTAAGTGAGAATAAATGACAGATATGAACCCTTAAAAAGATATACCATCCATTATAAATCCGACATTTTTAAGTCATACACCCAATAGAATGTGGAAAATTATCTAAAGTCTTCTTTAAAGGCATGTAGTTGTCAATGTCCGGATAGTAATTTAAAAACATAGGCAATATTTTTAGCTGGACAAGTATTCTGAGTATTCCTCTCTTTAGGGAAACAACTAATTGCACGCAAACTTCATCTCATTGCCAAAGAAAGATGGAAGAGAGAACCCACTTGGAAAGAGACAAAAAAATTGGACATACAGATGAACGACCTGCGATAGATCTGCATAGATTCCTCCTAGGGACGCTTATAGCGGCTAGTCTGTGATCATTAAGACGCTCCAAGGTTGCAAATCCCAAGAAGCTGTAAGGACGAGGAAGAAGTATAGACAAATGAACATGTTCTCTGTCACTATCCCAGGTCTTAAAACGCGAAATGTTTAGGCAACAAATACTTACTGAAAAAACCTATCTATCTAGGGGTGATTTGAATAACATTCACACTTTCATTCGATCAATGAATGACAGTGGCGAAGAAACATAACACGAATGGCGTGATATGAACAAGGTATCGTAAACAGAGCATAGCCAAGTATGCTATGCTTCATATTCTGAGCAGTAATTATCATTCTTTAATATTTCAAGGTTAGCTAAACATAGTAATCTACTGTCCTTCAAATTAAGGCATTTATCTACTTCCATTCCAGCCTTTCAAAGTTCTGACAAAACTAGAATACTAGAAGCAGACTATATATATCGAGTAAATTTGTGTACATATATGCACGCTCCATAGCATTAACCACAGTCCAGACAAGCTTTTTTTTTGTTTGTTGCAACCATACATACAATGTATATATGAAGTATATGATGGAATAGAACAAACACATATGTTGGAATTTCTAACCACAGAGAAGAATGGATGAAAAAAACCCGATAGAATAAAACAAAAAAAATATATATCCATAAAATAAACCTCAGTGTATATTTAAACCACAATTTGTTGTTCTACATATAATAGAGATCCAGGGTAAAAAAAGCCAACAACAACCAATGTTGGTCAAGTGTTAAAATACACCATACACAGCAGTAGCAGGAGCAACAGCAGCATCAGCATTTCAACTCATGCCCGAGTACTGCAACGTGTGTTTGTTCATACACAATTTGCGCTACTCCACTTTAATAGTTTCATTTGTTTGTTTGTTTTGCCTTCTTCGGGTGCCAATGTTCTGCTTTAGTTGCAGCTGCAACCAACTGCTGGTAGTTGGAGTTGGAAGAGCGAGTGTGTGTTGGCAGTTTTTGATTTTGTGAGGATTATTTAGGGTTTATTACATTTGAAGTTTAGTTTTTGTTTTGTTGGAAAAGCAATGAAAAGCAATTAGTTGTTTATAGTAAACATTAAAATAAACAATACCAAACAATAACTCCTACACCCGCTCTCTCAACTAAACACTTCATCCCTTTCAGCTTAAAAGTTTTAGTTTGTTTTGCAAAACATTTGTAGTTTTAAATTTAGCTAGACAATTTGTGTAAATAGGGTGCAAAGTTATAAGAGGATTGAGGATTTTGTGGCATTTTAATTGCAGGCAGCGACAGAGAGAGAGAGAGTCAATTTGTTTATGATTCTAGGATTTAAAGCCATGTGACTGCATAGTATATGTTTAAACTAAGTAATTGTTTGGTTTTGAAAATTCCAAAATATTTGTGTGTTTTTTGGTAGGAGACATTCTGACTTCCAAATCTTATTTGAAATGTTTGGACGTTTGAAATGTTAATCAGTTATAAGAGGATCATATAAAATATGCAATTGAGTTTTTAGTTGAGAGAAAGCAAAGCAGTAAAAATTGTTGCCAAGAACATAGCCAGAGTCCCAATTTCTCATTCTTCTTCATTTTGTGCCACTTTATTCCAAGAAATACTATTTTTTCCTTAAGAATATTTATAAATCCTTTTATTTAACTTAATTATATTTTACATAAAATACAAAACCAATGATCCAATTTCGAAACATTTCAATAATTTCTTCTAGGAATCTGTCAAATATATCAGTTTAATTCTCTTAAGCTTATGCCTGTGTATTACGTTCCTGACCTGCTCTCCTTTTAAGTCACTAGCCTTGATGCCATAAATTAATTAACCCTCTTCCATTAAAATAAGACAAGTTACGTGGCAACGAAAATAAACCAAACATCACACAGTTCCTCTTAATTAAACGCATTTTTCAAAAGAGATTTCTTTTAGCACCAGACTTTTGCAGCTGTCGATTTTATAAATGCTACGAAATGCTGCAAAAGTCTTGCAAACAAAACGAAAAAAACTTTAATTTCATTATCACTACATAAATAAATAAAAAAGAAAAAAAACGTTAATAGTTGAATACGAAAAAATATGAGCATAATAAAAGTTCATTAGATCATGACTCGTATCGTACGTGCACTAATGAACAATAAACTTGATGAAATATAAAGGTCAAAAAATGTGTTTGAGCTCTACTACTTCAAAAAGGGAGGTTCGTTTCGTTTCCACGATCCTTAAGTGGTCCGTATGTATCTTCAAATGCAATGCAATGCAATACGTTGATAATATGGAATTCTATGGAATTATATTTTAAAATATAATTTATAGTCATTAATCATTTTCCAATAGCTTATTCCACATACATTCGTTTAAAGGGAGGGAAAACTGATTCGTAGTAGCAACCGAATTTTTTGCCAATGGAATGATTCTACCTCCGCAAGCGAATTTTAAAGTTGTAGCTACACAATTTTAGAAGGGATACCAAAAGTTTGGTTGATTCAACCTGAATTCTTCTTTATCAGTTGACTTTCTATTGATAGAGCCGAAAAATTCTATGTGTGCAACCGAATCATTCGGTTGACAACATTCGGTTGCTACTACCAATCTGTTTTCTCTCTGCAGTAATGAGTTCTGCGATTCACCGCACAATCTACTCCAAATAAATGTTATTTGTTGACCAAACAGCTTCTACAGAAGTCTTTATGAGGAAGACGCAGCCTTTGAACGTCAGCAACTAGAGGGCAGTGTGAGTTAGGTGGAATCTTGGCAAATTTATCGCAACTCGTATTCTCTGCTTGTGAATATAAGGCCAGATTTTTCTGGTCTCTTTGACACTGAGGTGAAGTTTGTATGAAATTAGTTATTTACCCCTCAAGAGAGGGATTCAAAAATCGAATTCGTTCAAACTTATTTCGGTGACAGCATTGCAAGTGCATCAGCTCTACAGTTTCTTTCAATGTCCCCGGGCAAATTGGGAAAAAACTGAATTTCATCTGATCACTAAGCATTATTTTTTGCGGAAAAAATCATCACTGAGACCAAGGCTTAGTAAAAAGTTGGTTTACTGAATTTCGTTGTGATGCCGAGCGTTTTGGACCCCTAGTTGAGGTATCTACACCCGAAACCATTGAAAAAAAATCACGATATGGTGTTGGCCGATCGGTGATTGAAAGTGCGAGAGATTGTGGAAGCCATAGGCATATTACATGACTCAGTAGTTTCTATTTTGAATTATCACTTAATATGAGAATGCTTTCCGTAAGATGGTTGTCGAGTTTGCCCACAATCGGGTACACAAAAGCGTACACACGTGTGCAGTTTCCATGGAAAAAATCCATAAATTAGGCTACAAATTGCTTCCTCATCCACCCTATTCTCCGTATTACTCGGAAACGAATTACTATTTCTTGTTTCCAAACCTGAAGAAATGGGTCAATAAATCGATGATTGCGGTCGACACATCTTCCCATATTTTCAAACAAAATCTCATTGATCATGGTACGGTTACGATCTCCATTGACCGTAACGTAAGCTCCGGCCTCATTTTTGAAGAAATAAGGTCCCATGATTCCATCAGCGTTTAAACCGCCCCAAACGTGCATTTTTCTGAATGTAATGGAATCTGTATTGTCGGATGTGGATTGGTTTAACTCAATATGCGGCAATTTTGTTTATTAACAAATCCGTTAAGCCATAAATAAGCCTCATCGCTGAACACAATGACTAACTTTCAAAATAAATTTGGATAATTTGGTAGCGCTGTTCAAGCGTTAATCTATTCATGATGATTTGCCAGAGTATACTGATCAGTATGACAGTTCGTTTGACGGTTAAGCCTTTCGTAAGTTCTGTCGGTCTTAAAAAATACCCTCTTAATAATTTTTTCAAATAAATGTTTTTTTTATATGGAGTTAAATATAAACAAAAAAATTTAATTTGGTTGTTTAGACAATTTAACACTTTTTAAGATAATTTGAAAAAAATTAAAAAATTTACTGTTTTAATGTTCTCCACATTTCCAAAAATGAATTCATGACATTCATCATGAGACCTGGATCAAAGACGGGTTCAGGTATATTAAATGATAGTGAGCACTGAGCCGCCACTATTCTCATATTACGTTCGTAATTATTTTGGTGATTTCGCTTCTTCAACGCTAACCCATAGAATATAATTGGTTTGATAACAACATTGTATAGCCAGTATATGCTTGTAGGGTAAATTTCCCGGGTTAGGATAATTCCATTTTAGAAGCAATATAGTGCAGTTGCAAATTAGTGGTTATATATTGTGTATTTAGATTCCAATTAGTATAGTATAGTATCCGAGATATTTGGCGTTGTTGGATAATGTTAGCTCCAATCCTTTGATGCTAGAAATAACAAATTGAAATATTGCCAGTTATGTTTTAGTTGGTTTTACTAACAGCGCACACCCTAATAATAATTTTAGCGCAGATTCCAGTATAGCTAGAACAGCCATATCTTAAGCATAAACAATTGTCATGAAAAGCAGTTTCTCCATGACTCATAGCAGAGTGTTTATAATAAGATTCCTGAGCAATATAGAAAGTACACCTCCTTCTGGTGCACACGTAACAGCCATTTCGGACATGTTCGAGGTGTCTGGAGTAGATTCAATGCACCTGCATTTTACGAGTTGATTTCGGTTTAACATTTTTGAAGGCAAATTGTCGCCCAAGGCCTTTGTATCGTCTAATGAATAGTACCAGTTCTTTTTCGTTGGCTTTACATCCATTCCACATCCTTAAATATAATTTAAGCGTAGATTCAAGAACTTGCAAGAGTATTTCTGGTTCTTGTCCATAGCTTACACAGACACATCTTCCTGATAAGCAATTGTCATGTCCATGGTTTTTTATAAAAAATCGTGAAAAGTGCACCTCCAGCCGCTTTGGAAATTTTCGATCTTGTATATTTTTCATTCTGAGGGACGCAAACAGAATCTGAAGATTATCAGGAGCAATGGCTTTATAATATTAATGTTCTCCTGTAAGTCCACTGGAAGAATACCACAACGGCGAACTTGCGATTTTTTTTCATTTTTAGGATTCCTTTATCCGATATCGAATAAAATGTATATAAATTTATAATGATGGCATTCGATAACGATCGTGTTTATATTCGTAAGCCATGAAGCATTCGAAATTTATTTCGTTTTAGATTGGAGAAAGCCTTTAACTGCCCATCGTATCGAGCCATAACCGCCAAAAAGACGTAAGCGCCATGATTATCAATTTTCGTTTTTTGATAAATATCGATAGTTCTCGATCATTCGCATCATCTCATAAAATACCATCGCTGTATAATGTACCGTTATGATTTTACTGCAAAAACAATTTAGACGTAAGTACAATTTATTGTTTTTTCTACATATTTTGTGAACAAGAAGTGGCGCTTACGTCTTTATTAGTTTTAACAAATTAATTAATATTAGTCTTTTAAGGTTAAAAACGTTAATTTGTATTTGTGTAAATGAATATAATTTGAACAATATAAAAAAATTTAAACATTAAGTTGTGTTTTTATTAAAATTGGAAGGGTGTAACTGCCAGCGAAAAAGACGTAAGCGTCATAAATACCCGTTATCTTGAAAATATATGAAATAAAATAAATGCAATATATAGTTAAGAAGTAACTGTGCATACATACTCAATTTCACGGTAATACTTAGACTTCAACCAAGGATATTTAAAAAAAACCTTCCCCTGTAAAATTTGGGTTTTGGCGCTTACGTCTTTTTTGCCGTTATGACTCGATATGTATCAATACCTTGGCCTTCCTTAAGGCTCCATTAGTCTTTGCGTTCTGTAACGTTTCTGTTCTGTGCCGTTCTGAATGCTGTTATATTGTAGTTAGTTTTTCCGTAAGATCGTATCAGCTGTTTTTAAAATAATAACCAAAAAACCATCTTGGTGATTTTGTTACTATTTTTAGTGTTTTTTGTATTTAGACCTTCAACATATTATTGTGAACATTTTTATAAATACATACATATATTTTTTGTTAATGATTTAATTTAAACTAATTTTTTTACATACATAGTACATACATTAAAAGAAATTTATATTTATTTTATTAAATTTCAATGTTTTTTTGAAAATATTATATTTTTTATTCTTTTGTTAATAATAAATATTTCCCTTTCAAAAATTTTGGTACCACTGCTTTAATATTGTTGGCATTTTTGTGTATATATGATATCAGCTGTTTTAGCTGTCACTTAACGTTGCGGACAAAATTCTGTTTTCAACAGATTCATCCGCAACAGAACGGCAACGTTACAGAAAAACTAACGACATACACAACTTTCCCTATACTAAAAACAAAACAGCTGATTCGGAACGGAACGTACAAACTAACTAGGCCTTTAGACTGTTTGTGGTCAATATTCTATCCAGTTTCTGAATGTGACTTGGACTTGGAGTTAAACCTTACATAGCCAACTTTTTTCTGAAGAGCTTTCAACACTACTGCAGAGGTTTCTCCAGCTAACATACAATAGCTTTCCTAATTGGGTTTTAACTTCGTTTTGCGATGATTTATATATGGTATAATGATCACTATCTTTAACATCATAAAATATATTCCTGCATTTACCAAAATTTCAACCTTCTACAATGTGGACTTAGCCTTACATTAACTTTTCTCTGTGGCTTCAGCTAAGTCGTTAGTTTGTATCTGAGTGAAGGAGTCTAAGGTGGACTAATAGTCAATAGAGTCTGGACGCGTATACCAATTGATAAGTAATAAATTGAAGTCATCGAACTTATTTATTGCATTCATCTTCGTTGAGAAGATTCTTATAATCATCAGTTAATAAACTCAGATAAGAGAGTGCAAAAAAGACTTTGAGAATTAAAGTTTTTTTTTTAAAATGGAACTATGTGATAAAATTCTACTTCAGGCTACCTGCTCTTAAGGCGAAAATTATTGCCATAAAACGTGCATCCAATTGGCTGAGGTGTAATCGAATACCTGGAGATATCTGTATATTTACTGATAGCAAGGCTGCCGCCCTAAATGAGATAGCTAGACATTCTAGGATAACGATTATATAGGTCCCTGGACACGATGGAAATCAGGGTAATTGTATAGTAGACGAATTGGCCAAAAGGGGAACGATGATGGCTGAGGAGGTGATTGATCCCTTTTCTAGTATTTCCCTTGAAATATGTAAGATATTAACAGGTGGACTAATGAATCCACCTGTCGGCAGGACGAATCTACTTATAGTAGATTCGTGAGCATATAAGGCTAATTGTTTGTTTTATTACAGAACACTCCATAATTGGAACACATGCTAGAAGAATGGGCTTGCGGTTTAACGACTACTGTAGAAGCTGTCAAAAGGAAGAAGACGAGGAGATTGTATCCCGCCAATTATGCCAAAGACCAGTTTTGACAAACTTGAGAGAACGTATTATTGGAACCCCTTTCCTCAAGGATAAATCTGAGACGCATCCATTCCTTCATCAGAGAATCTGGTTGGTTCACCTTGGAAACAACGGATGTAGAATAAGTATCCTGCTGTTTCCTTCTTGGGTATTACAATGGGATCAGTTTTGAATAGATCTAAGTGATCTGCTTGATGAGTGGCTGTCCATGGAACCTAAGCTAACTTAAATCGGCTTAAACTTATATAACTAATAGGCTTAACTAATCTATACAGTGAGAGTTAATGAAACCTTTCATTAACTTGAAAGGAAACTGATCTTGTACAGCAATGTAAAGTCGTTTATTCCAACAACTTCTTGTAATTTCGTTCGTGCACGTTACGCTACAGAAAAAGTGCTAATTATATTTTTTGAGATTGAAAAGGATGCGAAAAGAAACATTAAGAAGGGAGTAAATATTATAGCATGACTAAAAGGCAGCAAAAACATGGAGGGGAAAAAAACGATCAGCATTATGATCATAAATGCGTTAAAACGCTTTACATTACGACACACTCACATATGAGTCCAATGCATCGAATATGAGGTTGATGATGATGATGATGACGATGTCGACCAGTTTGGGTGGTCGTAAATTAAGTTCGTTTAGTAAAATCCGCATCTTGTTAGTGCAACTGATTGCAGAGTTGTAGTGTCGTTTGCACTCGTATAGAGAGACAGCAGCAGCAAACAGTACCGAGTTAAACGTTTAAAGTCAAGTAGAGTGAAGTGCATCATGGAAGTGGAACTGGTTGTTTTTATTTTGTGCTTGTTTAGTACACAGAACTTGGCACCTGGCACTATGTATAGTTATACCTTCCGCTCCACTCTACACCACTTTACACTTCAATTCAATTTAAGCCAATAATGAAATTGTGTTGCAGTTGTTACCACAAATACTGGTGTAAAGTATTGCTGGAGTAAATGAGAAATGCAACAGAATAAGAAAATAAAAATCGTGCAACACGATCGTGAACTTGAAATTGTATTCACTTTGAAGGTATGCACTGCAGAACTATGAAAATATTTACGATATTTGGTTGGTTTTTTATTATATTTATATATATTTTTTTTAGCTTTTAACTCTTATTTTGAGGCGTTACAAAATACTCCTTTTTATTCTGACATAAAATGTTTGTAATAGCAACAGTGTTTTAGTGTTTGCGAAGGTCTGCAGTATAGTTGGTTGGCTTAAATACTATTTGCGCTTTTTATTGAAAATGAAACGCGTTTTCTATGAGCTCTTAAGGAGGCTGAATTGTAATGGGACCAATCTACTTATTTAGGGACTAATATGATCGATAATGCTAGGAATCTCCGGAAGGTAAAGCTACAATCGTAAGCAGTGTTATTTTTTTATTCAAAGGCAACTTAAAATCCCTTTAAACCCCAAGCCAATATGAAAAAGGTGTCCAAAGTTTCCAAGTAAAGTCCTAACTCAAATTTTCAAAACCTAAAATTTTAAAACTGATCGTGAGAGAACGAAGTTTCAAATTTTTGGAGTTGGTCTCATTTAGTGTTGGTAAAAGTTTCCTCTGATCAGTCATTGATCAGGAGTTTTAAGTTATTTTTGTTTTTATTATTTTTTTTGGCCTTAAAATTTAAAGCCATGTAATATATTCCACATAACTTTAACAAAATCTATTTAAGCTTTTTTGTGTTTTTTTTAAAGAAAAAAACCTCCACTCTTGTAACTAAACGAAGAGATAAATCGTAAAATAATATTAATTCGTGACGATTTTTTTCCTTCTTTAGTTTTTTGTGATTCTTACTTTATGGAATTGTTCTTGTCTTCTTTATGATTTAAATTGCTGAAGTATTTTACAGATTTTTATTAGCACGGCTTGTGTAGTTTTCTTTATTTTTTTTATTTTTTCTGTTCAATTTTGTAAGTGTTCCTGAAAAGACACTGACTGGCAATGTGGCACCATTGCTGTTATTGGCAGAAATATAATACAGCAGCAGCAGCTCGGCGGAACAAACATTTTGCAACGTATTTAACACCAAGCATTCATACATTTAAGACTAGAGTACCACCTTCTTATTTCGTTTTCTCATTTCAGTTCTACGTCTTTTCTACTCTGGCCTTATATTGTGGCATTCGATTTGTGGCATTCATGATTATGGAGCATCAACATTATTTGAGTTTTATGTCCTGCGATCGTTGTTCGTTTTGTTTTTCATTGACTCTTCTTTTTCATGTTCGTGTTAATGACGATAGTTTGTAATCTTTTGGAGTGCGGCTTACATCTGTGAGTGTAAATGGTTTGAGGGGGGAAAAGTATAGTTTTAGAAGTTCCTAAGACTTGCAGGTTTTAGTTAGCACTTCTTTTCAGAACAAGGAGAGAAAGAAACTTATTTTGTTTTTTATATGAAACATATAAAGTCTAGAAGTTTATATTAGTGGAAAGATACCTCTGAAAACGATTTTCCTTAAACTTGCTTTATACTAAATATATGAGTTCGTTCAGAATTCAATACGACCTATGTATTGTTTCAATGATTTCCTGTCCAAGATCCTCAGCTTAAGTCACAGGTTATATTCAAAGAGAGGACAACTGGACGAAATCCAGCTCGTAGACACTCACTTTGCTTATGGAAACGCACTTTCCCAGTTGTGTAGGTACAGGAACTAGGGATGACGACCAGGAGGATATTGTGCCTGAGTGTGTTAATCATAACTCTAGACAAATTGAGGAAATTGTCACTAGGGAGAAACTATTTTGGGCGGTTAACACTTTTGATCCTTATAAATCACACGGACTGTACGGCAATGCTACGTAACATCACGAATACGGCACTATTTCTTTTGGTGGATATTTTCAAGAGCTGTCTCAGCCTAGAGGGTGGCAGGAGGTTAAGGTAGTCTTCATACCTAAAGCTGCCAACACACTTGTGATTTGTTCGTGTTCGACGTCTTGTTACTTGTTAATGGGGCTGTGGGCGAACAAAATCACAAGTAATTGAAAATTTTCAATCACAAATCAGACGAACAATTCATTCCCCGTGTGGCCAGCTTAAGACCGGTAAGGCCAGCCACTCGAAACCAAAGGATTTCAGTCCTATCGTCTTTTCTTCTGATGACACTAGAACAACTGATAGATCTACATCTAAGGAGCAATATAGATACTCACTATCTTAAGGGTAAGTCTGTTGAGAGTGCGCTTCATGAGGTGGTGGGTTGTATAAGGAGTGAGATCGAAAAATTCTTAACATACATATATGTTTATAAAAAAGAAACCACTAAACTTACAGCTTTAATTTTTTTTTTATTTGATTGAAATTATTATTACAATTTACAAAAAAAAATATTTTTATAGTTTTAATCACTAGTGATGAAATTTTGAACCTTTTTCGGAAACCCTTCCATTAACGTTTTTATAGTGCTTTCTGTCACTTTGCTCGAACATGTAGTCCATCTCCGTTTAAAATCTACCACACTTTTGGACACCTTTTTTGTACTCTTCAATTCTCTTTTAACAAGAGCCCAATATCTCTCCACTGGCCTTAGCTCCGGGCAGTTTGGAGGATTTGCCTCTCTTGGTACAAATACCACATTATTGTTCTTGTACCACTCAAGGGCTTGTTTGCCATAGTGACAGGATGCCAAGTCAGGCCAAAAATAAGTGGACACATTATGAAGTCTTATGAATGGAAGCAGCCTTTTTTGTAAACATTCCTTGATGTAAATTTCGGTATTTATAGAGCCCGTTGTAACAAATGAGTGGCTTCTTTTGCCGCAACTGCATATTGCTTGCCATACCAAGAACTTTCTGGGAAATTTTGTCTGCTTTTGGGTCCTAAACTTTTCTTCAACATTCCCTCGAGCATCAGCAACATAAAATTTTTGACCTGGAAGTTGCGAAAAATCTGCCAGAACATACGTTTCGTCATCCATTATGCAGCAAGAATATTTTTTTATAAAACTTGACTTCAATTTCCGTGCTCTGTTTTTGGCCTCTAAATTTTTAGTAGCGTTCCTGTCAGGAACTTTTTGAGCCTTGTATGTTTTTAAACCTGCATTAGCTTTAACTTTTCGTACCAAATAGTCCGAGCACTGAGCTAACCGGGCTGCTTTCCTACCGGATGTGTTGGGAGCTCTTTTGAAAATGCGTTCTATTTTTTTGGCTTTAGAAACATCATGTGGACCATTCCTTCTACCTGAACCAGGTTTTCTATCAACTGACAAGTTCTCCCGGTACTGTTTAATAACATTGGAAACAGTTTGACGGCAGACCTTTGTATGCTTGGCCAACTTTTTGTAAGACCAAGTTGGGTTTTGTTGAAAATATTTAATAATTTCAGTACGCACTTTTTTCTGGTCACTCATTTTAATCAGATTAACAAAAAAATTAATATAATTGACATTACACATAATAACTGACATGTTTTTCAAAGGTAACTTGATCAAAAAAAAATTCAAATAATACTTGGGTTAAAAAATGTAATGAAAAACGTGTGTTAAGAATTTTTCGATCTCACTCCTTAGAACACAGTTTGAAGCATAGGGAATATAGTTTGGCTACGCTTTTGGATATAGAAAGAGCCTTTAATAACATAAAGATACAGACAATTAGGAATTCGTTAGTGGAACTAAGGGTTAACGACTTCCTGGTGAGTTGGATAGTCTCAATGCTGGATTATTAACTCAACCCTAGAGGACGATAGGATCAGAAGACCAGTTACCAAGGGCACACCACAAGCTGGAGTTATTTCTCCTCTTTTGTGTTTACTGGTGGTAAACTCTATTCTCAAAATCTTTGAGTCTGTAGGTAGGAATATAGTCGCATATGCGGATGACGTGGTGATTCTGATTAAAGGAATGATTCTCTCCACTAATCTCATCCTGGTCAAAAACTAACGGGTTAAGTGTTAACCCACTGAAGACAGAATTGGTGTTCTTTATCAGGAAATACAAGGTGGAGAGCCGAAATTCCACGGCGTTGAGCTGCATTTATCAGGGGGAGCCAAGTATTTAGGAACCTTCCTTGGCAACAAATTGTCATGGAAAATAAATACTTAAATAAATAATTAAAGAAGCCCATAATTCCTACTATACATGCAGGAACTACATTGGCAAGAATTTTGATTTGTGACCAAGTATGGTTAATTGGATCTATACATCTGTTGTTAGGCCTACTATTACTTATGGTTGTAGTACGGTGTGGTGGGAAGCAATGAGGAAACGTATTATACTCAACAAAGCATAATAGGTGCCATTGGCAGCACCCCACAGGCGGCCTTGGATATAATACTAAACCTATTACACATTGAAAATTATGTTGAGAAGGAAGTTACTTAGGCTATTTAAGTCGTCGTTAGTGAAACCATTGCATTGGGGCAGGCATTATCGGTCAGGACATCAGTCCATCGGGAATTTCTGATCGCGATCATCAACTTCGGTGCCGCACCCCCAGTAGTGTTCCTCAGTAGTGATAATTGGGTTGGATTCGATCAAATGTTCGATGGAGGAGCAGTTTTCACTGATGGATCCAAGATGGACTATGGTACAGGGTCCGGAGTTTATTTGGTCGACAAGGATATTAAACGTTCATATTGACTCTCTAACGAGTTGAGAGATCTTCGCGATCTGGAAAGCCACAAAGTTGATAAAGGCACACGTCTATGAGAGGTCTGTAGTGACTATCAGTGGACAGTCAGGCGGCACTTAGGGATTTGAAATGGCATTTAATACATTTCAGCTTAGTGAAAGACTGTAGGAGAGCTCTCGAAGAGTTATTGGTACGATACTCAATAAGATTGTGTTGGGTACCGGGGCAAGAATATTAAACGTTCATATAGACTATCTAACGAGTGCAGTGTCTTCCAGGCAGAGATCTTCACGATCTGGAAAGCCATAAAGTTGATAAAGGCACACGTCACTGAGAGGCCTGTAGTGACTATACATGTGGACACTAAGGCGGTACTTAGGCCTTTGAAATGTCATTTAATACATTCCAGCTTAGTGGAAGACTGTAGGAGAGTTCTCGAAGAGTTATTGGTACAATACTCAATAAGATTATGTTGGGTACCGGGGCACTGTAACATACAGGAAAATGTGGTGGCAGATGAACTGGCCAGACATGGTTATGATTTAGTTCATGGTACTAGGGAACGGGGGCTTATACCTTCCATATGTCACTACTACAGGCTAATACTTGAAAGATTCCGTGACTACAACAACCGATCCTGGATTAGTAGGACGGATTGCAAAGTATCCAGGGCCTTTTTTCCAAAACTGAATGCAAAGGCAGCCAAAACACTAATTGGGTTGTACAGGTGTAACCTCAGAATTCTAGTAGAAGTGATAACCGGTAACCTTCATAAGTAAATGGGATAATGGCACACAGGCTTTCTGTAGGGTGTGTGGGGATGTGGAGGAGCAAGAGACAGTAGAGCATATTATGGGCAACTGTCCTAATATATTCCGGGGTCATAGATTGAAATGGCAACATATGGATTCCGAGGCAAAAGAACAGCTCAGCTTTTGAGGTCTCGAACGAAACAAGCCATATCGGATACTATGTACCAAAGTGAAGAGTATTCCAGATAGAGCGGTCTGCATCGATCGTTAATATATTAACAATCCGCATATGTAGTATTATTTTATTTCGTGATAATTCCATATAGAACCCAAAATTAGTTTTTTATTTAGATGTTTGTGTTATAATACCAATATCTAAAGCCAAACATATAAACAAATTTATTCAAACTTTGCTGTCTACATTTCATCTGCTGCTTTTAGCTTTAAACTTATTCCCGTTACAATCTCTTTTTTAGAGTTCAAATAAAAAAATCAATAGCTTTTTATAATTAATTACTCACACTGCATGTTAAAATTCAATAAAACTTTAACAATTCTATTAAATAAATCATAAAGAAAAGAAAACAAGCACGAAAATATTTAACCAAACAAGTACCAGGCCATAGTTTGTAAATCAATTTTCACTCCCACCATGAAAAAAAACCACCATAAACTTAAATATTCCTAAGGAGCAAAAAAAACCGCGCACAGCCAGGCAGGCAGTCACTCAGCCAGCCAGCATCTTCCTTTTGAAACATTGTACAGGCAACATCATCAGGTAACGGATAATAGAGTAATGCAATGCAGTTGAAGTCTATTGTCTTTCAGCGCAACATTACAAAACGAGACTAGTTTAAGGTACTTTTCTTTATTTTTCATCTTCCATGATTTTTTTTATCATTCGACGCATTGAAAAACTGCAGCTGCTTTTCATTGAAGAAAAATAGAAAAAAAAACAAAGTTTCTTCTCAAACAATGGCTGGAGTTGAGGATACAATGTTATTCTTGGCTCTTTATTAGCCCCACGGTATTTTAGCAAAATATTCATACTTGTCCATACCAAAATGTTCGCAAAAATAAAGGAATCTATCTCTAAGTGTAATTTAAAAGTATAAGAGGTTTATTTGGCTAAAAAAAGAACCCAAAAATGATTTTTGTATTATTCTCCAAACAGTCTTTGTGTTCTCTAGTCTGTCTCTTTAGTCCGTCTGTTCTTTTTCCTCTAGTCCGTCTGTCCTTTGAATTTGATGTTACTGCTACAAAGTATTAAAGTGTTATAGAAATTCTGACAGATTTTGGCACTTCAGACGAACGACGTACAAAAACCCAGCATGCGGAAGCATGTTAACTACACATTTATGTGTTGGAATCTTTTGAGGTTTGAAGGTTTATTTTAAATATTACGAACAAGATTTATTTGGCTTTAAGTGGTACACGTAAAATGATATGATTCAATTTGAAGGCACGAGCAAAATATTTAATTTAATGTGCGCTCTAGAAAATCACAAAAGAGCTTTAACAAATATGAAATATTTCGAAATGCTGGGAGAATAATGGTATTATTATGTTTTTATACTGGGTACTGTTAGTCCACCCTGCTGTTTAAAATGCCTTGACCAGAGACAAACTCATTTGACATAAATTCTTTGTTTTAATATCCATGACCTTTGTGACCTTTGATCTTTAATATGGCAAATATCAGACAAGGTTTGTGTTTTATGGCAATTTTTATTTAAAAAACAAATTATACTTCAAAATAAAAATTTTAAATATTTTTAGGTGAACAAAAATTATTTTTTTCCAGTTGTTTTTTTCATTTATTGGAAACAATTTATTTTCAAATTGTTATTTTAATTTTCTTTTTACGTCGTTGCTAAGGTCTTTGAAGTATCTATCATTAGATATCCATATTGTCTATATTAATGACTTAGTAATCCAGATATAGGTTAAAAATCTAGGTAGTCCTGGTTGTTTCCTCATATCTAAGCCATTTGTGGACCGATTTTGCTGATTTTAAATCAGATATCAGTCAGACAGACGGACATGGCTTAATCGACTCCACTATCTATAAGGATCCAGAATATATATACTTTGTAGGGTTGGAAAATTATATTTTGGAAATTACAAACGGAATGTCAAACTTATATATAACGTTCTCACGAAGGTGAAGGGTATAATAAAAGCTTTACACAAACTATTACTTTATGAACTATTTACAGAAATGATGACACCTTGACACCTGTAGTTCGTTCAGACAACATACAATTATTGATCTTACTTCATATGTTATTAGGGGTCTGACATCGCAATTATTATTGCCCCTAAGATGACCTAAATTTCCACCAAAAATGGAAATGGCTACATGAAAATTTGGACCACAAATCCAGTCTTGTCATTTGCAGATTTGAAAAGAGAAGTCTCTTATATGTGCAAAGATAGAAAATGAGGAACAGCTTCTTCTTTAACCCTCCGTTACTCGCAACTGATCTGGCTATTTAAGCTATTTTTTGATAAAAATATATTATTACGGCAATTTTATTCTTATTACTCTTTTAAATACTTTGACCTTAATATTGTTTTAATGTTTTCGAAATAAAAAGTGAAGAAATTATTTTCAAACGCGCCGTTTTTTATTGATGTCAATTTGATACATTGCGACTAGCCTCGATTAAAAATGATTTTGACTAACGGAGGGTTAAAGATCCACTCGGACAAGCTTCTACCTCTTACAAATGAATAGGGTGGTGCTCTGATCACAGGCATTGATTCGCTTCTTTTTTGTTTTGCTTGGACCACATCAACTCGAGGGATAACCCTTCTAGGAAACTAGGAAAATAGGTTATGGGAGAAAGGATAGAGTGAGTAGTATTTGTGGACATTTAATTTGAATTTTCCTATATTGAAAATGACAGGAAAGACTTCAGCAGGAAGGTTATACCAAAAACGGAATGTACGGCTAAAGAACGAATTTTCCCTGTAATGCGTTGTGATATCCACTATCCAGTAGACAACGAATTGATGTGTCCTTGCCGAAAAGAAATAATGTTGCGTAAAAAACTAAGGGTTTCGGGAACAAGTTCCCTAATTTCAGCAAAGCACATTCCATTGTAGTATCGGTAGAACAGAGAAACACAACCCACAATGCGACGATGTTCTAGTGAGTCAATCAAGAGATTTGTATTCCTTTTTAGGTCGGAAATAAGTGGTGAAAATAGTAAGGAGATCAGATGAATTGAAGTAGCCACTTGAATGCATCCTTCGACACTTGAAAAATGTGTTTTGTCCATCGGACAAGGGCTTCTTTTTCTTTAATATTAAAATACCCATAAAAACAGATGAAGCAATATGATCTGTCGTGAGCTTTGGAGATTGTCAAGGTATCTTGGTTACCAATACCCACCCGGGTGACCATTACGGATTTAGTAGTTTAATAATTTTTTTTTTAATTTTGTTTTGATTTAAACGAAATTAAGACTCACTCATTTTAAACTTTTTATGAGTTTTTTTTTATTTTTTAAAATATCGGTGCAGTGCCACCCGGGTGGTTATTGGTAAACCATATATATAAAAAAACCTTTGGTAAAGCGAAGGTTAAGCGTAACATCCATGTTTTGCCTCATTGTCAGTTTAATGAATATGAATGGCAAATGTTGCTGTAATTTGCAAAAGACAACAACATGACGTAGAAGGTCGGTTAGAAGGATAAGTAATAGAGTAGGACACAGGACGGAGCCTTGCGGTAGTATAGATTTGCAATCTCTGATAGGTTTGAAGTAACTTCCATAAAGCTCTAGTCGACCAAGCTGCAATGTCTCACGAATAAAGAGGATGGTGCTATGATTGCAGGCAATGATCCTGATAAGTTAATTCTGATGTATGTTCTGATATCAATATATAGGTCTTCCTTAAGTCACTGTACGATAGTTTTTCCATTGTCTTCAAGAAAAACTAGATGCAGCTGATCAGCATTAATAAGATTTTGACAATAGTTTGTCACCGGTTTGAATTGCTAATAAAAAAATTCTTCCCTGAAGATTCAGTCTAGCTCTGATCTCAGAAAATGATCCTGATAATCCGGATCTGATGACAGATCGTCGACATAGACAGATGAGTCTCCTCAAAGTAACTGACTGATATTTTTATACTCTTCGCCATGAGTGGCAAGGGTTTGTCATTCCGTTTGTAATTTCTACATTTTTCATTTGCGATCCCACAAAGTATATATATTCTGGATCGTTATAGATAGCGAAGTCGATATAGCCATGTCCGTTTATCCGTCTGTATGTTGAAATCAATGTTCCGTAGCCCCCAAATAACTTACATACATGATCAATATATCGGGAATTATTCCGGCTTGGACAAAATCGGTCCACAAATGGCTGAGATATAAGGAAAAAATCGGGACAACCTCGATTTACGGCCTATTTTTGAACTATATCTGGATTACTAAGTCATTAATATAGACAATATGAATATCTAATGATAGATATTTTAAAGTCCATTGCAACGATGTATATAAGGCTATAGTAAGCTGGACCTACAATGGGTCAAATCGGGAAAAATATTTTTTAATCCGAATTTTTTTCATCAACAAATTTTTTTTTGTCATAAATTATTTTTACAAAAAAAAAAATTTTAAAATAAAAAAAAAATAAAAAATCAAAAATCAAAAAAAAATTTTAAAAAATAATTTTGTTTAAATAGAAATATTTAAAAAAAATATGTTTAAGTATAATTTGGTGAAGGGTATATAAGATTCGGCACAGCCGAATATAGCTCCCTTAGTTGTTTCTATTGTCTTTATGAAAATCGAGCTACGGCTCAGTGTCAATGATATTTTAGCAAAAGTTCAGTATACCAATCGTCATTAGTTTAAAGTGCAAATTTAACAGGTTCTTCCTCGAACGTTCAGTCGGTCAAGCTCCAATCTCCATAAGGACGCTTCAAACGAATCATTTGCTTTCGCTACAGGATCCGAAACGGATTCGCTGCAAAAATTATTTTATTTTATAGAGTTCAAGCATCATTTCGGACATGCAAAATAGTTTTTCAAGGTATCTCGGCTTCAATTCGTGTGGTACCCAATTTCCCTGCATTTTGATGAATCCTGCTGCATGCAAAAGTTTGCTACTTGAGTAACTCCCAATGACGTTGCAAGCTCTTGTTGTGTTTTACACCAATCTTCATGGAGTAATGCCTCCAATTCTTGGTTTTCAAACTTTTTTGGCTGGCTTGGGTGATCTTTGCATTCTGTGTCAAAATCACCACTTCTGAACCACAAAAACCATCTCTAGCCATTGGAACCGATGAACACATTCACCATAAGCTTTAGTGAGCCACAGGTGTGCTTCAGCGGAACATTTTCTTAAATTAAAGAAGTAAAGCTAAACGCCCGGCATATGACGCTTTCTTGGCATAAAATTCAACGCAAAAAAAAACTATTGTGTACAATAACTAAGTGAGAATAAATGACAGATAAGTTACCTTCAAAATGACATAGACACGCCATCTATTGTAAATGCCGCATTTTTAAGTCATACACCCAATACTTTATATGAAAAATTTATAAATTATGATCGAAATGACAAACTTATTATAGCCTTAAAATTCATGGTGAAGTGTATCAAAAAGGAATGATTGACTTACCATTTAAAAGAGTTGATGATAACAAAACTGAAAATAGAAAACGGAAATATATATTTGATTAAATTATAACGAATTATTTATATTAAATAACTTGTTATGCTATAAATATGTACAGTGAGCCTCAAAAGTGAGTATACACCAAAAATTATATGATTTTTTTAAGATAATGAAAATCCTAAAATGTATCTCTCGATTAAAATTTAAAAGTTTCGGTTTGTTGGAGAATGGGTTGAATAATGGATTCTGTTGTCAAAAAAAAAAAAGATTCAAGTCGGACTATAATGATTTTCATGATCCTAAAAAGATCAAAAAAGTCGCTAGTGTTTACTCACTTTTGAGGCAGTGTATTTATTAAACCAGATAAACTAAATCAAGTTAACCTTAAATGAACAATTTGTTTGCTGCAACGAAACAATATGATTGGCAACCAAATTCCTTATTATAAACACTTTTATTACCCACCTTTAAGTTAAAATTTCTCCAAGAATGTTTAATGTTCTTGTTTTAAAAGAAATTTTCAAATTATCTATAATAAATCCTCAATTAATCTTTACAAACAGCCCGCGCTCTTTCTTAACATGAAACAAATATGAAAAAACCTTCACATTTGTTTTCTTAGCTCATGTTTTCCCACCATTATTTTTTATGTTTTCTTTGAAATTTTGTTTGGCGTTTTATAACTTTATTTAAGAGATAAATATTTCGTTTTTTAAATATGAAAACCCAAAAACAAGTGCTAAAAGAATAAGTACGAAGAAACTGAAGAACAATAAGAAAATAATTTAAAGGAAATTCCTGTTAAATATAGTACTAAAAATTTATGATACTCGAATATAAGCAAAAGGGCTCATTACGCCAAATAATACTTTATTTGCCATAAAATGTTTTATATTGTAAGGTTTACAAAAAAAAACACTTAATAATTTCCAAATATCCAAAAAAACAAAACTGTGAAAATTAGCAGCATTAAACAAAATAAGACTATAGCAAATAATAATCAAGCTCATACAGCCTATAAAATCCTCATCATCATCATCAGTTTCATTTGAAGAGTACGTAACCATAATGTAATGTAGTTCCTTTTTAAAAACTCATTTTTATTTAACCATTTCGGCTCTTTATTTAAGCTTTGCTGAGGAAAGAAAACTAATAATGCACACTTAAAAATCCATAAGATACATATAGTTTGTCGTGCAGTGCTGTGCAGCATCAACAACAATATTATGCTCCTCTGATGAACAATAATAATAATGAACCCCAACTAATATTATTTCTTCCAAATACTAACTCGTACTCTCTAAGTGTGTTCAAACATACAAGCCCAGGCCAGACCAGACAGACGCACACATTCTTTATACGGATGGCAACCAGAGACAGTCAGCCATCGAACCAGCCATGCAGGCAACAAAGCAACCAAGTATGTGGGTAAAGAGATGCCAACAAATAATGCATGAGATGTCAGATGAGGAAAAGAGTGAAATCTTATAGTTCAAATTTACCCTGAGGATAAATTGAGTCAATTGGTTCTCACAAGTTCCATGACAAATGAAAAGAAAACATGTACAATTGTGGAAAAACTTATCAATCTTAAAGCAACGCCTTGTTAAAGACGTTAAAGGTTAAAGGTTCCTTTCATATGAAGTATTAAAGCTAGAACTTTACCCCAAGTAATCACTCAAGGTCCTAGTTCTGTATCGGTTCTCTTACGCGGATCCAGAGGGTGAAATAGGAATTCCCCCCCAAAACCGAAAAGTTTCTATATAAAAATGAAAAAAAGGAAAACTGTAGAACGAATTTTAATTTTTCAAACAAATGGTTGACCTGTATCCGCTCCTGATCTAGAGAAACTATAGAGAACGTTTCGTGTGAAGTCTACTGATTGTATATGGCTTTGAGCGAGGAAAACAAAATTTTAGTCATTAGAGTTCATAAACAGGTCCAATTGGAATCTGTTAACTAAATGAAATTCTGAATTACATTAATATTCTTAGTGAAAACATCAGTCCAAAGAGCGAAGATATTTAGCAAGGCAGACATCCTTAAGGAAAATTAAGGAAGATGTGCCATTGAAATAGTGATGTCGAGATTAAATCCTCAGTACTACATGCCACTCTCCCATTTCTAGAACTTGTCAGAAGTTTTAAAATCGTTTGCTTTAGAATATGTTAAAAATGTGGCTTTTAACGTTTTTAACAGGGTGAGGGTAAAGAACCCGTAGAAGGGATACTCTTGATCTGTGTTTAATAAGTTACTAGAAATATTTCGAATGAAAAGTTTCTCAATTACAATATAAACGGTCTTTTATTAAGAGCTTCCTATCTTTTAATTTAAATAAAGTGTGTATTTGCTGTAGCTTCGCCAACCAGCGCATCCGAAATGTAAAATTGTCCATGACTCTGGCGCATACATTAATTTGACCAATAGAAGGGCTATGTACCTACGCATTCGCATATACCTACGACTTAAGAAAACCACACAAGGGAATGTATAACGGAGTAAAATTGCTCGATCTAGGTGGCCAGTGATGAGATGGCTATGCCCTCAAGTGTCACGTAGCGGCGTATCATCCAATTCAGACCAACTTCTTGAACAGGATGGGACAATAAGTCCACAAATTTTTGAATTTCCCGGCTCTTAGCTGACTCCTGTCAAAATTAGAACAAGCTGCGTCATTTAGTTTGTGTTCGACAGCCATTGATAGCAGACTACCTAGCGACTTGAGGAGAAATTGGAAAAAAGTGAATTTCATCTGCTCATTACGCATTATTTTTTGCGTTAAAAACCATCACTTATTAAAAGACTAAGCTTAATAAATACTATGTGAACTCTGCACCATCAATTTCAATGGTAAAAAAGTTGTTTACTAAATTTCGTTATAGCAGTATAACCATGGAATATGCCGAACGTTCTGGATGCCCAGTTGAGAACTGTAAACCCAAAAACAATGGAAAAAATCACGATATCATGATGGCCTATCGGAGATTGAAAGTGCGAGAGATTGTGGAAGCCATAGGCATCTCACATGGCGCAGTGGTTTCAATTCTGAAAGATCACTTGGGTATGAGAAATCTTTTCGCAAGATGACTGCCGCATTTCATCACAATCGGGTGCAGTTTCCATGGCAAAAATCCATGAATTAGTCCACGAAAAGGTTCCTGCTTCTGCTTTTATTTTCTGTAGTTAGTCCCAAGTGACTATTTCTTGTTTCTTAATCTGAATAAATGTCTCGGCGGAAAGATATTCGACTTCAACGATGCAATCATCTCACAAAAAAATCCAGTTATGATGACCTAGACAAATCTTGTATTTTGGAGAAACGTTGGACAAAGAGCGTAAAGCTCAAAGGAGACTATGTTGACAATTTAAATAATTTTTTATAGAAAAACCTGTGTTTCATTCACAAGAAGTTGGTTATTATCGATCTATAGCGCTCGTCGTTGATGATGATGGTCTGACCAACATCGCTCTCAATGATATATGGACCAATGATGCCGTCAGCTCAAAATCCACACCAAACAGTGAACTTATCGGGATTCATTTAACGCTGTTGGATGTCATGAGGATTGATGTAATAATTTATACAGAAATGGGACTAACTAGTAATTGCGTGAAGCTCTCGGAACGCTTGATAAAACTATTTTATCATTTCCACGCCTTGTTGAACGCTATGCCCTTCCATGAGTAAATGACAGTCAATTCGACAGATGTAGCTTCAATAATATAGCTTATAGCAATTGTCAGAGTTTGGAAGTTCCTATTGAAATACCCTTTAGAAAAGATGACACTGTTGAATGGCTTGCTACCTCAGACAAATATGCCGCCGCATTCCTGGATAACTTTGGTAACAAACATGCTATTTAATAACATAATAGCTGAATTTCCCTTAGCTAGTTTCTTGCTCATTAATAGCCAATGTTTCAGTCTGAATATCAACCACACTACCATCATCTGAGTTATCCGTGAACATACTAAGGCAGAACGTGTCTAAGATTGACGGTCCAATATCACGGTGCTCTTAGCACATGATAGAATCAATGACATTGTGTAACTTTCAAGGAACACACAATTGGCAACTCTTCGTACATTGACTGCATAGATCCATGCACAAACCCCTTACTCAAGAGCTCGGGCTATCTAATCCCTTGTCATCATAGCTAGCAAGCCATCAGCAAAGCTCAGGAAAATTATCAAAGCAAAAACTTCGGGCATAGTAAACCAGTTCGATATATGATCTCTGACTTCAAAAGCTCCCGGCCGATAAAAGTCAAAGTGTGTGTTTCTGACACCACACACAATATACCTCGATCGAGAACCAAGCCCAACGATCAGTATATCACGAATGATACCACTCCAATACGTTTCCTGAGCACTGAGCCAACTGCTACTTTTAATGGCCCTGTTGCTTCGGCTAACAGCAACAAATAAGATGCAATTGTCGGCCCGAAATTTGTCACTAGCTCAAGTATCAGTCTCTTAACCAACGATCTCACCAATGATCAAGACAGGACAATGTTCTGAGGCTCTCTGGATCCCCGCTGTACTAGAAAAAGGCTCTAGTCAGTTGCGAATTAAAAAAAAATAAATTCTTACCAGGAACGAGTTCCGTGCACACCGGTTTCGCCCCATATTGTACCAAGATATCCAAATATGCCCCAAAGTGGAACATATACAGGCAGTGTGTTTCTGAGAAGTGTTTTTTTCCCTTACAAGAAACACATTCCTCTTCTCGTCATGTAAGGAAAGTGCAATAATTAATATTCGCCAAGAGGTTTGACAGTCTCTAGTATATTAACATGTCTTATCCTTTGGTTTCGTTATGTACGCTTCCAGAATCTCTCAGTCTCTTAACCAACGATCTTCTTCCCGCTTAGGTTTTTAAACCACAGCTACATCGTGCTCACCGAAGTGATATCACCAATGATCCAGATAGAACAATGTTCTAAGGCTCTCTTATCAGGAATGAGGTCTGTGTACCTTCGCCCCATATTTTACCAAGATATCCAAATATGCCCCAAAGCGGAACATATACAGGCAGTGTGTTTTTGATAAGTGGTTTTTTCCCTTACAAGAAACACACTCCTCCTCTTGTCATGTAAGGAAAGTGCAAAATTCAATATTCGCCAAGAGGTTTGACAGTCTCTGGTATGTTAACAAGTCGTCTTACCCTTTGGTTTCGTTATGTAGGCTTCCGGAATATCTCAGTCCTATTGGCGTTATAAGTCAAACGACTATGATTTCATGGTTTTCAAAACTCATCTATCCGAATGAACATTATTGATGATAACGAATTAAACCTGAAAAACAATGATCTAATCAAGATTTCCAAACTGAACTTTTATCCTCTCCTAAAGTAAGTATCCTAAAGGAATTGTTAGTTAAGCGGCTTAGAAACTCATTAATAGTTTGTGTAAAATGCTGAAATAAATCATCAGGAGTTCAGAGCATTGTATAAAGTAGTCTATGAAGGGTTTTAAGTTTGCAGATATGCTCCAAGAGTATCAAAATAACCTTCATCGTCGGTTAATTGGTTCCATTCTTTTATTTCCATAACTTCCATTTGAAACCAGAAAAAGACCTCAAAAAGTTGTCACTACTTTAAGCCGCTGTCTCGAAGGATACTTATGATACTCTTTATTTTACTTAATAAAGCAAACTGGTTAGAAACATATTACCAAACATTTAGTTTAATGTTTAAAATAAAATACTGCCACAATGGAAAGGCCAACAAAAAACAAAAACGAACAAAATTTTTAAAAGATTTAAACTTAATAAACGCCCACATAAGTAACGAGTCTTAACGACACAAATTGTTCCTTGTCTTTTATTTAATACTTGGAAGATTATGACTCTATACTTGCAACATTATTATGCTGGGAATAAAGTGTGACAAGTCATACGAATTATGTTTGTAAGGCAAACGTTTCCTAAGTATGAAAATAAATATTAATATTCGAATGTAATGGGATTTTAGCACATGATGGCAGGCAGGGAGACTTGGAGGAAGCAAAGAGGAATGGTAAGGAATATTTATGAGTATGAAGTTTGGCAGACAAGGAAGTCATAAAATATATATAGAAATTTTAAACTACTGGGGTATAGATTAGCAATAGAAGAGCTGGCCAGCTTTCTAACAAGATCAGCATAGACAACAACCTCTACTTGCATTAATTAGCAATGTTCTTTAGAAATCTTTATGCATAACTTGATGGCCATAATTAGGTCAATAATATTTTGGAAATGAAAACAAATCTGCTACACATTTGCTAAAAAAACTCTACAGCATTAAGCCTTAAAATATTTTAAATATTTATGTAAATTTCCACAAAAATTCATATACCAGCTACCTACATAAATAACATAAAAATGAAATTTGATATTTTGCAAAAGAAAAAAACTGTATTTTTTTTTTGTCCCAAATAATCAGACCTGTATAAACAGCAGTCTGTATAAAGCAGCAGTATGAGCTAAACATACGAAACCTGCTGTCTACTAATTACACTTCCAAAAGCCAAAAAGTTCAGACAAACGAAATACAACAAGTGTCATTATTTTAAGGCCACATTCTGTTTAATTTCTCATTTTAACACATTTATTTTTGTGAGTGTGTCGGGGGAAAAAACAATAAGAAACTGAACAAGATTACAAAAAAATGGTTAAAACAAAAAAATTACTAAAATTAAACATCTGCCCTGCTAAACACCTTAAATTTATGGTCGGTTCTGCTGATGTTGCAGCAACAGCAACAAAAACAATGTGAAACCCTTTTTTGTGTCTTTCTGGTTGGTATCATTCGATTATTTTTTATACCCACCAACAAAAAAGATGGGTAGTATCATGATTTTGCCAGTCCGTTTGTAACATTTCGAAATATTGTTCTTAGAACCAAAAATTATGTATATTTTGGGTCCTCTAAGACGATTTAGCTATATCCGCCCGTACGTCTGTCTGTTGACAACACGATAGGAATGGAGCCATTATGCACAAATTAGTTCTACTGCAAAATTATACTAGTCCTCATTCAAGGTCACCCTCAGCCTCACTTTCTTAAATTTCCCGCTTTTTAACTGAAAGGATAACACTACTCCTCTCAACAGGCATCTGTCAGTTGTCTCCTGTCAAAATTTGAACAAGTTGCGTCAGTTAGTTTGTGTTTGACAGCCATTGAAAGTAAATTTCGTGTGCTTGAGTCTATGCAGCCAAAACAATTGAAAAAATTCACGATAAGGTGTTGGCCGATCGGAGAGTGAAAGTTCGAGGGGTTGTGGAAGCCTTAGGTACCTCAGTGGTTTAAATTTTGAAAGATCACTTGGCCATGAGAAAGCTTTTCGCAAGATGGCTGCCGCGTTGGCTCACAATCGACCACAAACGCAATCGTGTGATAACTTCCTAGGAGTATTTGGCGTTGTTTAACCGCAATATGGACTTTTTTGAGCCGTTTCGTAACCTTGGACGAAACCAGATACCAAACAGCAGCCTAAAGCGGCCAAGGTGGGTTTATCAGACAATAAAGTCATTTGCGACCGATTTTTGATATTCACATATTGACAACCTTCAAGAGGTTAAAACAATCAATGCACAATATTATGCCAACTTATTGGGTCGATTTAATGAGGATTTGAAAAAAAACGACAGCATTTGGCCAAGAAAAAAGTTCCTTTGCACCAGGACAATGCAAGGGTGCACAAATGTACATTTCCGTGGAAAAAATCCATGAATTAGTCTACGAATTGCTCCCTCTACTCTCCGGATTTAGCCCCGAGTGTTTCGAAACCTTAAGAAATGGTTTGACGGAAACAGATTTGACTCTAACGATGAAATCATCACACAAAAAACATACCTATTTTGATGACCTCCACAAATCTTATTTTTTGGAAGAGATACAAAATTTGGAGAAACGTTGAACAAAATGTATAGAGCTCAAAGAAGACTATGAATGATACACTTAACCAAGATCTTGTGACAATCTCCGAAAGGGGTCATGCGAACAGAGTCGATTTTAATGCACGTAAGACTCAATGTTGTATGTTAACACACAAACGCACGACAGATCATGTTGCTTCATCTGTTTCTATGGGTGGTGTAAATATTAAGGAATCAGAAGCTCTCGATGTTCTAGGCATGAGAATTCAGTGTGATGTTCGCTGGACAAAACATATTTTTCAAGTGTCGAAAGAAGCATTCAAGTGTCTCGGTTTTCTAAGACGGTGTAAGAAATACTTCACTTCATCTGATCTCCTTACTATTTACACCACTTATATCCGACCAAAAATGGAATACAACTCTCATGTATGGGCCGGTGCTTCGAAGTCTATTTTGGAGTTACTCGACCGCGTACAGGAGAGGGCGATGGTGCTTATCGGCGACAGTAGGGTATCCAGCTCTATTGATTCTCTGCAGCATCGTCGCAATGTGGGTTGTGTTTCACTGTTCTATCGATACTATAATGGTATACCGTAGTTTCTTACGAAATACGCGTTCATCAGCGGGAGCACATCCATTCGTGGTCGATTGGTGGATCGCACAACACACTACAGAGAAAATTCGTTTTTTAGCCGTACCGTCCGTATGTGGAATAAGCTTCCTATCGAAGTATTTCCTGTCCCTTTGAATGTAGGAAAATTCAAATCAAATGTCCACAAACACTACTCCCTCTATCCTCCTTCCCATAAGCTATTTTCCTAGTTCCAACACAATGCATTGCATGAGTAGGGCTCATCCCCTGAGTGCTGGTCCAAGCAAAAAAAAAATATAACCCCTACATCAGAAAAATATTTCATTGTCACATTTTAATGAAGTGTATTCAAGATTCGGCACAGCCGATTATAACACTCTTACTTGTTATACCATTCACCTTCGTGATAAGGATATAAATAAGTTTGTCATGCCACGATATAATTTTCCGACCCTATAAAGTATTCCGGATACGATTAAGTCATATCCGTCTGTCTGTCTGTCCGTCTGTCTGTTGAAATCAACTTTCCGAAGCCCCCAAATAACTTACATACACGATCCATACATCAATGTCTCCGGAATACTTCCGGCTCGGTTTCTGTTTATAATCGAGATATTAAGAAAAAACCAGGACAACCTCAATTGTTGACCTATATCAGGATTACTAAGTCATTAATATAGACAATATGGATATCTAATGATAGATATTTCAAAGACCTTTGCAACGTCTTATATAAAAACATAGTAAGTTGGACCTATAATGGGTCAAAATCGGAAAAATATTTTAAACCCGAATGTTTTTGTTTCACAAAAAAAAAAAATTTTAAATAAAAAATGTTTTTTAAAATTTAAAAAAATGAAAATTTAAAAAACTTTAAAAAAAAATTTGTTTGGTGAAAAAAAAATTCGGTTTAAAAATATTTTTTCCGATTTTGACCCATTGTAGGTCAATATAATTTGGTGAAGGGTATATATGATTCGGTACAGCCGAATATAACACTCTCATTTGTTTTTTCTTCTCATTCTTTATTTTTTGCGTTTATTTGCCGTAAATTCAGAACAAATTGATTTAAATTGTTGGTGTTGTGTGGGTCAAGTTTTTGTTTTCAGAAAGTGTGGATATGTTGTATGTATGTGTCTTTCTTGCATGTGGAGCTATGTATTTATGTGGCATTTTGTGGAACATTTAATTTGTGTGGTCTGTCTGTATTCAGGCAAAATTTCTTGTTTTTGTGTTTTTTTTTTTTTTGCTTAAACTCGTACCTTTTTTAAGCCAATTTATGTTGAGTTGTTCAGGATGTTAATTGATTTAAATGTTTTTAAAGGCTACAATTTGATGTTGAACAAAAGTATAATAAAATTGCAAAATTTTAAATATTTCTAAAGAATAGGATTAAGAAATACAGTTATCTAAAACTTGCTATGAGGTCACTCATTAATGGAAAGAATTATCAACCACAACAAATCTGGAATCTATGTGCTACTTGTGAACGTTGCAGAGCACTTCGAGACCCTGTCTCAGCCACTAAAGTCTGACATTTCATATAGTGTTAATTCTGCAATAATGAAGCTTGTATTGTAAAGGGTCTTCCAATAGAGATTTCCGAACTTTGACAGTTGATAGCTGCCATATTGATGAAGCTACATCTGCCGAATTGACCCTCATTTATTCAGTTTGTTTTGCAAAATCACCATTGATGAAGATAGCTTTCAATGACAGGTGCAAATGATAAAATTCTTTGATAAAAACGTGTGTTCTGTTCGGGCAACGTTCCGCGCGCTTCGCTTATTTTACGGTCTCCCAATATGGTGGATAAATTTGAGTCCACTGGTTCAGTAAACAATGAACAAAGACACGCACTACAACTAAATGTAAGATCTGCCGAAAACAAATCCGCTATCCGTGAAAGAGTGAAATCGACTGCAGGAGGCAGTCGAGATTTCTCGTGGCTCACAAGAACTCGGCCTTTCGTAGACCGCAACTTGGGGAATGTTTCGTCATAACTTGACTCTCACACGTACAAAATTTAACTTATTAAGGAGCTGAAGCATAGCATTACCTTAATATATAACTCGTGTTTTTTTAAGTCGAGATTTTTTTGGCTTTTCTATGGCCTTTCTATGTTAAGGTAACGATAGGCAACCTGAGATCCATGAGGGGCCAATGCATCTCGAAAAAGTCACTATTTATTGTTGAATTATTGGAGAACGGCGTTGTCCAGACCATCTGTCAGAGAGATTTTCATCTGACGTGGAAGTGATGTTACCTGACCACAGAGATCGTGAGGTTGCCCCGTTAGTCTTTTTCTTATAAGCCACAAACTACAGCGACCCTCAAAGCCAACTCATGTCATCGGTCAAATTCAAATTCGGAAGAGCCCACTCAGCGAAGCCACAGCGGACATTTGCACGATCTAATTGGATGTATGATTTAAAAAGCGTCATATTCGGGAAGTTTTGCTTCTTCATTAGTTTGAAAAAAGGCCGATGAAGTTGATTGCTCAACGAAGCTTATGGTGAATGTATTCCATCGGTTTCAACGTGTGAAAAATGGTTTGTGCGGTTCAGAAGTGGTTATTTTAGCAAGGAAGACAAACACCAGCCTAAAAAGTTTGAAGACCAAGAATTGGAGGTATTACGCCATGTAGATTGCTGTCGAATTCAACAATTTAAAAACGTTTGCGAGCAGCTGGATTCATCCAAAAACAGGCAAATTGGATACCATAAGAATTGAAGCTGAGAGATTTTGAAATACGAATTTGAATGTCCGAAATGATGCTTGAACGCTGTAAAAGAAACTCATTTTTGAAGCGAATCATTCACCCCTATCGCGAATCAATATTCCACATGAAATATTTTCCTTTTTTCGTTCATCAACTTTGTTCACGTGAAAAAATTCCCCTTGTTGTGAAATTTTTAGATGGAATTTTGTAAACAATAAACAGCTGTTACGAACAAAATTAACTATTGTGAATGAAAAGTTCATGGGAATATCACGATAGCAATTTTCCCTTCGAGGGAAATGGATATTTCATGGGAACAAAATTTCACATTTTATTGCCGATAGGGGTGATTATTTGCGATGAAAAATTAATACATTACGATAACCCGAAGCGTAAGAAAGATATCGTGTGAGCCCGGCCAACCAAACGAATCGACACCAAAGCCAAATATCCATGGTGCTGAGGTAATTCTATGTATTTCGTTATAGCTGCTGAAATATTGCCAAACCATCACAGGGAACCTGTTCCGAAAGTAAATGATTCGCTTGAAGCGAGCATTGTCCGAAAAACGCCCAGAATATGCGGCCAGACATGAAATCGTAATATTCCATCATGTTGCAAAGTATTTAGAATGAAGTGGTTGAATTTTACCCGCTTTATAGTCAATACCCGTCTGTCTATTATTTGTTTCGATCGATGCAGAACGCTCTCTCTGGCATACGCTTCACTTTGGAACTGAGTATCCAAAATTGGCTTTTGGTTCGGAATTCAATAAAATGTAAAACTTTGAAAAAATCCCGCATTTTTTAGCTATACACCCAATAGAGGAAGTATCGTCCAATGAGACTTAACCTAAAATCGGGTGATTTTTTTTTTAAATATTACCTTTCCTAGGCAAATTAGGATGATAGGATTTCCAACAAATTTTTTTTTCATGCCAAATCGACCCACCCTAATATACATACATAATTTTAAACATCGCAAATCTTTTTTTTTTAATTTTAACAACAAAACTATTATACAATTGCTACATTAATACCTATAATTTTCATGTCAATATTTTATTTTGGTAGTTGGTGTGTTGCCTGGATACTGGTTTCTGCTGCTTTTCACACAATTTAATTAACAGATTTTAACAGAAAATATTGATTTACAGCAACAACCACAGAATTAATAACAATTTGTGGTAACAGAGCACAAATAAAGCCAAGTCAGCATATAAAACAATAAATAAAATAAAGTGAATTGAAATGAAATAAAAAGTTAAAATTAATAAATATAATCTGGAATAAAATAAAAAAAGTCGGGTATTAACATACTACATACATCTGTATAAACATAAATAAATTGTAACATTGCTCTGCTCCAGAGGACGATCATGGTGATGATGATACGGCAAATTTGTGCAAATTGAAAATTCAAATAAAAACAATGGCTTAAGGCCAAATCAACACGGAAAATCGCTTTTTAAATAAATGAATAATAAAATAGTAGATATGTGATATAAAGTATGTATAATCATATAAAATAATTTCATATACACAAATACGACATATGTGATTATAAAAGGTGTATGCTTATAATTTGGTTGGTGGTCAGCCAGTAAATCAAATGTTAATAGTAGCATATAGGTAATATTTGTACAAGTTTTATAAATTTTCTTTATTTATACCACACATCATGTTTTGAGCTTTAATTTAAAACAAAAAATGTTTGAAATTTTTAACGTTTTAATTCATTTTGACACTATAATTAAAATTAATTTTCCATTTGCCAACAAACAAAATAACTTGCAACATCAGCGTTTAATACATTTTAGGTATTAAACGAGAATATAAGTTGTATATTTTGAATGTGGTATAATTCATGTCATGAAGGAACATGAAAAAGATCATGTTGCAACAAGATGGTAGCAGGCATTGGATTTTTAATATATTCTATATTGGCTATATCGTATACCCTTAGTGATTAAATTGATTGATGCCACATATATCCCCCGCTATAGGGGTCTCACCTAAACCTGAGTGCAATCGTGACCAGTCTTACACTTGTAGTTGGCTTATGTTGCTCCCTGGGTGAAAGATTGTTGTCGCTTGTTGTCTCAGTGTTAGAATTTAGTTGACTGTCAGATAATATTTGGATGTGTGTGAAGTTAAATTCGAATTTAACTAGCACAGACAAAAACCACATTTTTTAACATTGATCATTTTACAGTCAACATAGCACTGTTAAGCACTTAACAGTCATCATAAATAAATTGTAGTACATGAAATATATCTGAAATATGTATCTGAAATAATTTCAGAACTATAAAAAATAAAAAAAATAATAAAAAAATAAATTTCTGACGTGAAATAAAAGTAAGATAGTAAGAATTAATATTGGAATTTAAATAAAATTGAGTTTTTTGAAAACAAAAGCTGGAGAGGATTAGTGACCATTTTGGGAATTGTGTGGAAGGTTCGCATATTACACTATATAGATACGGTGGTCCAAGAGGTACTTGTTGGAACTGTTATAGTGGGATACCTGAAATAATCTTGGGATTTGAGAAAACTTAAGTTTTTTGAAAAAAAAGCTCGAGATGATTTGTGACCATTTTGGAAACTGGGTGAATGGTTCGCATACTATACTATATGTAAGTGTTGGTGCAAGGAGCACTTGTTGGAACTGTGGTAGTGGGATATCTGAAATAATCTTGGGATTTGAGAAAATTTGATTTGAAAAATAGTATTTTTTTGAAAAATTTTCTGGAGAGGATTTTTGTCCATTTTGGGAATTGTGTGGAAGGTTCGCATATTACACTATATAGATATGGTGGTCCAAGAGGTACTTGTTGGAACTGTGGTAGTGGGATATCTGAAATAATCTTGGGATTTGAGAAATTTCGACTTGAAAAATGTAATATTGCTGGAGAGGATTAGTGTCCATTTTGGGAATTGTGTGGAAGGTTCGCATATTACACTATATAGATATGGTGGTCCAAGAGGTACTTGTTGGAACTGTGGTAGTGGGATATCTGAAATAATCTTGGGATTTGAGAAATTTCGACATGAATAATTTTATTTTTTTTTTTGAAAAATTTTCTGGAGAGCAGTTTTGTCCATTTTGGGAATTGTGTGGAAGGTTCGCATATTACACTATATAGATATGGTGGTCCAAGAGGTACTTGTTGGAACTGTGGTAGTGGGATATCTGAAATAATCTTGGGATTTGAGAAATTTTGACTTGAAAAATGTAATATTGCTGGAGAGGATTAGTGTCCATTTTGGGAATTGTGTGGAAGGTTCGCATATTACACTATATAGATATGGTGGTCCAAGAGGTACTTGTTGGAACTTTAATAGTGGGATATCTGAAATAATCTTGGGATTTGAGAAATTTCGACTTGAAAATGTTATTTTTTGAAAAATTTTCTGGAGAGGATTTTTGTCCATTTTGGGAATTGTGTGGAAGGTTCGCATATTACACTATATAGATATGGTGGTCCAAGAGGTACCTGTTGGAACTGTATTAGTGGGACATCTGAAATAATCTTGGGATTTGAGAAATTTCGACTTGAATAATTTTATTTTTTTAAAAATTTTCTGGAGAGGATTTTTGTCCATTTTGGGAATTGTGTGGAAGGTTCGCATATTACACTATATAGATATGGTGGTCCAAGAGGTACTTGTTGGAACTGTGGTAGTGGGATATCTGAAATAATCTTGGGATTTGAGAAATTTCGACTTGAAAAATTTAATTTTTTTAAAAATTTTCTGGAGAGGACTTTTGTCCATTTTGGGAATTGTGTGGAAGGTTCGCATATTACACTATATAGATATGGTGGACCAAGAGGTACTTGTTGGAACTGTGGTAGTGGGATATCTGAAATAATCTTGGGATTTGAGAAATTTCGACTTGAATAATTAATTTTTTTTTGAAAACTTTTCTGGAGAGGATTTTTGTCCATTTTGGGAATTGTGTGGAAGGTTCGCATATTACACTATATAGATATGGTGGTCCAAGAGGTACTTGTTGGAACTGTGGTAGTGGGATATCTGAAATAATCTTGGGATTTGAGAAATTTCGACTTGAAAAATGTAATATTGCTGGAGAGGATTAGTGTCCATTTTGGGAATTGTGTGGAAGGTTCGCATATTACACTATATAGATATGGTGGTCCAAGAGGTACTTGTTGGAACTGCGGTAGTGGGATATCTGAAATAATCTTGGGATTTGAGAAATTTCGACTTGAATAATTTTATTTTTTTTTGAAAAATTTTCTGGAGAGGATTTTTGTCCATTTTGGGAATTGTGTGGAAGGTTCGCATATTACACTATATAGATATGGTGGTCCAAGAGGTACCTGTTGGAACTGTATTAGTGGGACATCTGAAATAATCTTGGGATTTGAGAAATTTCGACTTGAATAATTTTATTTTTTTAAAAATTTTCTGGAGAGGATTTTTGTCCATTTTGGGAATTGTGTGGAAGGTTCGCATATTACACTATATAGATATGGTGGTCCAAGAGGTACTTGTTGGAACTGTGGTAGTGGGATATCTGAAATAATCTTGGGATTTGAGAAATTTCGACTTGAAAAATTTAATTTTTTTAAAAATTTTCTGGAGAGGACTTTTGTCCATTTTGGGAATTGTGTGGAAGGTTCGCATATTACACTATATAGATATGGTGGACCAAGAGGTACTTGTTGGAACTGTGGTAGTGGGATATCTGAAATAATCTTGGGATTTGAGAAATTTCGACTTGAATAATTAATTTTTTTTTTGAAAACTTTTCTGGAGAGGATTTTTGTCCATTTTGGGAATTGTGTGGAAGGTTCGCATATTACACTATATAGATATGGTGGTCCAAGAGGTACTTGTTGGAACTGTGGTAGTGGGATATCTGAAATAATCTTGGGATTTGAGAAATTTCGACTTGAAAAATGTAATATTGCTGGAGAGGATTAGTGTCCATTTTGGGAATTGTGTGGAAGGTTCGCATATTACACTATATAGATATGGTGGTCCAAGAGGTACTTGTTGGAACTGCGGTAGTGGGATATCTGAAATAATCTTGGGATTTGAGAAATTTCGACTTGAATAATTTTATTTTTTTTTGAAAAATTTTCTGGAGAGGATTTTTGTCCATTTTGGGAATTGTGTGGAAGGTTCGCATATTACACTATATAGATATGGTGGTCCAAGAGGTACTTGTTGGAACTGTGGTAGTGGGATATCTGAAATAATCTTGGGATTTGAGAAATTTCGACATGAATAATTTTATTTTTTTTTTTGAAAAATTTTCTGGAGAGGAGTTTTGTCCATTTTGGGAATTGTGTGGAAGGTTCGCATATTACACTATATAGATATGGTGGACCAAGAGGTACTTGTTGGAACTGTGGTAGTGGGATATCTGAAATAATCTTGGGATTTGAGAAATTTCGACATGAATAATTTTATTTTTTTTTTTGAAAAATTTTCTGGAGAGCAGTTTTGTCCATTTTGGGAATTGTGTGGAAGGTTCGCATATTACACTATATAGATATGGTGGTCCAAGAGGTACTTGTTGGAACTGTGGTAGTGGGATATCTGAAATAATCTTGGGATTTGAGAAATTTTGACTTGAAAAATGTAATATCGCTGGAGAGGTTTAGTGTCCATTTTGGGAATTGTGTGGAAGGTTCGCATATTACACTATATAGATATGGTGGTCCAAGAGGTACTTGTTGGAACTTTAATAGTCGGATATCTGAAATAATCTTGGGATTTGAGAAATTTCGACTTGAAAATGTTATTTTTGGAAAAATTTTCTGGAGAGGATTTTTGTCCATTTTGGGAATTGTGTGGAAGGTTCGCATATTACACTATATAGATATGGTGGTCCAAGAGGTACTTGTTGGAACTGTGGTAGTGGGATATCTGAAATAATCTTGGGATTTGAGAAATTTCGACTTGAATAATTTTATTTTTTTAAAAATTTTCTGGAGAGGATTTTTGTCCATTTTGGGAATTGTGTGGAAGGTTCGCATATTACACTATATAGATATGGTGGTCCAAGAGGTACTTGTTGGAACTGTGGTAGTGGGATATCTGAAATAATCTTGGGATTTGAGAAATTTCGACTTGAAAAATTTAATTTTTTTAAAAATTTTCTGGAGAGGACTTTTGTCCATTTTGGGAATTGTGTGGAAGGTTCGCATATTACACTATATAGATATGGTGGACCAAAAGGTACTTGTTGGAACTGTGGTAGTGGGATATCTAAAATAATCTTGGGATTTGAGAAATTTCGACTTGAATAATTAATTTTTTTTTTTGAAAACTTTTCTGGAGAGGATTTTTGTCCATTTTGGGAATTGTGTGGAAGGTTCGCATATTACACTATATAGATATGGTGGTCCAAGAGGTACTTGTTGGAACTGTGGTAGTGGGATATCTGAAATAATCTTGGGATTTGAGAAATTTCGACTTGAAAAATGTAATATTGCTGGAGAGGATTAGTGTCCATTTTGGGAATTGTGTGGAAGGTTCGCATATTACACTATATAGATATGGTGAAAATTTTTCAAAAAATAACATTTTCAAGTCGAAATTTCTCAAATCCCAAGATTATTTCAGATATCCCACTATTAAAGTTCCAACAAGTACCTCTTGGACCACCATATCTATATAGTGTAATATGCGAACCTTCCACACAATTCCCAAAATGGACACTAATCCTCTCCAGCAATATTACATTTTTCAAGTCAAAATTTCTCAAATTCCAAGATTATTTCAGATATCCCACTACCACAGTTCCAACAAGTACCTCTTGGACCACCATATCTATATAGTGTAATATGCGAACCTTCCACACAATTCCCAAAATGGACAAAAATCCACTTTAGAAAATTTTTCAAAAAAATACTATTTTTCAAATCAAATTTTCTCAAATCCCAAGATTATTTCAGATATCCCACTACCACAGTTCCAACAAGTGCTCCTTGCACCAACACTTACATATAGTATAGTATGCGAACCATTCACCCAGTTTCCAAAATGGTCACAAATCATCTCGAGCTTTTTTTTCAAAAAACTTAAGTTTTCTCAAATCCCAAGATTATTTCAGGTATCCCACTATAACAGTTCCAACAAGTACCTCTTGGACCACCATATCTATATAGTGTAATATGCGAACCTTCCACACAATTCCCAAAATGGACAAAAATCCTCTCCAGAAAATTTTTAAAAAAATAAAATTATTCAAGTCGAATTTTCTCAAATCCCAAGATTATTTCAGATGTCCCACTAATACAGTTCCAACAGGTACCTCTTGGACCACCATATCTATATAGTGTAATATGCGAACCTTCCACACAATTCCCAAAATGGACAAAAATCCTCTCCAGAAAATTTTTCAAAAAATAACATTTTCAAGTCGAAATTTCTCAAATCCCAAGATTATTTCAGATATCCCACTATTAAAGTTCCAACAAGTACCTCTTGGACCACCATATCTATATAGTGTAATATGCGAACCTTCCACACAATTCCCAAAATGGACACTAATCCTCTCCAGCAATATTACATTTTTCAAGTCAAAATTTCTCAAATTCCAAGATTATTTCAGATATCCCACTACCACAGTTCCAACAAGTACCTCTTGGACCACCATATCTATATAGTGTAATATGCGAACCTTCCACACAATTCCCAAAATGGACAAAAGTCCTCTCCAGAAAATTTTTAAAAAAATTAAATTTTTCAAGTCGAAATTTCTCAAATCCCAAGATTATTTCAGATATCCCACTACCACAGTTCCAACAAGTACCTCTTGGACCACCATATCTATATAGTGTAATATGCGAACCTTCCACACAATTCCCAAAATGGACAAAAATCCTCTCCAGAAAATTTTTAAAAAAATAAAATTATTCAAGTCGAATTTTCTCAAATCCCAAGATTATTTCAGATGTCCCACTAATACAGTTCCAACAGGTACCTCTTGGACCACCATATCTATATAGTGTAATATGCGAACCTTCCACACAATTCCCAAAATGGACAAAAATCCTCTCCAGAAAATTTTTCAAAAAATAACATTTTCAAGTCGAAATTTCTCAAATCCCAAGATTATTTCAGATATCCCACTATTAAAGTTCCAACAAGTACCTCTTGGACCACCATATCTATATAGTGTAATATGCGAACCTTCCACACAATTCCCAAAATGGACACTAATCCTCTCCAGCAATATTACATTTTTCAAGTCAAAATTTCTCAAATTCCAAGATTATTTCAGATATCCCACTACCACAGTTCCAACAAGTACCTCTTGGACCACCATATCTATATAGTGTAATATGCGAACCTTCCACACAATTCCCAAAATGGACAAAACTGCTCTCCAGAAAATTTTTCAAAAAAAAAAATAAAATTATTCATGTCGAAATTTCTCAAATCCCAAGATTATTTCAGATATCCCACTACCACAGTTCCAACAAGTACCTCTTGGACCACCATATCTATATAGTGTAATATGCGAACCTTCCACACAATTCCCAAAATGGACAAAAATCCTCTTTAGAAAATTTTTCAAAAAAATACTATTTTTCAAATCAAATTTTCTCAAATCCCAAGATTATTTCAGATATCCCACTACCACAGTTCCAACAAGTGCTCCTTGCACCAACACTTACATATAGTATAGTATGCGAACCATTCACCCAGTTTCCAAAATGGTCACAAATCATCTCGAGCTTTTTTTTCAAAAAACTTAAGTTTTCTCAAATCCCAAGATTATTTCAGGTATCCCACTATAACAGTTCCAACAAGTACCTCTTGGACCACCATATCTATATAGTGTAATATGCGAACCTTCCACACAATTCCCAAAATGGTCACTAATCCTCTCCAGCTTTTGTTTTCAAAAAACTCAATTTTATTTAAATTCCAATATTAATTCTTACTATCTTACTTTTATTTCACGTCAGAAATTTATTTTTTTATTATTTTTTTTATTTTTTATAGTTCTGAAATTATTTCAGATACATATTTCAGATATATTTCATGTACTACAATTTATTTATGATGACTGTTAAGTGCTTAACAGTGCTATGTAGACTGTAAAAAGATCAATGTTAAAAAATGTGGTTTTTGTCTGTGCTAGTTAAATTCGAATTTAACTTCACACACATAATATTTGGGGCGTATCTTCAACTGGGGCGGCAAGTACTGATTGAAGTGATGGATCATCATTGGGATAATTACTTGCTAGAAATGCTGGCTGCAATCGATCGATACTGATATCACTATTACGTCCTCGGATGAGAATTGTATATTTGGCCGAACGTTTCAAAAGTGCATCCGGTCCACGGATGAGAAAGTGAAGGACATATGGAGTCGATGCGCACGAAAACATGAGAGGCATGTTGAAGTTCTTTCGAGACGAACACTTGTGGTATGGAGTGTTGAGCTTTTCCGGTGAATGGCGACGGAGACGACAAAAACGGATTGACCTGAAGTCTCGATCGTGTTGATAATGGAAGACTTCGTTCTCAAGCCGTACGGCGACAGTTTCATTATGTCAGGAAACTGCTGTATTATTTGCCTCGAAAGCTTAGTGACCGCTGCTACGCTATACGTTGAGTTGTAGATGAGGCGGCTACGGCTGTGCTTAATAATATCAGAACCTATGATCGCCGAAGTGTCGTCAGCAACTACGAAATAGCGGCGAAGGCCGAAGTCATGCTTGGTACGTTTTCCATGAAAAATTTGATGGGGGAACCGTTGGCAACGTATAATTTAACAGCAGTAGGATGTACGCCACGTGACCTCGACGTTAGAGGCAGGACGGACACATCGGCACCGCTGTCTATGAGGTAGTGTTTGTTCGTATATTTGTCTTTGATCTGGTGAGAGAGATTTCGCCACTGTCTCCCACCGGCGTGTCGAGTCAATCAGGAGAAGAAATTGAAGAGGTAGATATTACCGTGTTCTCACAATGTGGCTTGTGTATGCAAGGACTACGACATTTCTGGGCATTTCGACTGTATTTCATATGATACCAGCATGCGAAACCAGTCGAGTCGATGTTATAGGCTGCTCGATGAGCGTTTTCGTCGTCTGGCACGTGAATGAGATCGTGATAGTGTTGAAAAATTCTGTAAATTTTTGGTTAAATCGTCGACGGCTGGGCGTAACGCGTTGAACTCGCTCGTAGGTTGTGCTTGGACCCGATGAATTTGGTTTGGTGTGATGGCGTTAAGAATTCAGCCTGGAAACCCGACCAGACTGCAACTACAGGATGAGCCATTTCGGGCAAACGTTTTGATTAAAGCCCCTTTAAGGTTGCATCCCCCAAAGTGTTTCCCCCAACACGCAACATTTCGTAATAAAGCTCTGACGGATTGTCCCCCAGCGAAAGCTCAGATAGGAGGCGGTTGAGCCTGTGCTGCGATCAGCTCCGGCAACTACGAAATGATGTTGGGGTCCAGAGCCGCTAGCACAGTTGCAGTTTTCTGTCTAGCCGCTGTTATGAAAGATGTCGTGAAACAGACAGTAGTGAAACTCGCCTCGATGTTGCAGCTGGACATTTCGCGGCAGACGCCTGCGAGATTACACTTTTTTCAGGGCCTAGTTGTCCCCTTTCATCTCTTTTCTAACGGAGTACCTCGTGCGCTCGTTTAAAAAAAGCAGGTGCAATGGTGGGGAAGTTTTGCCTCACCCGCTTTATAGTCCAGAACTTACCCAGTCCAACTACAATTTCTTTCGATCAATGCAGGACGCTCCCTCTGGGATACGCTTCACTTCAGAACAGAGTATCCGAAATTGGCTTGATTCGTTCTTGGCCTCAAAAAATGATCAGGTCTTTTGGCTCGGAATCCATATGTTGTCAGAACGATCCCGTATTTTGAAGTCATACACCCAGTGACTTATTCGGACCTTTAAGATCTTATAATTAAAGACGGTTTCTGGTTTAATTTTATTGACAAATTTGGAACTCTAGTTTAGACTGCTTTAGACATTTGACAAAATAAATACTGCCACAATTATTCCTTATTTGATCTTACAAACAAAGTTTTACAATAAAAGATTTAATGAAATTCTATGGCGACTTTGTCTAAATTGCAGTTGTAGCATTGTAAAAGGTGAAAACTGAAGCAGTTTGGGCAGTTTGTCGAAAACCAAATACATTCACAACAAGTCACTGTTTGGTGTCGATCATTGGACCATTCTTTTCCGAAAATGAGGCTGATGAGACTGTTACTGTTGCACGATATCACGACATAATAACAGTGTACTTTTTGCTTACATTCGATGACATTGATGTGGAAGACAGCCTGTAAAAAAATTGAGATTTATCGTCAGACATTTCCTCGTTTTGGAGATTATAATTCGCCCCCGGAGATCGTTGTTTTAACATCATTGGATTTATTTTTATACGATTATTTGAAGACAAAGGTAAGCCCACAACAAAACATGTATTGGAGGAGAAAATTCTATAGAATGTTTTCTGTATAACAGTATTTTCCTTAAAAAAATTTTCTATAAAAATAATAAGACTCACTTACTTCGAGTGAGGCTGATATAATATTGCACTATCACTAGCTATTAATGGCAACTAAAAATGTATTGCTCTACCCCCAACTCTAATATTCAATACAGTTTTGAGTTTCAATTTACTGACTTTATGTGCCAGCATTTGTCGTTTCCATCGTTTTTATACAAAATTTATATTTTAAAACAATATTTTTGATTTAAATCTTTTCATGTATTTTCAGTTGTCGCTGCTGGTCATTTTCCTTTAATATGCTGCGTTTATTTGTTGGAATTTTCAATTTTTGTTTTTTTTTTTTGTTTATTTGTGCTCGTTTATATTTCTTGTACACACAGAGCTGATCCTTTTGTAATCCGTTTAAAATATTTACTTGTTATTCTCTTTCTCTCTCTGTTTCCGATTTTTATTTATTTTTTTTGGGTTGCACAATGTATAGCATTTTTATTTATTCAGTAAAGTTTAAATATATGAATATTAAGGTGGCTCAGTTTGTAAGGAGATAAGAAAATGAAATCGGTATTTTCACCTGTAAGCTTTCAAAGATCTTTCAAGTGATACCAACATTGCATGATTAAATATTAAAGAAGCTTCAAGAAGGAACCTCGCAACCTATTGCATCACATGATAAAAACTTAGATCCAGCTCACCACCAACTGCTAGCAGAAGGACAAATATGTTGACAAGTTAAATTTTCCAAAGAAGTGGAGCCTTCCTAATAAGTATATATGAATTTAGTATTTGTATAACGTATTTGCCATTTAACAAGGATTTTATCTCTACTTTGTTTTGCTATTTTTGCTTTTGTTGCTGTTATAAATCGGGTATTTTTCCTGGAGGTGACTATTTGTATTTTTGTTGTATTGACTTTTTGACAACAATAATTTATATAAAACTTGCCAATAACCCCTCAAAACAAATCGCAAATAAATAACAAGTGATAGATAGATGTTGGGTTAGGTCGTATCATACGTAACGTATCATGACTTAAAAAAATTCTAAGAGGAATTTTATTTGATTTTGCATATTTTTAAATAAAATTTAAATGACCTAGATTTAAACTATGCAAATATTATAGTATTTATTTTGGGGTGGAAAGAAATTGTGGATAATGCGATGTGGAGTCAGATTTGAAATAATAAAATTTATAAAAATACTAGAAATGCATAAAGAAAGAAGGATATACTTTCAGAGTATTCAGAGTAACTAACTAATCAACCAAATTTTTGTTTCACCAAATTAGTTTTTCAACAGAGGACAGAACATTTTCATCATGGTTTCCAAACAATATCTCCAAGAGGCTACCTGACCTCACCACCCCTGAAAAAGAGGATAACATCATGGTATAGGTCAGACAGCCGCAACATTTTGGAGAGAAAAGTTTGGAATCATAGATTAGCAAGGTTCCCCACCACTACACCAAATACACAGAAAGATGGCAGTCCCATTCTGATAGGACCTGCTACAGCAGATCAAGCATCTACTTAGCTGCAACAACAACCAATTAATGAAACTAATACAAGGCAAGATAACAAGAGATATTATGGCAACAACCTTTGGCACATGAAAAGGAACAATTGGATGTACGAACACTTCGTGGAGCATCAGGGTTTGCTCAAGTAGAAATGACATCATATAAAATCAAAGTCCTAGGCATGAGAGAAATGAGATGGAAAAAGGTTATACTCTAATCTACAATGGAAAGTAAGTATGAGGCAATAGTGGAGTTGGAATCATAATATTAAAGAAAGTCAGAAACTCCATTTAAAAAAGGAAGCGTACATCAGACCGAAAAATAATGTCTCGCATCAAGATCAGTTCAAGACAGAGTTACGCTTTGATAGAAGTTGCTGATGATACTATGAAGTATGAATTCTATGCACAATTTACAACCATGCTCAATGAGATTCGAAGAGGAGATATCATAATACTAATGGGTGACTTCAACGCGCAGATAGGAAGTGACAACATCAGCACTACAATTGGAACGCACGGCTGTGGAGTTAGGAACAACAACGAAGAGCGGTTAATTGAACTCCATCTTCCCGTATAAGGAGATACATAAATATACATGGACATCACCTAATGACAACTCACGCAATCAGATTGATCATATATGTTTGAGTCGAAGATGGAGAAGCTCCTTAATGTATGTCAGAAACAGAAGAGGTGCTGACATCGGTAGTGATCATGAGCTCATCACAGGCGAAATCAAGATCAAACTGAAATGACACAGAAGAACAACCAAACATACAAGACGAAAACGGCTCTACCTATAACAATTCCAGAATAAAGACATTAAGTAAACGTTAGCGGAGGCAATTCGTAATAGCAACCAATAAACCAATATCACTCATGGAAGGATATCGGAGAAACATAACCGAGTCGCTGAAGAAACATTGGGTACCATAAAGAAAAGCTTGGATATCGGACGACACTTGGAATCTCAAAGAAGGCAACTCAAGCTGTAGTTAAACAGCAACAGCAGTACCAACTCCTGCAAATCAAGTAAAGAGATCCGCAAGAAGAGACAAAAGAAAGTCTCTAGAACGACTTGCAATGTCGGCAGAAGAAGAGGCTAGCTAGAACTACATGAGAAAACTACACCAGACTACAATTGTCTCACCAATCGAAAGTGTAACAGGAGCCAACCAGTCGCTGATCGCACTATTATCAAACAATGATGCACAGACACAAAGATGGAAAGAACATTTCGAAGAAATTAGTAACGTTGCCACCGATGCAACTACTAAGGACAACGAAATCGAAAACAACAGATATGCAAAAAATAGATGCTAAGAATGGCAAGCAACTTCCCAGTATAAGTGAAATAAAAGAGGACATCAGAAAGTTAAGAAATAACAGGACAGAAGGCGAATATAGAATACCAGCTAAAGTCTTGTGATTGACCTCGAAACCAAATCAGTCTGGGAGAAGGAAAGGCTACCTCCAACTTGGAAGAATGGCATCGTCGTTAAGTTACCGAAAAGTGGCGACTTGAAAGATTGCATAAGATAATAGCACTCATAATACAGGGGAGGTTTCAAAGTAATATGGAGACAACGAGATGAACAGGCAGGTTTCCGGACAAAATGGAACTGCGTAGACAACGCCCTACGTAGTATTATAGAACAATCTCTAGAATGGCGTACTCCCCAATATGCGCAGATTTCAAGAAAGTCTTCGATCCACCAGACGGACTGCCATATGGAAAGCATTGCGAAGAAAAGGAGTAACCCAGAAAATAGCTCGAAATATCAGAGCTATGTACGAGAATGCAGAACTATCAATTCTTCACAATGGAAATATAAGTCAACCATTTCACACAAACGCTGGAGTAAAACAAGGATACCACCAATCACCCCTGCTATTCACTATAGAGTTGGATGACATCATGAACGAAGTATGTTCAGAGTGTAGAGGAATCACATGGAGTCTTTCACCCCAATTTGGATTATGCGGATGATATTTGTTTAATCTCGCACAAGATCTCCAACATGCAAGCAAATCATTTGGAAAGATTAGCACACAATGAAGGACTTGAGATAAATATCACGAAAACCAAAGCTATGAGAATTAACAACGATAACATCATTCTACAAGACCAACCAGTTGAATACTTAGAAAGCTTCTGCTACCTAGACAGTACAGTGTTCACGAATGGCGGCGCTTAAAGAGACGTAAATAACAGTTGCGTGCGGCATTCGGAAGACTACAACTCACAAATATTCAGACGAACCTTAGCTTAGAATATTCAACTCATGCGTAAAGTCTACTCTGTTGTATGGAAGTGAAACTTGGTTAGTATCGAACACCAGCACGCAAAAGCTAATGTATTCACCAACAAGTGCCACAGAATAATTTGCAACTTATTCTGGCCTAACAACATCAGCAACGCGGATCTCTGGAACCTTAACAACGAGGAACCCATACCAACACAAATAAAACGTAGGAAATGGAGGTGGATCGGCCATACTATCAGAAAGAATCCTGACAAGGATATCGCTCGAATGGAATCCTCAAGGCTCTAGAAGCCGTCGACGGACAAAGAATACTTGGAGACGCATGATGCTCCAAGAACTAGGAGAGTGAAATTTTAGATGAGAGGACGCGAAAACAACTGCAACAAGTCGTGCAAGATGGAGATGTTTTGTGGAAGCCATATAGTCCCAAGAGGAGGATAAAATCGTTGGTGAAGGGTAAATTCGATTCGGCACAGCTGTATACAGCCCTCTTACTTGTTTAAACTCTATCCATCCATCTTATTCCTTATTTTTAAAATTCTTTGCCAGCATAAATAAAAAAATAAACAACTTTTCTTTTTAATGTCAAACAATTCAAATTCCTTTGAACAACCTCCAATTATTTATGACCTTGGCTGTATTCAAATTAAATATAAATTCCATGTAAACTTTTAAGTTTAAAACCAATTCAATCATCCAGCAAACCCCTCTCTGAGCCGGTACAATGCTGCTGTTGTTGTTTTTGTTATTGTTAACACAGGCAATTTTTACACTCTTACAAGCCGAGAACTGTCAGTTGTAATAAACATGCACGCGTGCGCATCAGCACAAATAGAAGTAGAAAGAGAAGTAAATGTCATGTTAACTTGATCATTGTTTAGTTTGGAACATTGCAACATTGCAGCGTTGCTTACAACAGTCGTACATGTCATTCACTGTATGTTGTTTGTCTGTCTGTCCCGAAAACTGTCGGTTTGTTTAGTTTATTACAATTTTATACAGAAAAGATATAAAAACAAAACTATACAAACTAAAATGGATTTTTCTTTCTTTTTTTTGTAGCTATAGTTATTCTAGTTATCATTATCAACATTTTGTATATTGTGTAAATAAAAAGACAGACAGGCTAGACCACAAAAAAATATAAAAAAAAATTAAATGAAATGAAAAGAAAACAGGGGGACCTGTAAGAAAAAAAAAGGACAAAACGTAAGACATACGGATGGTTAGACGGATGGATGGACGGACAGACAGACAGACAGAGAGATTCAGACAGACATAGAGATAAATATGAAATCATACTGACAGCTGTATGCCCTTCTATATAACAAAAACACTACACATTACAATACAAAATGCTTTTAAAGAGTGAGCGCGAAATAATTAGGGCATACTTTTGATTTTATATTTGTAAGGTTTCTAGACACTTGCCCAAGTTAACTTTATATAGGAAATATGTTTCTTTAGCAGGGAATCAGAGGTCAAAAATTACACTTTACTATGAGTGTAATTTTCACATCTTTCATTTGCTACCTCATAAAGTATATATTCTGGTGATCGTTATAGATAGTTTAGTCGGTATATCCATGACCGTCCGTCTGTCTGTTGAAATCAACTTTCCGAAGCCACAAAATAACTCACGTACATGATTGATATATCAATATATCCGCTTTAGTCCAACTAAAGTTGATATTTCAAATAGAGAATATCGGCCCATAAATGGCAACTATCTCGATTTGTTGTTGTTTTTACTATTTTTTACCACCAACAATTTGCTTTTAACAAAAATATTTTTTCACAAAAATTTTGTTTTATCGAATTTTGTTTTTAACTCTTTGCGGTTTAGTGGTCACTTTTCTAACCACCTTTTCTAGAGTCTTTAAAAATTTTTTATTGAAATCTATTGACATTTTGATAAACAATTACATTTATCAAAGTCATCGTTTATGTGATTTTGCAAAACTTTGTCGTCAGGGTGCTCTGGTTCAATTAGTGTATTAATTTGAAAATATTGTAAAGAGTTCAAAAACTCTTGTTGTTCATCGAATTCAGTGTTACTTTGTTAATTAGAGATTGTTTGGTTGTCTTGAGCTAACAAAGTAATATTTTATACTATATTCTTTGATAAATAACGTAAGTAATAAGGTGGTTAGATTACTAACCACTGTGACTGAAATAGGTTTCATATAATGTGTTTCTCTACATAATTTTATATTATTTTGTTAGGATGCCGCGTGTACTCAATGAAAGTTAATATAGAAGACATTTTTTTGGAAGGCACCTTGAAGCCGTCTTGAATCCGACAAAGAAAAGAATGATGATGCTCGGTGACATACCTTTGGTGATTTTGATTTGTATAATGAGATACCTCTACGAAATATGTGTAATACTTCTGTTAGTGATTTATCTAACCAAACTGCTGTGGTGGAACTATAATGAGTAACCATTTTTAAGATTGGAAGAGACGGGTGATTACACTGGAGATGGGGATATAGCAAAAGATGTCTCAACTACACAGCTATTTTTTTTGTTTTGGTCAAGAAATTAATACCATACGAAAAAGTTTATCATAATTATTTTTAATGCCAATCGCCATGGTGGTTAATAAACCAACCACCCCATTCTATAAAATCCTTTAGTATTTTTATTTTTACTTATTTTTCATCATAAATGAATTTTTATTAAAGAACCGTGGCTGAAAGATTTAAATAATTTTTTTATTTTGAAACATTTGTACAATTAAAATTTATTCAAAATATTGGCCTTTATTAGTTATCTTTCAAGTCAATTTTATTTTGTTTTAAATGAAGCATATCCCAGACAGAGCGTTCTGCATCGATCGAAACAAATAGTAGTCGGACGGGTCAAGGTCTGTAGTATAAGGCGGGTAAGGAAAACTTTCCAACCACTTCTTTCTAAATACTTTTTAACAGGTATTGCAACATAAGGCCTAGCGATGTCATGATGGCCCCATATTCTGGGAGTTTTTCGGAAAATGCTCGTTTCAAATGAATCAGTTGCTTTCGGTACAGGTTCCCTGTTATTATCTTGACATATTTCAGCAGCTCATAGTAGATACACGCAGAAAAAAAATATAGTTGGGCATGGTTACTGTAACCATTTCAATATTGTTACAAGTTTTTTAACTATATTATAGTCAAAGTAACCATTTACATGATTGTGGTAACCATAATATGGTTAACTTACGATTCACATGATTGTCTCAACCATATATATGGTTACAGTAAACATATATATGTTTGTGACAACCATTTATATGATGAAGGACTTATCATATTATGGTGCTCTCGGCTTAAGGCTTATCATAATCTGAGAATTATGATAAAATTATTCATCATAAATATGGTTGCCACAAACATATATATGTTTACTGTAACCATATATATGGTTGAGACAATCATGTGAATCGTAAGTTAACCATATTATGGTTACCACAATCATGTAAATGGTTACTGTGACTATAATATAGTTAAAAAACTTGTAACACTATATAAATGGTTACAGTAACCATGCCCAATTATATTTTTTCTCTGCGTGTAGGATCATTTTGCTCATTTCTTTGCCTTCCGTGTCAAAATCAACACTTCTGAACCGAACAAACCATCTCTTGCACGTTGAAACCGATGGAACACATTCCCATAAGCTTTTTCTGAGCGATCAGTGTGCTTCAGCGGCACTTTAAAGTAAAGCAAAACTTCCCGCATATGACGATTCGTTGTCACAAAATTCGACATTTTTGAAGCAAAAAAAAAAAAACGATGTTGTTTTTTTTTCAATAACTAGTGAGAATAAATGACATATAAATTATCACTAACAAAAACCGCTCTCAAAACTTCAGCCACATTTATTTAAAAGGGTCGTGGAAAAGTTCGACAAAAGAGTAAAAGTAGGGTCATGCATGGCAAATATTTGCTCAAAATAGCGTAACCACTTTTTTTTAGCACAAATTTGTTTGACGTGTTTATTCTTACAAGTGTTTTGTAAGATCAAACAGCATCAAATAAAATAAAACTAAATGTTTTGTTTTGAATCATCCTAAGTAAAATAAGTTTTTGAAATAAATAAAAGAATTCAAATGTATTTTATTTAGTGGTTACGTATTTTTCGTCAAATATTTGTCATGTGTGATCCTAACTTAAGTGTATTTTACCAAATCCCTGGAGGTCATTTGGTCGATGTACTCTTCCATACATAACCCTATCCTGGGTACTTTACTTACGAAAAAATTAATTTCCTATTTAAATAAAAACTTAAGAAAATTTTGGGACACCCTTTAATTCTTTATCAAGAGCCGAATAACTGTATTCGAAGGTATAAGCCAGCTCAGTGGTAAACTAAGTTTCAAAAGAAGCAGACCCTTAAAGAACTTGAGCAAACATTTTGGATTGAAAACCGTTTTCCATATAAAATCAATTAATTTTATAACTGTATTTTCTCTCGAAAATTGTCTGTAGAACTGTTTTTCCATATAGAACTTTACTTTGTACACAATTTTTTGTGGAACTGTTTTTATACCCTTGACCTTCGTAATAAGGGTTTGTCATTCCGTTTGGAATTTCCACAATATAATTTTCTGGATCCTTATAGATAGCGGAGTCTGTCAGTTCGTCTGTCTGTTGAAATCAATTTTCTGAAGACCCCAGATATCTTCGGGATCCAAATCTTCAATAATTCTGTCAGACATGCTTTCGAGAAGTTTCCTATTAAAAATCGGTCTACAAATGGCTGAGGATAAAAACCAGGACAACCTCGATTTTTGACCTATATCTGGATTAATAAGTCAATATGGATATCTAATGATAGATATTTCAAAGTCCTTTGAAACGACGTATATAAAACCATAGTAAGTTGAACCTACAATGGGTAAAAATCGGAAAAAATATTTTATAACCCGAATTTTTTTTTACCAAAAAAATAAAAAACAAAAAAAAAAAATTTAAAATTTAAAAACAAAGAATTTAAAAATTTTTTTTATTTCAAAAAATTAAAAAAAAAACTGGAAAAAAAATAAATTTTGTTTACCTAAAAATATTTAAAATTTGTATTTTATATATTATTTTGTATATATAAGATTCGGCACAGCCGAATATAGCTCTCCTACTTGTTCTATTGAACATTTTCTGTAAACTGTTTTTATAGAAAATTTGGAGTAGAACTGTTTTTCTGTAGAACAGTAATTTCGCCATGAATGGCAAGGGTATATATAAGTTTGTCATTTCTACATTTTTCATTTGCGACCCGCAAAGTATATATATTCTGGATCGTTATAGGTAACGAATTCGATGTAGCCACGTCCGTCTGTCCGTTTGTATGTTGAAATCACTTTCCGTAGACCCCAAATAACTTACATACATGAAAATTTAAAAACTATTTAAAAAAAAAATAATTTTGTTTAAATAAGAATATAAGATAGCTCTCTTACTTGTTCTCTCTATAATTGTCTGTATAAAAGTTTATTCTCTCCCATGACACAACAATATAAGTTACACTCAGTAGAAAATAAATTCTCAATTACATATACAATTCCATAAAAAATTAGCTGTATAACAGTATTTTCTATAAAAAATAATTTTTTTAAATCAAATTTTGAGTAGATCTATTTTTCTATAAAAACTTTTATCTGGACATGTTTTTCAATAGAAACTTTTCTTTATAACAGTTTTTTCTCTGAAAAGATTTCTGTATAAAATTTTTTTCTCCCGAAAATTTTCTGTAAACTTTTTATGTATAGATTTACTTTCTTTAAGGAAACAATTCTGTAAATTAGTATTTTCTATAGAAAATTGCTGTATAACAGTATTGTAGCCCGTCATTTTCTTAGAACTGTATTTTTTCTCTCTAAAATTGTCTGTTTAAAAGTTTTTTCTCTCCAAAATATTTTGTATACAAGGGATTCCTGTAGAAAGTTTTCTGTCTAACAGTTTTTTCTACAGAAAATCTTCTGTATAATAATTGTTTTTACAGGCAATTTACTGTATAACAGAATTTTCTCTCAAAAGTGTCCTGTATAACAGTTTTTTGTTCCCAACATTTTCTATATAACAGTTTTATCTCTCGAAAATTTTGTGTATAATATTCCTTTGAATCCAAATGACTCTATTCATTTCGCGTGCACTCTGCACTTGCAAATCGTCTTTGGAATTATTGAAGTTGGAGTCATAGTTGTTGATATTGTTGTAGTATTTGTTGGCAGTGAGATGGTATCATTATTATTATGATTATTATATCTCCAGACACCAAGTAATATGTTTACTTGTCATAATGAATGTATTAAATGAAGAAAGAATGAATAAAACTAAAATGAAACGCAAACAAATCTAAAGGAAAAGAAAACTTTTTGAGCAAAAAAAAGAAAAAAATGAAGAAAATAAGTAGAGTGTTTTGTGAGGTTAGAGCGAATCTGATAAACCCTGCAATATGTAATATATCACAAGGGTAAATACATCAGCGAACCTATTAGGTTTATTAAGAAAATTCTATAGTTGGTCAGTAGGCTTAATTCTCCGGAATAATATTTAGTAATTAAAACATTTGAACTTATGTAAAGAATCTTTCTTTTAACTAAAGAAATTTTTGTATGTCTTTATGAATAGCGTGGAGGACCCTCAGATCGAAATTTTTATAATAAGTTTTTGAAAAAATGTATTTCTAAATGTTGCACTTAGCCTGATAAACTTATATGACCCATTATCACTTGTGAAGTGAAGTCCATTAAAAACTAAGAAATTAAATAATTTGCGGTTTTAATAATGGAAGCAAGACTTTTGTAATGGTTATGATGATGAACAAGAAAAAATATGATGATGATGACGTTTTTGTAGATATTGGTGCTGGATGGTGATGATGATGACTGACTACGAATACGACCACAACTAACAATTGCCACTGCCGCTGACTGACTGACTACTCACTTAATGAGTGCACGCGAATGTTGTATATTTTAGTTTTATTTTTTTGTTCCTTTTTTTATATGAATAGTATATTCCAAGGTATCTTTTTGAGTGGATCTTATTTCCCTCAAGCAATTGCACAACAACAAATAAATTGTGAACAACAGCAAAAAAATCCGAATTCAATTATGAAAATGTTTTACAAAATGAAAAAAAAAAACATCGAATTGTTTGCACAAAATATGGGAAAATTAACCTTAATTATGTTGTATTTTTTCAGTTAAAATATGGTTAATAAAACAACAATAATAAGAGAAAATTATTATACTTTATTTTATTTAAATTTAATGAAATTAAATTAAATTACTAATTTATGAGCTAGTTTTGTTTAAAAGAAGGGAAAGGGGGCAGGAGATGAATAAATAGTTATACAGTGGTATGGAATAGAGTGTTAAGAAAATAAACTTGTGTTATAAATAAAACTGTTATACAGAAAAGCTTCTACAGGAAAAACTGTTATACTGAAACTTTTCTATATAGAAATTACTATTAGGCAGAAAGTAATTTATAGTAAACACTGCAGAGTGATTTAGAAACATTTTATTTTGAACATAATTCAGTTGCTTGTGAACAATTGAAGATATCTTAATTTATATAGTCAGAGCAGAGGTTATCAGAATGTCAAAAAATTTAAAAAATTCTATTATTAATCTATAAATTATTATTATTATTGACAACTTTAGAACTTGAGGATTAAGATTATAAAGAAAAACTATCCCATTAATTTGTTTAAATTTAACCATTCCCTAATTTCTACAGTTTTTTACGCCCATAATTTATATATATTCCGGATCGTTATATGTGGTTCCTACTGGGAACAAAGGGCCACAACGAATTTATTCGATTCGATTTGATGATATTTGTTTTACTTCTCTTCAGCTTAGATCACTTCTAGTCACTGGCAATTTCAGCTGTGTCATCTGAAGGCCTGCGTAGGATGTGACCAATCCTGATTTGTTTGTGTCAGAGTTCATATGACCAGAAGACTTTGAATATTCTTCGGAGATATCGATTAACAAACACTTGTAGGGAGTTTACGTTGTGTTCTGTCGTATGTCATGCCTCGTATGCTTAGAGGAGCACAGACTTAACCCAAGAGTTAAATATACCGATCTTGGATATGGAAGACGATTTTCATACTGACCGAAAGGTAACGAATGCTTGGTTGGCTTTTGAGATTCAGTGCGCTACATCTGTGTTTTTTAAGATGGTGCCTAGGTGGCACGAGACTTCTCAATGCGAAACTTATTGGTGTTTAATGTATTGCAGCGCATTACCTTCCTCTTATTTACGTTTATTTTTGAACCAGCTTTTATGGCCTCTTTATGATACCATATCTTTATAGCTGTGTGAAAGCAGGCAGATATCATCGAGTTGTTGGTTAAAACCCCAGTTGACACTTCTATGAGCTTGATTAGCATTATGAACTATAACATCTAGCACGATGTTAAACACAGCACGCAGCCCTGATGGACACCAGCTATAACATCAAAAATACTGCTCAGAGCATAATTGTGGACAAAAAGACATTTAACATCACGGTATAGAGTTTGAGTAAGGTTTATGATTTTTGGTGGGACCACTTTGCAAGCAAGAGCGCTCCATATTGAGTTTTGATGCTTTTTCAAAGTCGATAAACAACAGCTAATGCGGAGAGCGATATTCTGTAGATTGCTCTATAATTATTCGTAGACTATTGTTGTGGTCTACACAGGATTTTTGGGGCCGGAAGCCAGTAACAGAATCTTTAGCATAGTGTCGGATATTCTCCGGTTAATGTTAATTGCGCTATGATCTTATTAATTAAGGATGGTAATACCCTGTTAGTTCTTACAGTTTGTTAGGTCTGCTTTTTTTGGATATTTACTATAAAACCTTCTTTTAAATTTAAATCAAGTTCATGTGTGAGCCAGAAGTTCTGAATAAGGGGAAGCAATATGTTCGCTGTAGTATGGGGTTCGGCTTTAAGCATATAGGGCATATGTGTCCAGGGGCATTATTCGTTTTTAGGTAATTTACAGCATCCATAACTTCTGCGATATTGGGCATTCTTGGGAAACGCAGGTGCATATGTTTTGGTAGTTAGAAGTTGTTAAGGAAAGCTTATTGGAATAATGTTGTTTCCATATTTCCAGTTGTTTTTTCGCAGATATTGTGAGTTCGCCTTCGGCGTTTCTCAGCGGTCTGGTGTTCGAACAGTTTTTTCCAGTTAGTTTTTTTGGTGATACTGTAAAGCTCCTTGGATCTATGCTCCACTGTCATTCCGTTTGTAACATATCAAAATATTTGTCGCTGACCCACATGAGTATATATATTCTGGGTCCTCATAAGATTCTTAGATGATCCGTCTGTCAAAAGCACGATAGGGCCTGAAAGAAACCCTGTATTGCTCTCTGTTGATCAGTACTGCATGCTAGACGATCAATAAAAATCGCGATATTGGATCGCGGTCAATATACATGCAGTAGCCCAATAAAGTCTACATACAGGAATTCAAATTAAATTTCTTTCATTGAAAGCTGTATTTGTAAGTTAAAAATAATGAAATATATTTGTTAAAAAAATATATTCACACTAAAAAAAATTAAAACAACATCACTTAAGGGGTTTAGTAACATTTCCTATCCGTCCAAAATTTCACCGTTATTAGAATTTTTGATTCTGAGTCAAATAACTATATTTTTTTGGTTTTTTGTGCTTTTATGTTTAAAATATTATGAAACTTAATAGCCCCGCCCACCCAAAAGTAGGTGTGACCGAGAATACATTTTTCGTTATTTTACTCAGAATCAATAACTCTAATAACGGTGAACTTTTGGGCGTTATTTTAATTTTTTTTTTGCTAAAATCGACATAAGACATGTATTATTATATATCTCATAAAAAAACTAAAAAAAACTGCTTTAAATTAATGTAACATAATAATTTTCCTGTATGTAGACTTTCTTGGGCTACTGTATATTGAACGCAGTTCTTTTGGCCCGGAATCCATACCATACCGAACCAAATCAGTTGTTATTCAAGGTTGAATGATATTACCTTTCAACACAAATTTTTCATTCCTCTTTATCTAGATCTTGAACTACTCTGGGCATGATTAATAAAAATGTTTATTTCAGCCTCTGTGACGTATGAGCAATTAACGGATATAATACTAATTTCCCATAAATGTTTGTTAGTTTATTTAATTAAATTCTATTTTATGATTAGTAATTTACAATTAATTTGTTGTTCATATTAAAATTATAGGTATTTTGTGGTGGGTATAAAAATTAATTACAATTCGATATAAATTCATTTGTTTTTGCCACATGAAAATATTAATACAATTTATTTACATTATTGCGGTCATTAATATAAAAATGGAGGTAAAAAAACTGTTTAAATTTAGGTACCCTATAACTGATTATTTTTTTTTTACTTTAAATAAAACATTTAGGATAACAATGAATGTTTATTAAAATTAATTTAGGAAATAATATTTGTCTAACGGAATTTATGTGAATTTATAAAGAACTGCTGCGGCGAATTCAGGAAAATTAGAGTGATTTATGAATTCGCTCCAATTTGCCTGAATTCGCAGTCCCCTTTACAAATTGCTGATCATTATTCATATTCTGTGCTAGAATCTAAGTAGACGCTTAGAATCCCCTAAAATATTTGCTTTAATTTTGCACCAAGATAGGGTAGGGCTGACTTAGTTAAGACTTATTGCTTCTAGATTTTCTTTCAACATTTTTGGACCAATCTAACTCAGGCTTAATGCTAATCATACCTTTGAACATATTTTTGTCTCTTTGCAACAAAAACTAAATGCTTTTGCAACGATTTTTTTCTAGTCTAATTTATTCAATAGTTTTAGAAAAAAATATTATTGTATAAATATTAATTACAAACTGTATAAATTCAGCAAACTGCTTTAATTACAAATGTAAACTAGTTAAAATTACAAATTATTTTATGGTAGAAAATATGTTATAAATTTGTTTTAATTAATTAAAAACATTAATCTTTAAACAAATACTTATATGAGGTGCGGCATTTGTAGTAAAATAAACAATTGCGAAAGAAGTTAAAGTTCCCATAAATAGTTAATGAAGAGCTGAAAGTGACAGGCACCTGCAGCCACAATAATAATGGTTCTATTAAGTTTATTTTAGATCCGGATTTTAAGGGTTATTCTAAATATTTAGGAATTTTTGGTATTAAAATCAAGTGTATAGAAAGAAATAAAAGCTATTCAGGAATGATTTAAAAGCAAAAGTATAGTAAAAAACTAAAGCCTCAAATGCGGAAAGTTTTGCTTCACTTCTTTAATTTGAAAAAACATGCCGCTAAAACACACCGATTACTCACCGAAGCTTGAAGGTGAATGTGTTTCATCGGTTTCAACGTTCGAAAGATGGTTTGTGCGGCTAAGAAGTGGTGATTTTTATACGGAAGACAAAGACCGCTTAGGACAGAGAAAAAAGTTTGAAGATCAAGAATTGGAGGCATTACTCCTTCACGATTGTCGTCAAACTCAACAAGAGCTTGCTAAATCATTGTGAGCTACGCAAGCAGCAACTTCAAAACGTTTGCAAGCAGCAGGACTCATCCAAAATCATGGAAACTGAGTAATTTACGAACTGAAGTCGAGAGATCTTGATCTTGCTCGAGCGCTATAAAAAAAAATAATTTTTGCACCAAATCAATAGTTGCGATGAAAAATGGATCCATTACGATTACCGCCTGAGAGATCGTAAGTGAAGCCCGACCAACCAAACGTGTAGACACCAATGTCAAATATCAAGTCAGAACCATTGAAAATTTATACAAATTTGTATACCCTACACCACCATAGTGGAGAGGGTATTATGCGTTTGTGCAGATGTTTGTAACGCCCAAAAATATTAGTCTAACACCCACCTTAAAGTATACCTACCGATCGACTTAGAATCACTTTCTGAGTCGATTAAACGATGTCCGTCTGGCTGGCTGTCCATGTAAACCTTGTGCGCAGAGTACAGGTCGCAATTTTGAAGATATTTCGATCAAATTTGGTATTATTTTTTATTGCAACTGGCTGAAATCGGTCCATTATTTCACCTAGCCCCCATACAAATGTCCTTCCGAAATTGGACTTTATCGGTCATAAATGTTTAATTTATAAATGTATCTCCACAAATTGCGCTCCAAATAAGTTTTATATATACAAAATTCATGTCACCAAATTTTGTTACGATCGGTCCATAATTAGTCATAGCTCTACGTGCATAAATCGCTTAAAACTCACAAAATTCAACATAGCAAACTTTCACATAATTGGTCATACAAGCCCCCATATAAGGCCCACTTCCGAAAATCACTCAAAAATATAAATTATTGAAATTTTAAAAGAAAAATGTTTTTGCTCTTTTACTTAGTGTAGGGTATTTTGTTTTATTATGGAAAAGTGCAATATTTTTTTAATTCCGTTTGTAATTTCTAGATTTTTTATTTGCGACCCCACGAAGTATACATATATTCTGGATCGTTATAGATAGCGAAATCGATAAAGCAATATCCGCCTGTATGTTGAAATCAACTTTCCGTGGCCACCAAATAACTTAAATACATCAATAAATATATTCTTCCGGCTCAGTTGCTATTTAAAGTCGGCCAATAAATGGCTGAGATATAAGGAAAAAACTGGGACAACTACGATTTTTGGCCTATTTTTGATCTTAATCTGGATTACTAAGTCATTAATATAGACAATATGGATATCTAATGATAGATATTTCAAAGTACATTGCAACGATATATATAAGGGTATAGTAAGTTGGACTTACAATGGATCAAAATCGGGAAAAATATTTTTTAAACCGAATTTTTTTTTCATCAACAAATTTTTTTTCTCATAAATTCTTTTTCCAAAAAATTTTTTTTAAAAATTAAAAAAAAAAATTTGGAAAAAAAATGTTTGAAAAAAAATTAAAAAAAAAACAATTGGAAAAACAAATTAATTTTGTTTAAATAAAAATATTTTGAAGTATAACTTGGTGAAGGGTATATTCTGCAAGCCGAATATTGCTCTCTTACTTGTTTTGAATCTAATTGAGATATTGACTTTAAATTTTATGTAGGACCAACAATTATATAACAAAGTGTAAAAAAACTTGTTAAAAGGTCAAAGCAATTCCTAAAAATTGGAGCGAAAATCCCAAAAACGGTATTTTTACAATTTTGCCCATAGGGTTCACACTTCTTTCGGGGCTGGGAAAATACTTTGGAGATAAATAGGCAAGACATCAGGGTTTCCAAAGCTGCTTTCCGTTTTCTTATGCCAGTTTTGTGATTTTAGAACATCTGGCTCAAAGTTGAAATTTTGATAAAAAAAAATAGGTTCAATTCCGAAATGTTCTCCGTAAAGACTACTTACAGAAAAACATAAAATTGTTATATGTTCTTAAAGAAATTTTTTCCGCCCAAAAACCAGCAATAATCTACTATTTTTTCAATTTTAACTTGAAAATCGTTTATTTTTGGATTCGTAATTGATATTGCTCTTAAATCTTTTGTGTATTATTGGTAATTTAGTTGTCTAACTAATAAACAAAATTCGTGAGACCATTCTGTCCAAAAGTACGCCCTATATATTTTACAATTTTGCCCATAGGGTCTACATTTACTTCGATGCTGGGAAAATACTTTGGGGATAAATAGGCAACACATCAGGGTTTCTAAAGCTGCTTTTCGTTTTCTGATGCCAGCTTTCTGATTTTAGAACATCTGGCTCAAAATTTAAATTTTGATAAAAAAAAAATAGTTCAAATTCCGAAGGGCGTAGGGGCGACATATTCAAAAAATAGGTCATGTTTTTTACACCAAATTATTCTCCATAAAGATAAGATAATTTTAAGTCACCTTTTCCCCCAAAAACCTGCAAAAATATACTATTTTTTGAATTTTTAAATTGAAAATTGTTTATTTTTGGATCCATAATTGATATTACTCTGAAATCTGTTGTGTACTATTGGTAATTTAGTTGTCTAATTAACAAACAAAAATTCAATCGATATTTTTAAAAAGGCGGAATTTTAAATTTTAATTTTGAAATACCTATAATTAGGAAATTATAAGAGATATATAGCACACGGAAGCATGTCTTTTCAAGACCTAGCCGAGTGATTTCCAATAATATAAAATAATATAAAAATTTGAAATCGAAGGAGTACTTTCGGTTCAAAAGTACGACCTATATTTTTAAAAAAGCAGAGCAGGGTATGGCAAAATTTTAAAATTTAAATTTTTAAATAAATATAACTCGAAAATTCTAGATGTAGCCGAGCGCTTTCCAAAAATATAAAAATCTTTGAAATCGAATGGGAAACACAAAAATGGCACATGTTTAAAAATTTTACATGTGGCAGGTACCCCAATTTGAGCCCCCATAGCGCAGTCCCTGGAGCAGTTGTAGGGTCCATTTTAATAACCTAAACTCGAATAATCCTTGTCTAAGCCCACGACAAATGTATTTATTTCCAAAAAAAATTCATTCTGCCCACTGTTGGCTGTTAAAGTTTAAAGATTTTCAAGCAAAACAGGCAATTTTATATAGTTAAAAAGGTAAAATAATTAAAAAGCATTCACTAAAACAAACTGCCTGCAGTGAAAATGAGAAATTGAGTTTTAAATGTCAAAGTTCGATAGCTCAATTAAATCAAGAGTTAAATAATGATTCCCAACCAAAACTTCAAACTGATGCCAAACAATCGCCAACTAAATCCTCCATAATTTAAACATTTTCCCCATCTCTATGAAAATGTTTTCGCAACTGATTTTGTCAACTAAAAGCTTAATTTATTAAGCCAATAACCAAGATGTCAACGATTTCATTTCTTTATTATTAAATATTTCTTCTTTTTTTTAAAAGAAAAAAATCAAGACCAATATAAAAAATATAAAATATGAAAATGAACAAACGAGCCAAGAGATAAATTAAATCATTATGTTTCCTCATTATTTAATGAAGAAATAATGAAGACTCAAACACAGGCAAACATCCATGCAACCAAGAAAAAAAATGCAGTCATCAATAAAAAAAAAAGAAGAAAGATGAGGGGGAAATATAATGAATGAAATCTGGAAGAAAAATACAGCAGAATACAAGTGAAAATATTAAAAAATAATTTGCAAATGAAAGCATAATTCCCGGGTTAAAAATATGCGAGTTGAAAATTGTGCTGTGACAGACAGACAGACGGGGCAGAATAAATAAGCTGAGCCGGAGAAGGAGAAAATAATTGAAAGAATAGAGAACAATAATGAGAAACAATTGGTATAAATGCTTGTTCGAACGTAAGCAATTTGCTGTATTAATAACTGTAAATTGAAAGTTGCCATATGTTATGAAATTTAAAGGATTTTTATAGAATAAAACCATAGGAAGGAAATAAGAAGGAATTATAGATTCTAAATAAGTCAAGTTCACACAAGTCAAGTTTACTTGTGCAAGGCTTGAGCTTATAGAAGAGAGAGGAAGAAAAAAAGGAAAATCTTTACAGTCTTCTCTCCTCTCTTGTCAACAAACTCAAGACTTTTCAACTAAACTTGACGTGTGAGAAATTCTAAGAGTCTGTGATCTAACAAATCTGGCATCTCATTAATATTTTTGTATCAAGTAAAAACTTTACAAGGGAAAAAAAAGAAAAACTTTGAAAATTTTTTCTTCTTTTGAAGGAGTTCAACATAAAAATTCTTTTTTTTTCTTTATTAATATTAACTATAAATAATGTACAAAATATTGTTTCCCTTGTTCTTAATGAAGAAACAAATTAAAGATGATTTAAATACAAACATGTGTATAAGATTTCATCATTTAAATCAAATAATTATGATGCCAGAGTAACGCAGAGGACGCAGCAGCAGCTGCAGCCAATGATGAAAATGAAATAGATGATGAAGCAGAGAAGTCTCTGCAATTTTAATCATTCAGAGATCAAGTGAAGTAAATGGAATGCATTAAAAATATGCGTTGTTTTGTGTCTGTTTTCCTGTTCCATTTTCTTAATTAAAAAATTAACAAGTCTATTAAGAATAAAAGAATGAAGTGAATGTGCGAGGGAGGTTTTAAAAATTATTCATATTTGCTCAGAATTTTGGGGCGTATTGTGACAAACCCTATAGATGTCGTTGTAAGTGAGCGCACATCTATAAAGGTTCTATTTGACATTATTTTCACTATTTACACCACCTATATCCGACCGAAAATAGAATACAACGCCCATGTATGGGACGGTGCTTCAAGGTTTATTTTGGAGCTTTTCGACCATACTCATTACTACAATCGATTGTGTTCTGATAAAATTAGGGAACTTGTAGCTGATACCCGCAGATATATGGTCCAAGTAGATGAAAAAAAATCGTTAACATTATCCATTTAAAAGCCAATTTCAAATGTAATGATTTTGAATATTTGAGATATTGACAGTTTAATGCAGGATAACGGCAGAAGATGTTCTTTGTCGACTCTTACATTTTCTCGCTATGACGGAATTCGATATGCGGGAGGTTCAATCTCCTTGCATGCGATCCGAAAATCATTGATCAGCGATTACGGCTACTAAACTCCGCAGCAGAACCCCTGGAATATTCGTTTAGACCAAATGATATATGTACTACTATATAGATCTCATTGTACAATTAGTGTAGTGACAGCGGCATATTAACCTCTTGTTCAATCGTAGCATCTGATAGCAAGATTATCTTACTAGCCAGTGGGATTGGAATATAGTCAGCAGGCCAATGGCAGCATTCAGGCTCCCAGTGCGAACCTACGATTGAAATTTAACACAGCCTCCATAAATTACAAATTATGATCAGTTTTTTCTGCATAAGTTCTACAAATCATGCTCAACTTACACTACATATAAAGACGTACGATTGAAACTTAATTTAGACAATATTACGATTTTTAAGACTTTTCTAATCACCAAGCACATCGTAGTGATCCAACTCTCAGTGCAGACTTACGATTGATATTCAATACAGGCTCAAGAAACATCTCCAACTGATAATCATTTTAAATTGCAGAAAGTCCCACAAATAAATTGAGAAATAAACTACATTTAGTTTTAAAGTTTTATTTCCACCTCGATATGCTGCTGAGTTCGCCGACACCCTTACGAGTACTTGCCTGGTTGACGTTAGTATCTGCATGACACTCCAAGAAGAAGACCAACCTCAAACTGCAGTTACAGGCCGATGCTTTTTGAGAAAATACTTCTCCTTTGAGGTAAATGAAGCCGGATCTCTATTATCCATCTTAGCCAGATAAGCTAGAGATTACAGTGTGCCGCTCCTAGCTTTCTGCTCGTTCGGCTGGTATTTAAAATATCACGTGGAGGATCACTTGCCAACTCCTCCACGGCGACCTGGCGAACAAGCTTGGCGACCTCAATACCATGTGGGCGATCTCCCAACGATCGACACTTTTGGATTCCCTTGTCCTCATCGGCGGCAGGCGATTCCTCTGCCTTTTGACTGTTAGTAGATATCACAGTGATATCTAGCTCCTCGTCAGATACCAGATCCATCTCCTCAAACTTTTGAATGGTACTTAATTTACCAATAGAGTTTTCCAAAAAAACACAGAAGACGATTTACATCCAAAACCCTAACCTACTCTTCATTCTCCATTATCCTGACTTATGAACCTCCGTTAGAGTAAGACTCTCATCTCCCACGGGTTCCCTGCTACTCCATCCTCAGTACTCCCAACCTTACCATCTACTCCTACATCCTTTCCAATTAAATTTCTATCTTCGATTTTGTTCCCACTAGTGTGCACGTTATAACGGACCATCTCACACAGTGATGGCATGAAAGGACTAGGCAACAACAGTTGACTGAAGTGTTTAAGTATGTACAGATCTTCAACACTGCTACCAACCACGTTGGCCTTAATATTGCAGATATAACGATCCACCCATCGGTAAAGCCCCTACGAAACAAGGAGCGAACCTAGTCTAATGGATGACCCGTAAAGAATATTCTATGTCTTAATAGCAGGGCAGACAGCGAATGATATCACGTCCTTCCCGATATCTTGGTCGCGCATTCTTTTAATGTTTCATGATCTTTGTACAAAAAACACTGGAGACCAGAACCACAGAATAAACTTAAGCCCTCGTATCAGGACAAGATTGTTACTTATTTTAGTGCAATGCCCCTCTCCTTAAGATCAACCTGGACATCAAGTTGACTTAGATGTGTTTCGCATTCACTGAATCTCATGAGAGATGCATACATTATAGGGCTTTATTGCCATGTCTTAAAGCTACTTGGTATTCTTGGGTCCAGATTTCCTCCTAAAACACGTTTCCGTAAACCACAAACCGATGTCATAGGTCAGAGCGATATCCTTATACATAAGATCAACAGATAAAGAGTCTGTCAAGGCAAAGAGAATCTTGGATGGTGTGGTTAGTATTGATTCTGTAATCAAAAGATCAACAGTCCTCAAGATTATCTCGACGCATTAACAATTAATCATAAAAATAGCTCAGCACATTAAAAAGGATTTCACCATCATGTAGTCGCCTTTAACATTCTCGTATGAGTGTTGGAGTTTCAGTATAGCTTTGAATCCAAGATAACTATCAGATACTCAGATCAAGAGAGACCATTCAATCCAAACATATATACAAACATACCTATATTAATTTTATTCTTCTCGTTCTTCGTATGACGAAACCCTACAGATTTAGTTGAAAGTGAGATTTAATCATGTTACAGGCGATCCAAATCAAATTCACCGTTAATCCTGAGGAATATTCATCAGAGTCATTGATTGTACCATAAGATCCTCCTGATCGTACATGTAGTGAGGATCATCTTAACGGAGCACAACTATTGTGGTTGTGTTTAAGCATTAGTTTATATTTTAGTATCCGAAAGCACAATTTCCAACCAAACCAAAGATCTATTACCAGCTAAATCATAGGAGCACGGCACCCAGAGTAGTCCCCATCCCATTGAGACATAACCGGCATTTTCTCATTTATGAGATGAACTGGCAAAATATATGAGATCTTAAATCTCAGCGCACTGTGGGGCAGAATCATTTCAAGACCTAGCAGAGCGCTTTCCAAAAATATAAAAATCTTTGAAATCTTTGAAAAAATTGCACGTGTTTAAAAATGTTACATGTCGAAGGTACCCTACTGGATCATTTGTGGGGGTCATTTCAATAAGTTAAACTCGAATAGTCCTTGGCTACGACCATGACAAATTGTATCCCAATCGGATGAGCCATTTAAAAATGCCAGATTTATTTCCAAAAAAATTTGATTCTGCCCCACTGTGCAGCGTGAAGAACCGATAGTCTAAAAGATACACTTGTTTTAGTTTTTGTAATAAAGAAGTATCTTTACAGCCTTCTCCCTGTTTTTCAGCCTTCATTTTGAATATTAGAAGTATCCCAACCGAGAACCCCTTTTAAAAGAAAGGTAGGGTGATTCAAGATTCTCTCAAAGGCTTTACAATGCGTAATTGTTGGAGAGCTGTCCAAATATTAGGTCGAAAAGCCACTTGGTAAAATATTCCAAGATTCCATTATGATACTCCTACATGAGTATAGGAGCGGCCGCCTCCCAAACACTATTTTCTGAATATAGAAAAACCAAAAAAGCTTCAAATCAATTTACTTAAAATTTGTTCTTCCTTTCATTTCTAGCTACAACGAAATTTTCTCCCACCAACCTCGTTTTTTCCCAAACTGCCATAAAACTTTACATTTTCACTCTTAATAGACTCAATTGAAATGTTTTACAGAAACATTGGCAGAAGCTGTAGCAAACAAATGCCAGGCGTTAAGAAATTAATTTAAAATAGTCCCACCCTCTCAATTAACAAAAAACAACGTATAGAGGAGAGTTTGCAAAAGTAATAAATGATATTAAAATTATTAAATGAATACTTTTCTTTATTATGTTTGTTTGTTTGTTTCCCTACATCTTGGGCCTTTAGAAGTGCATTCAATATGCATGTATGCATTTTGGTTATGTGCAACAATTGCTATTGGAATGTCATTGGCGACGTTTGTGAGACGACGAAGACGAGACGAGTCAAGGCAGAAAAGACATTTCATTCTATAGAAAATGACGACGATTCAAATATTTGACGTGTATGCCAAAAACGTTTAAAAATGCCTTTTTTCTGCTGCATTCATTGCTGGTTGCTAAAAAATTCAACAACAACAACAAAAAAACAATAACAAACAATAAAAAAAAGCACACAGAAACGAAAAAAAAATTGTGATGTGATTCTTTAAATTTATACATTCAAAAAGAAAGAAAGAAATAAACAAGCGAACGAACGAACCAGTGACCAACCATGTAGCTACAATCATACAATGGCTGGCTGTTTCATACCTTCATGTATGTTGCACTTAACCAAGCCATTCTTCATATGAATGCATGCATCATCATGAGTCTCAAACGAGTATGTATCTATCTATGTATGCATTCATGCAACCAATAACAACAATTCAACCAGCCAGCCAGTCAGCCTGCCAGCTTTCTCGTATTTTTATATCCTTCCGTCAGTCATTTTGCTTACTACCACTGCTAGTTTTGTTTTGTTGTTGCCAAAGAGATCTTTGACTCTTTCCTATACTTTGGCATTGTTGTCAAGCTTTAACGCGCGTCCAGTTTTTAAGCAAAAAAAAAAAGAAAGAAAAACGGAAAAAGTTTAAAGAAAAATATAGAATCAGCATCAGTTGTTGCTCTTTTTTTGTTGCTTTTGTTATTGTAAAGTTTTGTAGATGACTTAACAAGTACCGTTTTATGCACATGATGCATGTATCTATAAGTCACATAGTATGTCGTATTTCCTACAGAGTGTATTAAGTTTGCTTATCTTTTTGCTGCAATTAGCTTTTAAGGATTTGAATAAATAATAGTTTCTCATTTAGTTCTCAATAAAAAAGAACTAATACAGGATAATACCATTGTGTTTTAAGCATATTTAATAAGGAAACTTTTCAATCAGTTAGGATAGATGGGAGTGATTGTCAAATCCAATCACAACCATACAACAGACACTACTCGAACAGAGTCCCCCTGGTAGAAACCAATCATTAGCTCATTATAAAGCCAATTACTGGATCCAATTAAATATACGAGACATCATCGAAGGCAGCAGATCATTTCCGCACCAACGCATGATAGGGATCATTGTACTTAACCCTTTAATCCATATTGTTGCCAATTGTCTACATTCCAGTTCCACTTCATTTTAGACAAATATAAGCTTGATACTATTTCAGATTCTCCTTCAGTAAAATCAAATGGATTACGAAAAGTTTCAGCTAAAGAAATTTAAAATCAAACTAAAGCTAAAAGAAATATAATAAATAAAAATCAATATTTGAAACTTTATAGAAAAATAAAAGTAAAAATCATGCATTTAAGGGTTAAAGTTAAGAAATTGTACGATCTATCTTCAAATCTGACCATAGTTTCCTGGCTATCCTGTAACTATTCCCGGAGACCAATCTCTTACACGCCAAACGCTCAGTGCCTTTTGAAGTCTAAGTTTCCAAGAGGGCAGTCCAAAGCTAGCGAAAAATGAAAGCTTCTAAATCATTCATTGAATGTATGAAGTCGTTGTCTTTCACGAAAAGTCTTTTTCTGTACTCCAACTTGGAAACATTTTTGATAAAAGGGCAAAACGTGCGCCAGTTTTATATAATGCCTTCACATACTGCTTCATATCCCAATCTGATGTGCAATGGAGGCAAAATGATCTTATCTCTGAAAACCAAAGGCGGATTTATAAGATTCTGCAATTTTTCTTTTATTCATACCATGTAATTTATCAACACAAAAATAACAGTCGTCAAGGTGACCTTTTCCCATCTTTCTGGCAACATATAGATTCCGCAGCAAAAGAACTGCTCATCTTTTGAGACCAAGAACAAATTAGGCCAATATGGGATACTCTGTTCCATATAGTAGTCGGACGAGGCAAGGTCTGAATGACAAGGAGGGTGAGTTAAAACTTTCCAACCACTTCATTCTTAACAGTTTTTAACATTTGTTTTGTTTTTTTTTTAATCTTATTTGTTCTTTTTTCCTATTTTGACATGTCTCTTGGCAGAGTTTCCACGTAAAAAATTTGAGAAATATAAAACAGTTTACCATGGTTAAAAATTAGTTAGTGAATCACAAAGTGGTTAGTGCAAACATCAGAATGTGTGGTTAAAGTAAATACCTGCTAAAGTGTTAAAAGTTAGTGAATAGACCTACTGGTCAGATATCAGCAGCACATAATAAATAGCACTCTTTTGCTCCACCAACTACAGAGCATTATCTTAACGCCATTGTTTTTTGGCTTTGCTATCGATTCGTCTGGTTGGGCGGGCTTCACAAATGATCTCTTACGCTTCGGGTTTTTGTAATGGATCTATTTTTCATCGAAAGTAATGATTCGGAGCAACAATTATTTTCTTTTATACTTTTGGATGAATCCTGCTACTCGCAAACGTTTTGAAATTGCTGCTTGAGTAACTCCCAATGATTTTGCAAGCTCTTGTTGAGTTTGACAACAATCTTCATGGAGTTATTCATCCAATTCTTGGTATTGAAACTTTTTGGACTGGCCTGGGTGATATTAGTCTTCTGTGATAAAATCACCACTTCGAAACCGCACAAACCGTCTCTCGCACGTTGAAACCGATGGAATACATTCACCATAAGCTTTGGTGAGCAATCGAGCGCTTCAGCGGCACTTTTTTAAAATTAAAGTAGAAAAGCAAACCTTCATGTATATGACGATTCGTTGTTCAAAATTTGACCTTATCGAAGAAAAAATCTTTCTTGTTTACACTATACCGTTCAATAACTAAGTGAGAATAATTGAAAGATATGTACCCTTCAAAATAAAAATACCGTTCAAAAGATACGCTTTCTATTTTAAATCCCATATTTTTAAGTCATACACCCAATAAAAAACCTCATAACTATAAATCAAACTAACAATTGTCATTGAATATTTGGACAGTTGTGAAAACACGAGAACCGCAACGCACTGCTTAAAGGCTTCGATGGAAACTTCCAATTCCAAAAATATAAAGAGAAATCAAAATTAGGTTTACTTGGAAACCTAACATAAACGCCATTGTTTGCTAGAATTATAGATAATGTTAACTTCTCCCAAGAAACCTACTTAAAAATAGCCACTCGTAGCATTTTACACTGGTGCATTTCGAGCACACGATTATTGGTTGACCATGCATATACAATGAATATCTTCTGGATAAGTTTTTGGCTATTAGCGTAACTCTTTGCTTAAAATGCGGTGAAAGTATGGATAAGACTACTGATCTATTCCTTGATCTTTAGATAAAAGCGAACCTTAGTCACTCCAAATCGACTGAAATTAGATTTCTTTCTATTATTTAATTAATTTTACATTTGTCAAAAACAAAACAACAAACGACTGATTTTGATATTTGAGTTCGCAGTGTTGCAAATAAGGAAACTGAAATATGTATGAAAATATTAACGTTTCCATTCGGCTTGTCGGAGTTAATGACACCTAAATTATATTTATTCCGCTTAGAAAGCAAATGAAAACTTTGCTTCGATATTGATAAACAAGTGGTAAGAGACATTGAATGGCAAAAATATCCTTGAACTGCTTCCCCTTACCATTTTGTATCAAAATATTCCTTGGCGGTATTTTAAAACTGAATATTTACTTCCAGTAATGGCCTTTAAACAATCTCTATGATTTCCTTTAGAACTTGGAACAGAGTATCTAAAATCATCATATAGCTCTGTATGATCGTATCTTCTGTACGGCATGACTCGATGAGGAGGTTTTCTCTTGTGAAATATCAAAGTATGTATGGCTCTTCCTATGAAATTGATGAGGCAAGAATATGTTGCTTGATAGAGTCTGATCATTCCCTCTCCTCTTCTTTAGAATTTGGAAAAGAGTCTTGAAGATATCTAACTTAGAGTCAATTACACTGTAGAGTTATTGTAGCAAAGGTTGTCTGGACGGGCGAATGGTACCAGAAGAATTAAGATTGTTGTTGTATTCCCATCTCAGTTATTCGAAAATATGTAAACTTTTCAGCGAAAGATTCTTCTCATCACCTGCTATTGGGCAGCCATTAAGTAAGACATTCATCTTAGTATTGATATTGGCACTATGGGAACTCCCAGTTCTAAACATAGGAAAGACGGGAAGTACTTTGGTCAAGGGCTATCAACCCAACCAGTGTTTGCCCATCGGTATTAAAGGGCTTTCCAATAGAGACTTCCGAACTTAGACAGTTTATAGCGGCCATATTATTGAAACTACATCTTTCGTACTGGCTGTCATTTATTCAGATTGTTTTGCCAAATCCCCACGGACGGTTATAGCATTGAACAACATGTGCAAATGATAAAATTATTTTATCAAAATATATGTTCTGTGTGGGGAACGTTGCGTGTGCTTCGCCCCATTTCTGGAATGAGTACGTCAATAAATATAATTGTCGAATTTGTGAAGGTACCACTTCACATTAGATCCAAGAGGGCCCAACATTGGGCATTCTGCACGAGCAAATTGAGGGCATGGAAGTGATGTAAACAGGTCACCGAGATCGTTCGATTTGACTCCATTAGACATTTTCTTGAGGGGTTTCCTGAAGTCGCCGGTCTATGGGAATAAGACACAAACCACAGCAGCCCTCAAAGCCAACACAACCCAAACCATCGTTCAAATTCAGCCTGATTTATGTGCCAGAGTCATGGAAAATTAGACATTTCGAATGCGTGAAGCCGCGGTGGATATTTGCACGATGTATTCCATGCATTATGGCATCGATAGGACATTTAAACGAATAAAAATGTCGTTGTATCTCACACACACTTTATTTTATTTAAATTTAAAATGAAAGATAATTTATTTAGCATACCAACATCACGAAGACTTCAAATAAGTCATTGTTAACAATATATTGTTCGGAGGTATTGGAAAATACTCCCTGTTTTCTCCATGTTGTTCGTTGTCGTCCAACATTTCGTCTCCCTTGCGGATTCCAATGTAAACTGGCCTTTCCAATCCACGACCATTTACGATGGCGGATTTCATGGGCGACTGCAGTTTGGTTGCTAATTATCAGCAGGTCGGCGTTTGTGATGCTGTTTGGCCAAAATATTTTGTTTATTTTGCTCAGATATTTATTTACAAACACTTGTAGTTTCGTTGTTAAAGACTCGGTGACTTTCCACGTTTCACATCCGTAGAGAAGGACCGACTTTAAGCTAGAATTGAAGATGTTGATTTTGTGCCGGTTAGAAATTTGGGAAGAATTCCAAACTTTACTCAGAGAGGTATATGCACTACGAGCTCGATTTATTCTGTTTGCTGCATCTTCATCTGCGCCTCCATCTTTACTTATGACGCTGCCAAGATAGGTAAATTTGTTGACGTTTGCTATCTCGGTACCGTCACGCCGGTGTTCATATCAGACGCCTTGCTTTCTAGGCCTTTGAAATGCACAATACATGGAGGGATATGAGATGGTCAGGAATTCCAATGTTTACGAGTGTAGACCATATTGCCTGTCCACAAACACTAAGGCAATGGCATAGAAACGGAGTCTCCACCAGATTTCGAAAATATATTGGTATTTCCTTAAGAGCTTGTCAACTCGCACTTTGATGAATGGTCAAATTTAAGATAAGATAGGCTAAAATGTACTATAAATGAATTTGTCGTTATATGACTTGGGAAAGAGCTGTGGACATGACAATCGCCAAATTCGACCAGCTATGATTGTGGCTGAAACTGAACTTTATTTAAAGGCAGAGTTAAATTTTAGCAAACAATCGGGACCTTTATATATTAAAATTTGGCTGCAACCGTAGGTCTTTAAATCGTCAAATTTCAATTGCAATCGTAGCTGTTTATATTGTTCAATTTCAGTTGCAATCAATTACAATGGCTAATTTATGAATAACTTGACAAAGAGGAGGAAAGCAATTTGCTCTACCTTTTTAAGTTATGTTAATTTAGTGCTGTATTCATACTACCAAAAGCAGGCTTGACATTGCTAAAATATACTTGACTTGTACTGACCACTGCTTGACTTCATATATGAGGTAAGGAATTTACTTGATTTAATAATAAAAAAACAAACTAATTCCCAAAATTAATTAATGAAAGCGCACCAAACATTCGTTTTAAACGAATTAAAACGTTTACAATTCTCATCTTGTTTATAAAAGCGTGTGTGAATGTATTTAATAATAACGAATGTGAAAGGAAGAAAACAACACAACAAAAAAAGCTACTCACACAGGAAAAAACACATCAAGAAAATTGTTGATTCAATTTTTACGCTTATTTATGCGCATTTCAACGCAATGATGCTGCAAATACTACATGACAGCATGGCTGGCAGCAGTAGTACAATTCTCCAGGTCTGGCTCTGGCTGCAACTATGTCTCCCTTATGGCATAACCAGGGAAAAATACAAAATTTTAACATTTACTTTCAAACAGACATCCAATAGACAGACACACACTCACTTATGCGTACATGTGTGTTTTTGTAGTATTGTTGCACGTAAAATTTGTATTTGAACTTGTGAACTTCATGCTGTTGTTGTTTTTTTTTTCTTTTTTTGTCGTCAAACATTCGTTTTTTAGTGTGTGTTTTTTTCGACTTTTTGAAACTTCCTTTAAAGAATCCATCATTTGTTGTCGTGTTCATCATTGACTTCATTTGCAGCATCATCATCGCCGTCATTATGATATTTGTTTGTTTGTTTGTTGTAATCATCATCATTGCCCATCATCAATTGTTGCATCATCAAGCTCACCAACCAAAAAAAAAAAGCATTTTAAATAAAAAGGTTGACGAGTTGGTTGCATTTAATTTTCTTGTTTTCTGTTGTTATTGTTGCAGTTGATTTGTTTGCATTTGTTCGTTCTTGTCTTGTCATGGTCAATTCTGTTTGATTTTCTTGCTGTTGCTTTTTTTCCTCAACATTTTCGTTCAGTTTTACTCACATTTATCTTCGTCACATGTGCGTGAATTTCTGTTACGTGTGTAAGAGAGTCTCTTTTTTTTCTACCGAAAAACTACTTTGATGAATATTGATTTACATGAAAAACTTAACAATCAAAAAAACAAACATTGTGAAAACTAGTTACCAAGTTAAGATTTTGTAAAAAAAATCTTGTAAAACGTTTTTATTTTAATGAACAAGAACACTGTAAATATGTAGATAAAATATTGTTTTAAAAATGCTCTGCAAACATTCGCAATTTTAGAGGCAATCGCAGATCTTTATATAGTCTAATTTTGAAAGAAATTATAAAGTCCAATTTCAAGTGCGATCGTATGTCAATACATGTATAATGCAATATCAAGTGTGATTGTAGGTCATTGTATAGTCCAATTTCAAGTGCGATTGTAGGTCAGTATATAGTTTAACTTCAAGTGAGATAGTAGGTCATTATATAGTCTAATTTCAAGTGCGATCGTAGGTCAGTATACAGTTTAGTTTCAAGTATGATCGTAGGTCATTATATAGTCCAATTTCAATAAATAATAAACTAAATAGTTTAATTTTAAGTGCAATCGAAGGTTATTATATAGTTTAATTTCAAGTATAATTGATGGCCATTATATAGTCCAATTTCAAGTCCGATCGTAGGTCATTATATTCAAATTTCAAGTGCGATCATAAGTCACTATATAGTTCAATTTCAAGCGCGATCATAGGTCATTATATAGTTTAATTTCAAGTGCGATCTTAGGTTATTATATAGTTTAATTTCAAGTGCGATCGTAGGTCAATATATAGTCTAATTTCAAGCGCGATCATAAGTCATTATATAGTTTAATTTCAAGTGCGATCGTAGGTCAATATATAGTCCAATTTCAAGTGCGATCGTAGATCATTATATAGTTTAATTTCAAGTTAGATCGTAGTCCAATTTCATGTGCGATCGTAAGTCAAAATATAGTCAAATTTCAAATGCGATCGTAAGTCACTATATAGTTCAATTTCAAGCGCGATCATAGGTCATTATATAGTTTAATTTCAAGTGCGATCGTAGGTCAATATATAGTCCAATTTAAAGTTCGATCGTAAGTCACTATATAGTTCAATTTCAAGCGCGATCGTGGTTCATTATATAGTTCAATTTCAAGTGCGATCATAGGTCAATATATAGTCCAATTTCAAGTGCGATCGCAGATCATTATATAGTTTAATTTGAAGTTAGATCATAGTCCAATTTCAAGTTCGATCGTAAGTCACTATATAGTTCAATTTCAAGCGCGATTGTTGTTTCTATATATAGTTTAATTTCAAGTGCGATCATAGGTCATTATATAGTCCAATTTCAAGTGCGATCATAGGTCATAATATGGTCCAATTTCAAATGCAGTGATTGGTCATTATGTAGTCCAAATTCAAGTGCAATAGTAGATCATTATATAGTCCAATTTTAAGTGCAGAAGTAGTCATAGATTTTATATTATCTAAATGTATCACAATTGTATGCTGCACTCATAGCTATTTTGGTGAGCCTGTCTAATGATTAAAAATACCTTTTTGGTTCGTTAGTGCTTAATAACTTTACAACTTTACCACACCCTGTAGGTGGTTTTTAACTACCATTTTTTTCACATAATCTTTTTTTTATACACAAAATTCTATTACAAAAGCTTAAACTGTAAAAGCCAGCTTAGAAAATTTAAATACTCTAACATTGCTCGTATGTGGGAAGTTGTTTTTTTTTATTGATCTTGGACAAAACACAATTCGTAGTAAAATTTCTAATTTAATGCGTTTTTAGTAGTTAGAAACTTTTTTTTACGACTGAACACAACATTTATTAGAAGATTTTTGAACATGCGTATGTTGTAAGTAGTGCAACTATAAAAATTTTTATTAGAAACGTTTAATTTAAGCAGCTTAGAATATGAAAATCTGTAAAAATTGTTTTTTATGATTTTAAATTCCTTGTGTTATAATAAACTTTAAAGGCGGTTTGTTTCTTTGGAAATGTTTTTAAGCTGGCTAGTAGTTAGTTACTACATTAATTGAACAATATGTTTTGCAATAACGTTTCATGTTTATCTTGCCAATGCTTACAATAGTTTGGGAAAGCAGATTTATAAAGCTATTAAATATGCAGATGGCTCTTAGTTATATGATATTTGATCCCTAAGCACTCCCACTTTATGAAAGACGCTGTTGTAAGCAGTGTTAATAAAATAAAATATAATTAATAAATTGATTTTTAAGCTACTGATTATTTAATCGTTACAATAATTACCTAAGAAAATTATAAAATTCTAAAAACCACCTCCTTGTTTGCAGATACGACAAATGTAATCAATCCTTTGTAATCAAAGGATCTTCTGCCTTGACTTTTGTCAAATTCTGAGATACGAGAAAAGAGGACAAAAAGTCGATAGTTTAGATTTGGTTAAAAATATTGATACGAAATTGCATTATCAGTTTGAATTTAACGGTATGAAACGGCTGTTTTAACATTGTTTGTAAGCATGACAACATTAACTAATTGCGGAAATGGAGCATTCGAGTTTTCTTCCGTTATGTTATTCATGAAACTTCTAGAAGACGGCACTGTGCATATAAATAGTAACAGCGAGTTGTGAGTGAGGCAGTATTATCGTAGGCGTTGTTAAAGTTTACATCAACTGTATTACCAGTGTATTTTTGTAAATTATAAAGTGTGTGTATTAAAAGAGAATAAATTGTCGTGTTAATTTCAACAAATAAAGAGTTGTTTGGATTATTTAAAGGAAATAAAATACCGTTTTTAAAAGCCAAAAACGTAACAATATGAATAATTTTAATCCATTACATAGCCCAATTTCAAATGCAATCGTAAGACTTTAAATAGTCCAATATCAAGTGCAATCGTAGGTCTTTATAAAGTTAAATTTCAAGTGCGATCGCAGGCCATTACATAGTCCAATTTCAAGTGCGATCACAGGCCATTATATAAGGAGTGAGATCGAAAAATTCTTAACATACATATATGTTTATAAAAAAGAAACCACTAAACTTACAGCTTTAATTTTTTTTTTATTTGATTGAAATTATTATTACAATTTACAAAAAAAATTATTTTTATAGTTTTAATCACTAGTGATGAAATTTTGAACCTTTTTCGGAAACCCTTCCATTAACGTTTTTATAGTGCTTTCTGTCACTTTGCTCGAACATGTAGTCCATCTCCGTTTAAAATCTACCACACTTTTGGACACCTTTTTTGTACTCTTCAATTCTCTTTTAACAAGAGCCCAATATCTCTCCACTGGCCTTAGCTCCGGGCAGTTTGGAGGATTTGCCTCTCTTGGTACAAATACCACATTATTGTTCTTGTACCACTCAAGGGCTTGTTTGCCATAGTGACAGGATGCCAAGTCAGGCCAAAAATAAGTGGACACATTATGAAGTCTTATGAATGGAAGCAGCCTTTTTTGTAAACATTCCTTGATGTAAATTTCGGTATTTATAGAGCCCGTTGTAACAAATGAGTGGCTTCTTTTGCCGCAACTGCATATTGCTTGCCATACCAAGAACTTTCTGGGAAATTTTGTCTGCTTTTGGGTCCTAAACTTTTCTTCAACATTCCCTCGAGCATCAGCAACATAAAATTTTTGACCTGGAAGTTGCGAAAAATCTGCCAGAACATACGTTTCGTCATCCATTATGCAGCAAGAATATTTTTTTATAAAACTTGACTTCAATTTCCGTGCTCTGTTTTTGGCCTCTAAATTTTTAGTAGCGTTCCTGTCAGGAACTTTTTGAGCCTTGTATGTTTTTAAACCTGCATTAGCTTTAACTTTTCGTACCAAATAGTCCGAGCACTGAGCTAACCGGGCTGCTTTCCTACCGGATGTGTTGGGAGCTCTTTTGAAAATGCGTTCTATTTTTTTGGCTTTAGAAACATCATGTGGACCATTCCTTCTACCTGAACCAGGTTTTCTATCAACTGACAAGTTCTCCCGGTACTGTTTAATAACATTGGAAACAGTTTGACGGCAGACCTTTGTATGCTTGGCCAACTTTTTGTAAGACCAAGTTGGGTTTTGTTGAAAATATTTAATAATTTCAGTACGCACTTTTTTCTGGTCACTCATTTTAATCAGATTAACAAAAAAATTAATATAATTGACATTACACATAATAACTGACATGTTTTTCAAAGGTAACTTGATCAAAAAAAAATTCAAATAATACTTGGGTTAAAAAATGTAATGAAAAACGTGTGTTAAGAATTTTTCGATCTCACTCCTTAGTCCAATTTGAAATACGATCGTAGGTCATTATATAGTCTAATTTCATGTGCAATCGTAGGTCTTTATAAAGTTAAATTTCAAGCGATCGTAGGTCATTATATCATTATATTTTAAGTGCGATATAGTCTAATTTCATCGTAGGTCTTTATAAAGTTAAATTTCAAGTGCAATCGTAGGTCTTTATAAAGTTCTATTTCAAGTGCGATCGCAGGCCATTATATAGCCCAATTTCAAGTGCGATAGTAGGTCTTTATAAATTTCAAGTGCGATCGTTGATCATTATATAGTTTAATCTCAAGTGCAATCGTAGGTCATTATATAGTTATTTTTTAAGTGCGATCACGAGTCATTATATAGTCCAATTTCATGCGCAATTGTAGGTCTTTATAAAGTTAAATTTCAAGTGCGATCGCAGGCCATTATATAGTCCAATGTCAAGCGCGATCGTAGGTCTTTATAAATTTCAAGTGCGATCGCAGGTCATCATATAGTCCAATTTCAAGTGCTATCGTTGGCCATTATATAGTTTAATCTCAAGTGCGATCGTAGGTCATTATATAGTTATATTTTAAGTGCGATCGTAGGTCAGTATATAGTCCAATTTCAAGTGCGATCGTAGGTCATTATATTATAATCTCAAGTGCGATCGTTGGTCATTATATGGTTTAATCTCAAGTGCGATCGTAGGTCATTATATAGTGTAATCTCAAGTATAATCGTAGGCAATTATATAGTTATATTTTAAGTGCGATCGTCAATCATAAAGTCAGTTTTATAAAAATCAATTTCCAGTTCAATCGTAGATTTTTATATAGTCTAATTTCAAGGGCAATCGTGGGTCTTTATTAAGTACAATTTCAAGTGCAATCGTAGGTCATTACATAGTCCATTTTTAAAAGCCAAAAACGTAACAATATGAATAATTTTAATCCATTTCATTTCAATTACATATCTTTGTAATAAATCCCTTTTTTCTTATGTTGCTTGGTATGAAAGGAATTTCTTTAGCTTGGCAAATAATTGCCAGACATTTTATGGAATATTATTACAATTGTTTTATCAACTAAACACAGAAATTAAATTTTGATTACTTGTTCTACGAAGTGGTTTAATAGCTATTTTTATGACTATTAGAGAGTTCATTATCATTTTAGCAAGTATTTACAATAATTACCAGAGACATTATTATGGCAAAGAATTTTTATTAAAACTAATAAATGTTGCATGTCTAGGTTGTGATTACTACTGGCTAAACACATGCAAGACTAGAAAAATACTTTATGGAAATAATCGTTTTAGTAATAATATTTGTTAATTAATATTAAAGTTCATTAAATTTAAAAAAATATCAGAAAAAAAAAACTCACTTACCCATTGAGCATGTTGAAGTTTTCTCCAAGCAACTTGTGGTCTTTCGATTTAGTTTTTTTCTATTTTCTTCTTAATTATCAGCAACAAATGTTTTCTAGTACAAACAGTTTTTCTTAGATGAGCAGGAAAAAATGTTCCATTTAAATTAACTGGAGCAGTTTAGAGTTTGGCCCACACAGTGATTTCAAACTGTTGCATCGATTCTCCACTATTTGCTGTGGCACCATCAAGCTGGCTGCGTTTACACAATAAAGGAGGCACACAGAAGTAATTTGCAATCATCAACAAATTGTAGACAATTTCCGCAATTACATTGAATTGTAGATGCAAGACACACAGCAAAATAAAAGCAGTTTTGTCAAAAAAAAAAAAAAAAACAAGGCCAAACAATGGTTTTGGAAACCAGCCAGCTAGTGGCAGTTTAACTTTTTTTGCTTAACTGTTGTTGTTCTTAAGCCAAGGATTTTCGGATTTTCTTTTTTTATTTTTTCTATACAAAAAGTTTAAATTTAAATCTTGTTGCAATTACTAGTCGTTGTCAAATTTATTCCTTTTCTTTTGCAAAAAATTTGTGTTGAATATTAAATAAATTTTCTATTTGAAGTTTTGAGAAAAGTTGTTTGGTTTTTGTATGAAAAATTTATTTTCTTTCATTGTCTTTCATTTAAAAGTTTTATTTTGTTTTTAAAAGTGTTTATTTTTTTGTTTTGTTTTGTTTCAATTTTAATTTGTCTGTAAACTGTGGCACTTGTTTTGTGTTGATGGCAGTCTGTTGCGTTGTGGTGGTGGTGGTGGTGGGTTGCAGTAGAAAATATTTGCTTCCGTTTTATTTTGTTTGGTTTATGGCAACATGGCTGAACTTCCTGTTGTCAAAAAGACAATAACAGAATTATAAATACATATGTACATGGTGCACAGTGGTAGAAATATGGGGGATTTTAAGAAAATTTAAAAAATACTTGTAAACAAGACTTTGCAAAACTGTAGAAGTGTTTTTAGTTGTTCCCAAAAATAATTTATGAATTCTAGCCATAATATTCCCTAGTTTGATACCCTTCATAACAATTGTAAGAAGTTTCCCGTAAAGCAAAATTATTGAAATTTGAAAATTATTTTTCATAAATTCTAATTATTTTTTTGAATTTTTTTCCTTTAAGGGGAATTTATATTTAAGTTATTTTCAGTAACATTTTAAAGCATTCACTTTTAGTTTTCAAATTATGAAAAAATATTGAAAATTTCCCTTGCTAAAAAAAATCCTTTCTAGGCACATTTTTATTTTGGAAAATTTTAAAGATATTTTTAATAAATTTTGTTTGTTTTTAAATAAGCTAGCAAAATTATATTTTCAAAAAATTTCCCTTTAAAGGAAATTTTTGTTTAAAGGATTTGTAATAAAATGTTCAATGAATTTCAAAGCATTTGCTATACATTTTAAAATTATAAAAAAAAAATTAAAATTTCCCTTGATTAAAAAATATCCTATCTTTTTTTTCTTAAATTTAGTTTATTTTTGATAATCAAGCTGAAAAAACAACAATTTCGAAAATTTTCTGTTTTTGAAAAATGTCCCTTTAAAGGAAATTTTAAGTTTTTTCAACAAAAATGCATGTGTTTCAAAGCATTTGATTAGAATTTTAAACTATAAACAATTTTGAAAATTTCCTTCGTTGAAAAAAAATTTCCTTTCAAGGGAAGTTTTTATTTTTAGAAATTTTAAAGATATTTTTTTTATAAATTATGTTTGTTTTTCAATAAGCAAGCGAAATTATGTCCACAACTTAAAAATTTCCCTATTTTTCAAAAAGTTTCCCTTTAAAGGAAATTTTTGTTTAAAGGGTTTTAATAAAATTATCAATGAATTTGCTATAAATTTTAAAATTATAAAAAAAATTTGAAAATTTCCCTTGATTAAAAAATATACTTGCAAGGGAAATTTTTATTTTTAAAAATTTCAAAATTTTTCTTTTCTTAAATTTAGTTTATTTTTGATAATCAAACTGAATAAATAACCTATTTCGAAAATTTTCTGTTTTTGAAAAAAATCCCTTTAAGGGAATTTTTATTTTAAAGTTTTTCCAACAAAAATGTATGTGTTTACAAACATTTGCTTTAGAATTTAAAACTATAAACAATTTCTAAAATGTCCCTAGTTGAAAAAAAAAATTCCTTTCAAGGGAAATTTTTATTTTGGAAAATTTCAAACTTTTTTTTATAAATTTTGTTTCTTTTTAAACAAGCAAACCAAATTATAAGATAATCATAAAATTTCCCTATTTACAAAAAGTTTTCCTTTAAGGGAAATTTTTGTTTAAATCATTTTTACCAAAGTTCTCAATGAATTTTAAGACGTTAGCTTTAAGTCCGTAAATTATAAAACACTTTTAAAAATTTCCCTTTGTTTTAAAAATATTCTTTCAAGTAAATTTTTATTTTTTTTTTAATTTCAAAATTAGTTTTCTTGAATTTTATTTGTTTTTGACAAGCACGCTGAATTATATACAATTTTTAAAATTTTCTGTTTTAAACAAAATCCTTTTAAAGGGAAATTTTACTTTCAAGTATTTGCACCAAAATTTTAACTAAATTTTGAAGCATTTGCTTAAGGTTTTTAAACTACGAAAAAAAATTTGAAAATTTCCCTAGTTAAGAAAAATGTCCTTTCAAGGGAAATTTTTATTTTTAAAAATTTCAAAATGTTTTTTACAAAAATTAGTTATTTTTGAATAAATAAGCTGAATTCTAAATAATTTTAAAATTTTTCTGTTTTCGCTTTAAGGGAAATTTTATTTCAAATTATTTTCATTATTTTAAGTTTTTTTTTTACTATGGGACAATTTTAAAAACTTCCCTCGTTGAAAAAAAGGTCCTTTCAAGAAAAGTTTTTATTTTTAAAAATTTGACAATTATTATACCTTCACCTTCTTGTCATTCCGTTTGTAATTTCTACATTTTTTATTTCCGACCCTATAAAGTAAATATTCTGGATCCTTATACATAGCGGAGTTGATTAAGCCATGTCCGTCTGTCTGTCTGTTGAAATCAATTTTCTGAAGATCCCAGATATCTTCGGGATCCAAATCTTCAATAATTCTGTCAGACATGCTTTCGAGAAGTTTGCTATTTAAAATCAGCAAAATCGGTCCATAAATAACGGAGATATGAGCAAAAAACCGGGACAACATCGATTTTTGACCTATTTTTGATCTATATAGGGATTACTAAGTCATTAATATAGACAATATGGATATCTAATGATAGATATTTCAAAGTCCATTGCAACGATGTAGATAAGGCTATAGTAAGTTGGACCTACAATGGGTCAAAATCGAACCCGAATTTTTTTTCATCCCAAAAATTTTTTTGTCATAAATTTAAAAAAAAAAAAAAATTTAATTTTTTTTTAAAAAAAAATTTTTTTTAAAAAATTTGGAAAAAACTTTTTTTTAAAAAAAATTAAAAAACAATTTCGAAAAAAAAAATTTGAAAAACAATTCAAAAAAAATTAAATTTTGTTTACCTAAAAATATTTATAAAAATTTATTTTAAAATATAATTTGGTGAAGGGTATATAAGATTCGTCACAGCCGAATATAGATCTCTTACTTGTTTTTCTTAAATTTAATAAGCACGCTGAGCTACAAAAAAAATTTAAATTTTCTATTTTGAAAAAATTCCCCTTTAAGGGAAATTTTACTTTAAATTTTTCTGTTTTTAAAAAAATTCCCTTAAGGAAAATTTTATTTCAAAGTATTTTCAATATAATTTTGAATGCATTTTAAAGCATTCGCTTTAATTTTTTTTTATGGGACAATTTGAAAATTTCCTTCATTGAAAAAAGTTTCTTTGCAAGGGAAGTTTTTATTTTTTAAAATTTCGTAATTAACTTTCTTAAATTTCGTTTTTTTGATACACACGTTGAATTACAAACAATTTTAAAATTTTCTGTTTTTAAAAAAAATTTGCTTTAAGGGAAATTTTATTTTATATCCTTTCAAAGGAAATTTTTATTTTTAAAAATTTCACAATTATTTTTCTTAAGTTTTGTTTGTTTTTGAATTATAAAAAAAAATAATCTTTTGTTTTTGAAAAAATGTTCCTTTTAGGGAAATTTTACTTTAAAGTTTTTTCAACAAAATTTTTAATTAGCATTTGCTTTAATTTTTTTAATAAATGAAATGACTTTTGAAAAAAATTTCCTTTCGAGGAAGTTTTTATTTTTTAAAATTTCACAATTATTTTTCTTAAATTTCGTTTGACTATATCCCTATTTTTAAAAAATTTCACTTCAAAGGAAATTTTTGTTTAAAGAGTTTTTACCAAAATTTTCAAAAATTTCCCTTGTTTTGAAAAATTTCCTTTCAAGGGACATTTTTATTTTTGAAAATTTAAAATTTTTAAGAAATTTGAAAAATTTTGAAAATTTCCCTCATTGAAAAAAAATTTCCTTTCGAGGAAATTTCAAAATTATTTTTAAAAAATTTCCCTGCAAAGGAAATTTTTGTATAAAGAGTTTTTACCAAAATTTTCAAAAATTTCCCTTGTTTTGAAAAATTTCCTTTCAAGGGAAATTTTAATTTTTGAAAATTTCAAAGGTATTTTTAACAAATTTAGTTTGTTTTTGAATAAGCAAACAAATTGTATCAAAATAATAAAATTTCCTTATTTTCAAAAAATTTCCCTTTAAAGGAAATTTTTGTTTATAGCGTTTTTCATAAAATTTTTGAATGAATTTCAAATTATTTTAAATTATAAATTTTTTTTAAAAATTTCCCTTGTTTAAAATATATCCTTTCAGGTGAATTTTTTTTTAAAAAATTTCATAATTATTTTACTTAAATTTCATTTGAACTATAAAAATTTATCTAATTTTCTGTTTTTTTAAAAAAAATCGAACGAAGGTAAATTTTACTTTAAAGTATTTGCAATAAAATTTTAAGTGCATTTTAAAGTATTTGCTTTAGGTTCTTAAATTATGAGAAAATTTTGAAAATTTCCCTCGCTGAAAAAAATTTCCTTCAAGGGATATTTATTTTACCCACCAGAAGTTATATATTGGATAGTTGTCGGAAGTAGGTTTGTTTGCAAGCAATCGGTTATTGGACTGTTATTATAAGATGTCTATTCATAAGATGTCTAGGTCTTGTATTTAAGGTACATGTTAAAATAACTTGTTATGAAGCTGATCAAGTAAACAGTTAGGTAGCTACTAAGGTAACTGACTCTATGAAACGAAAAGAAAATCCGAAGCGTTGACTACTTTGGATCTGCTATCAGAAAGACTCATTGTAATCAAAAAGGGCGGGATCGCTAATCACTAACGGCCACTCTAACGTATGATTAATATTAATTTTGAGTTAATTAATATTTTTATTATTTAATTAAATTTATTGAGACTTCAAAATTTTATAATATAGTTTAAATAACATCTAATATTTTTGAGAAAATGTAAACCTTAATATTGCAAAGTAAAAATTGTATATTGGTTCATATTTAGACAAATTAAAAAATTTTAAAATCTTTGCTATTAAAAATTTCAATAAAATTCTCGAAATGTTTTTTCACATTCAAGGTTTTAAATTTCACAATCTGTGTTTTTCAAAATCTTCCAATTCATCCATACCACTGTGCAAGTGTAAAATGTATTCAAAACCAACCTTTAATTAATTAATTGATATTTGTTTTAACACTTATTAGAGTATATTTTGTACACTTTTTTGCTGTGCAAAACAAGACAATTTTCTTGATGCGTTTTTTCTTATACTATTTATGATTTCTTTACACTTCCTACATTTCGAAGAATTTTTTAAATTTACATATTGTAGAAATATTCATTTCTTTTCACCTTTTTTACACTACTACATATTTATTTATTTTACATATTTTTATTTCTAATTCAACAAATTTTGATTGACATTTTCCACGTTATCTTTGCTGGTATTTATTTATATATTTTTTGCACAATTTTCTTGATAATTTTTCTTATATTTTTTTTATTTTATTTCATTTCAAATCTTCAATACCTTTACGAGGTAGTTGAAAAAAACTCGTTATATTTTTTTGCTGCAATTCACTTTATTTTTATTTTGTTTGTTTGTAAATGCAACCAACCAGGCATTCGACAAAGTCTTGTACATGTTGTTTTGTTTGTTTGTTTGTTTTTCTGTCTGTCCGTCAGTCAGTCAGTCTGTATGTCAGACAGTGTCAATCAATTTTAATTTGATATTTGTATTATTTATTATTAATAGCTTAAGTGTAGTTTTGGTTTGGTTAGGTTTTATTTTTCAATTTTTTACATTTTTCTTTTTATATAAATTTTTTTTTATTTCATTGCAAATACACGAATTTGATTCTTTAATTTATTTGCATTTTTATGCAAATTTATCTAGCAGTAACTACATAGATATTTTAAGCATTAGTTCTTTGCTGGCAACTTAAAATCAGGCGGATTTTAATTCAAACCAATTCGGTTTGTAATTGTTAAAAGTAGGTTGGTTGGTTGGCTGGCTGGTTGGCTTGTTGTCAATTAATTGCTGGGTGTTATTTTTAATTGTAACTGTGTGTGAATTGTATAAATTTTCTATTTATTTTTTTATTAATTAATTGCCTGGTAAGTTGTTTTGTTTGTTGCCCATAAAAAACATTTATTCATTTATCTGCAAAGATAAGAGAGTGTTGAGAAAAAAGCATAAACATTAATTGTTGGTTAAATATTCAAGTTTTCAAGTAGTGTTTGTCAAATATTATTAAAATTGTTACTTATTTATTGGCTAATGGGTAATTAAAGTTATTTAAAAAATATAACAAAATGTTTGTTGCTTGTTTTTGCAGCAGGTTAGACGTATGAAGTGACATGACATGTGGTTGACCTTATTAAATAAATCGCTAACAAGACAACGAAATTGTAACAAGTACAGGTGTATGGTGAGGGCGGGATGTTGTGTAGGTATCATAGGAAATTTTAGTTTTGTGCTGAGATTTTTTTCCAATTTTCACACAAAAACTTTTTCAGAAAGTTGTTAATAAATAATAATACAACAACATTTTAGCATTAAATCCTTTAAGTAAATTTAAACTGAGAAAATTACAAATTTTGTAAAAAAACAAATATTTTGAGTATATTTTGATATAACTAAACTCTTGTACTCGATAAAAATAAAAACCTTGCAAGTAAAATTACAAAAAAACAATTAAGAGAGCTATATTCGGCTGTGCCGAATCATATATACCCTTCACCAAATTATATTTTAAAATAAATATTTTTTAAATTAATTTTTTTTTTGTTTTTCAAAATTTAAAATTTTTTTTTTTCAAATTGTTTTTTAATTTTTAAAAAAAAAATTTTCAATACCTGCAATTTAAATTTTGCGATTTTCGAGAAAAACTAATTTTTTGGCCATATTTTGGCGAATGTGCCGAATTTCCTTACTGTTATGATTTTTAAGTAAAACCTATTCTGAATATTACAGTCCAGGTAATTTTAAATATAGTCTGAAAGTTTTGCTAAAATCGGAAAACGTTAACCCTTAAATCGTGAAGGTCAAAGGTATTTTTTTTCAATATGCGGAATTTTATATATTTTTGTTCCGATTTTGATGAAACTTAAGAGAAATATAGCATGATGTCTAGTATTTATAATAACAGCACAAAATTAAAATTAAAGGACGAAGGCCTCAGTAGCCAGTTCTTAATTTCTAAATAATTAAAATTAACCCTTAATAGCACTTGGGGTTCATGATAGAAAGACAAAATTTCATATTTAACTATAGTTATATATATATAAAAACATAGAGGGTATGCGTTCCAAAATTCCAAAAAAATATTTTTTTGGGACACTCTATAGTACATAGTAGGGTATTCAATCGATTAACCGTTAATCGGTTAACCGATTAATTTTTTAACGGTTAACTGTTCGAATAATTTAAAATTGCCGATTTTCAAATAACAAATAAACCGATTAATTTGTTTCGATTAACCGATTAACCGAAATTCCTTTTTTTTGCATTTTAACATATTTTTTTGAATTTATTTTTCCATTTCAATTCAAATTCAAATAAAAATTTCAAATTAAAATTGTATATTTTTTCCAACATCCAAGAAAAATGTTTAGTGAGATAACAGCTTACATATTTAATTTATAGGTGAATTCACAAGGTCTCTTATCAGTCATATTGTCATAATGTCCTAATATATCACGACTCTTCAGCTCGGCTTAACCGACTTTTAACACATAACACATTTTTTGCTTGAAAAACAATAAAAAACATTGTGAAATATTTGGACATTATGACATGATAAGACACCTTATGAATTGACCATATATGGATTTGAAACTTTGTTTGCATTTACATGTACAGAACTTAACGAAACTAAACGAAACTATTAAAAGTATTCAATATTTAAAACAATCCAAAAAGTACACGCATATCAAATCTTTCGTTATAACATTATAACGAAAGATTTGATATGCTTAGAAAAACCTAAAAAAACAGATATTGGATATTCTTTATCATGCTTTCGATTTTTCCAACATCAATAATCAGCGAGAGAGTTATTTTCCAAGTCAAGTTTTATTAAATCTAAAGAAAAAAATCATTTAAAAGGAAAAAAATTAAATTATATGGGGTTGTCATGGAATCGAATCATTGTCGGAATCGGTTTGGAAAACGACAAAAAAAAATACATTTGACTTGTGAAATCTAATCTAATTTTTTGTTTAATCGATAAAGAATTTAATTATAGATCGAATATAAAAACCGATAACTTTCGATTTCACGAGACCAATGTACCTTTTCTATCGTTTTCAAAACCGATTTCGACAACGATTGGATTCTATGACAACCCCGATATTCTTTTTTTAAAAGATTATTTCAGAAGATCTCACTAAAATCCTAAAAAACCTCAAATGTGAATACAAAAAGGATCTCAATACGATATTTGCTATTATTTTTTGGTTGAATTGTTATGTTTTGTTTGTTTTATGTTTTTGTACACAAAATTCGTTGTTGTATTTTCAATTTAAATTTAAAATAGACATTATTCGGTTAATCGAATAATTTAAAATTAACCGATTATTAACCGAATAAATATACACCCCTTAATTATTTGCTCGGTTAACCGGTCAAGCCCGACCATATAATACCCTACACTAAGTAAAAGAGCAAAAACATTTTTCTTTTAAAATTTCAATAATTTATATTTTTGAGTGATTTTCGGAAGTGGGCCTTATATGGGATCTATGACCAATTATGGACCGATCACCATGAAATTAGGTCGTGTAATTTATGTCTATATGAAAGTTAATTATGTTGAATTTTGTGTGTATACCAAAATTTTTAAGCGATTTATGCACGTTAAAGTGATTTTCGGAAGCGGGTCTATATGGGAGCTATGACTAATTATGGACCGATCGTAACAATATGACATGATGACATGAATTTTGTAAATATAAAACTTATTTGGAACGATATCTGTGTATATATCTATATAAATTAAACATTTATGACCGATAAAATTTAATTTCGGAAGGATATTTGTATGGGGGCTAGGTGAAATAATGGACCGATTTCAGCCAGTTTCAATAGGCTTGGTCCTTGGGCCGGAAAAATAATATGTACCAAATTTGATCGAAATATCTTCAAGTTTTATATGGACCAGCCATGCGGACGGACGGACATCGTTTAGTCGACTCAGAAAGTGATTCTAAGTCGATTGGTATACTTTAAGGTGGGTATTAGACTAATATTTATTATACCCTCCCCACTATGGTGGTGTATTGTAAGATATGTATGTGTTTATACTTGCGTATGATTGATACAATTTTGAATTTTAGAAAATTAATATCAATCATACGCACAGTAGGAAATCAAACAATATTTACAGATTTTATGTGCCCTAACCTAACATTTTCTAAGTATTTTGCTTGCAACAGTTTAAAACTTTTTTAAATATTTTAATTTGTAAATACCTAACTTCAAATGAAATATGGCATTCCCTTTATTTCTCTGTTGAAAAACATTTTTTTATGTAAAAAACATAAAATTTTCCATAAATTATGACCGTGTACCATTTATTAAGCAGAGCTCCTTTTTAATTAAAATATGAGCGACAATATTACTTATGAGCGATAATATTGAGCACTTTATCAAATTAATATTAATCATACTTACTGTAGGAAATCAAACATTATTTGCAGAGATTATGTACCGTAACCTAACATTTTCTAAGTATTTTGCTTGCAATTGTTTAATACCTTTTTGAAATATTTTAATTTGTAAATACCTATCTTCAAAAGAAATATAACATTCCTTTAAAATTCTTAATATTACTCCCGTTTCAAGACACTCAAGCCTTAAAAATATAATCAAATGCTACGTACAAATAAAATACTTGAAATATTTTCCTTAAAAATGTATTAAACACTTGACAATAAAGGTCATTTTAAGCCCTTTTTTCTCATACAAATTACTTACATACATAAATAAGGAATAGACAACAAATTTCCTAGAAAGGCTTATCCTTTCTAGGAAATTCTGCACACACTAGACTCTAAGAAGAAACAAAATATTTGATATTCAAAGTGTTAAGTTGCTCAGAAATGAAAAAAAGACAAAGATTTTTGTTTAAAAAAAAATAAAAGGAAACTTAAGCAGACTTTTTATCAAACAACACTTACTTACACTGGCACTTACTCATTTTCAAATATTTTTGAATTTGGTTTTTTGTTTACATTTGCTTCTTCCTATTGGTTTAGCTGACGGCTAGACAAATTTTATTTTATGTAGGAAAATATATACTTATTATTTAGTGTATGTCTGTATATTAAAACTAAGAGTGAAAAACAAATTATTATTTTCCTTGTTTTACACACAGAGAAGGCGGAAAGAAAAACTTTTAAATAAATTTTATGTCTTCCAAAAAACAAACTAAATTAAAGGAGTAGGGATGTGGAATAAAAGTTTTAAGGAAAGTGTTGTCTAGTTCAAGGTTTCATATATTACGAAATTTCTTTATACTAAATAATGCTTTAAATTTCTTGGGTTTTGATGTATAAATTCAAAATATTTTAAAAACTTTAAAACCAGTACCTTGATCAGTCAGCCTTTTAAACATTTTATAAACATGATTTCCCCAAAATGTCTCATAAAAACCTAAAAAAAAATGGTTGGTCCCACTGTAGTCTATGCAATGCCACCATTTGTTATGCCGTTAACTTGTACTCCCCCCTATTTACTGTTGTTAATGTTCTCACATACATTATTTTAAACATTGGCAGCACTGCTATTCTACACTCATAAGTCAACTCTACTAATGTTGCTGCTGTTATTGCTGTTGTTGTTCATGTTGTTGCCATTACTGTTGTTAATGTACTCATATTTTATTTGTTTTATGTAGATTTTGTTGTTATTGTTTTTCTCTACTTTTTGTCTTGTTCTCTGTTTACATCAAAGGACTCAGTAAACAGTAAGAGCAACAACAACAAACATTCATAAACACATAGTTGTATTTCAAACCATTTTTGTTTTTTTGGAATATTATAAAGGGTCTTTCATTAAGCGCTTTCTATTTTAAAATTTAAATAAAACATAGTATGTGTGTGATATCATCGACATTTCTTATTCGTGTGGAATATAACATCGTGGAAATGTAAATCACTACTCTGGCGCATAAATCTGGCTGAATCTGACCGATGGCATGTGTTATGTTGGCTTTGAGGGACGCTATGGTTTGTGGTTTATTCGCATAGAACTACGAGTTAAGAAAGCACCACAAGAAAAAGTCTAACGGGGTCAAATCGCGCGATGCCCTCAATTGCTCAAGCAGAATGTCAAAGGCATGAGCTCTGTGGCACGTATCGCCAACCTGTTGAAACTACATCATCCAATTCTAACCAAAAGAAGTTGGTAATCATCGACATATAACACTCATCGTTAGCAATAATGGCATGATAACGTTATTTTGAAAGAAATATAGACCGAAGCATCGACGAATCCACAGCAAACAGTGGCTTTTTCGGGATTCATTGGACGCTCTTGGATCTCATGTTCATGTTAAGGCAGCCAATCATCAAGCAGACTACTTGAGTCCATTCAAAACTGATCCCTTTGTGATACCCTAGAAGTAAACAGCAGAATATTTTTAATACGACAGTAGTTTCCGAGGTAAACCAACCAGATTCTCTGATGAAGGAGTGGATGTATCTTAGATTCATCTAAACATAATAGGAAAGGGGTTCCGAAGATACGTTCCCTCAAGTTAGTCAGAGCCGGGCAGCTTACTTAGGTCCATTCAAAACTGATCCCATTGTGATACCCAAGTAGTGAACAGCAAAATATTTATAATACGTCCGTTGTTTCCAAGGCTAACCATCAGGATTATGTGATGAAAAAGTGGATGCGTCTTAGATTTATTCTTAATAGCTTATCCAAGCATGATAAGAATGGAATACAGAGGATACGTTCCCTCATTGGCAGAATAGGTGGATCACAGTCTTAGCCTCTTCATCGTTTTGACAGCTTATAAAGTAAACGTAGTAACGAAGGCCCAGTCTTCTAGCATGTGTCCCAATTATACAGTGTCCTGCCGTAAGCCCAAAATCTACACCAAACAGTGACTTTTCCTCTCGGATCTCATGTTCATGTTAGGTTAGGTTCCATAGGCAGCCACTCGTCAAGCTGCTCACTTACGCACATTCAAAACTGATCCCATTGTGATACCCAAGATGTAAACCAACGTTGATCCGTTGGTTTACTTTGGAAACAACGGATGTATTATAAATATTATCTGATGAAGGAATGAATGCGTGTTAGATCCATCCTTGATAAGTCATATAAACATGAGAGTAAGTGGGTTCCAAGGAAACGTTTCCTCAAGTTTGGCATTTGCAAAATAGGTGGGACACAGTCTCATCCTCTTCTTCGTTGTAGATCTCTCCTGCCAAGTCGATCTCGCGATAGCACAGGTGGGTTCATTAGTCCACCTGTTCTGTGCAGTCTCATATAGTCTCTGCTGTGGAAACATCTTACATTTAACAAGGGAGATACCAGAAAAGGGATCGATCGCCTCCTCATCCATCATCTCACCCCTTTTGGCCAATTCATCTGCTATACAATTCCCCTGATTTCCATCGTGTCCAGGGACCCATATAAGCGTAATCCAAGAGTGTCTTGCTATCTCGTTTAGGGATACCCGGCATTCCTCTGTTAACCTAGATGTCGTGAAGACATCCGCTATTCCGTTAACGGCAGTCTTGCTATCAGTAAATATACATACATCTCCAGATACCTGATAATACCTCAGCCAATTTTATGCATATTTTATAGCAGTAATTTCCGCCTACAGAGCAGTGCAAAAATTAGTTAACCTGAAGTACGATTTTGTCCAAAAATTCTCAATAAAGAAACCTCCACCAACCGTTATTACCCCTTTTAGAGCCGTTAGTATATATCCTAATGACATCGTCAGGAGGGTAGAGTCCGCGCAGCCATATATTCCTGTTCGGGATTACAATATGGAAATGCATGTCTAAAAATGGTTTTGCGTTGCAGTAATCGACATTCCTATGGATGTACCCATAGTAATTCAGTATCTTAGAGTGCCCAAAGTCCTTACCAAACAACGAGCAGCCAGCATTCGGTCTCACAGCAGAATTGAAAGCCATTTGTATCACCATCCAATCAACTGGTAACCAGTTTAAAATAGTAAAAAAGCTTTAGAGGAGGTAGACCTTATAGCGCCTGTAATCAGTATCGCAATAGTCCTTAGAACTCGTTCACCAGCCTTCTGGGAGTAGCATTCTCCGAGGCATGACAACACACTAGCACTGCATAAAACAAAATGGGTTTAGGAACTGCTTAGAAGATCCAATTGATAACCTTCGGCTTACTCTTGCAGTGGTAGATGGCCACATAGGCCTTGTTAATCATGTTCTGAATGTTCAGGTTCCAGGATAATCCTTTATCTAGAATGATGACAAGGTACTTTGCATTATCTCTGATCTCAAAACTGATTCCATTCAGTGTAGGTAGTCTAAAGTCATCGATCTCGTACCTCCTAGTGAAGAGAACTAGCTCCACCTAGTGGGGGTTCACACTAAGTCCACTCGAAACACCTTTGAGATACTAATGTCACCTATCTCATATGTCTCTATAACCGAGTATCTTTTCGACTATCCGGCGTATACATAGATCAATCCCAAGTTCATCAATCGAAGATTGGATAGCATCGGGCCTGACGTCATTAAAATATCCTTCTATATCGAGGAAGGCAACAAGTGAATACTCCTTATTTGTTATAGCGACTCTTCAGAGGAGCCAACTAACGAATGTAAAGCTGTTTCCACCGATCTAACCTTGGTGTAGACAGGTTAGGATTTAGAGATGAGTTCCGTCGGAATAGTCCTTCTCAAGTGTATGTCAATCACCCTTTCTAGGTGTTTCAGCAGAAAAGATGCAAGACTAATCGGTCTATAATCCTTTGGTTTAGTGTGAGTCCCCTTAGCTCCTTTCGGAGTGAAGACGACTCTACACCTCTTCCACCGTAGAGGAATATAGATCCATCTGGTACACGCTAGGTATATATTGATGAGCCATGGCAAGGGGATTTAAATGGGTCAAAGCTTTTGATTGCCCAATGGATTCTTTCCCTATACACCGGATCAGAGATAATACACGGAGCAACAGATTCAATAGCCTTATTCACAGTCTCATCACTTACTGGGAGGTAGTGTCTCCTTACTTGGTGTTCATGATGATTCATCCAGAAATGGGGCTCAACGTCAAATAGGCGAAGCGCGTGTTATTGTACGCGATATTCGTTAATGGTGAATTGCCTAAATAAACTGAAAAAATGACAGCCAATTCGACAGATGCAGCTATCAACTGACAAAGTTAGGAAGGCCCTACTGGAATACCCTTTATATGTAAGTGTATGTGAATATCCCAGCAGTGCTGTGACTAGTTATTTTAACAAATATGTACGTGTCCTATGCCGAACTCAATTGATATTACTTAAATTTCAAAGAGGAAAAATGACACTCAGTAACAATTGACTCTTCAATAGACTACTTCTGTTGAGTAAAATAGTTACTTTCCAGGATGCAGTACAGATGTTTAAAGTGACTACACCTTAGATTACTTAGAGATACTAATGTGACAATTGCCATCGTACTTCACCTGGGATGTATAAAGTATCCAACTGACATATATCTACATTACAAAGAGCACATTAGTGTATTACAAAGAGCACTTGTCTCCTTTTGTTGTCAACACAGAACTGCTGGGCTGCCAGCGAAAGGGTGTGCGTGCATAAAGAGTACTATTTACAAGTGTGTGCGTTTATTTTTTTAAGTGTTTAAAGAAAAATTACAATACTGTGCTGATAAGTTAAGCAACATTAAAAATGAAAAATATTTAAGTGCATTTTAAGTGGTAAAAGGAGCTGAAAGAAGCAGACTAAGAACTATACAAGTTTAAGTTTATTTTTTTTATTATTATTTATTTTACATAAATCCTATACTTACTTACTCCTTCACCAAACAAACGACAACAAGTTCTGTGTATTAACTCATTTCGAAAAATTAACGAAACTTCTAAAGGTTATGTGAGTAATGTTTGTTATACATATTTAAAATATTAAAGCAATTTGTTTTATATTCCTTTTATGGAAAATGGAAAATTGTTGTTACTTAATTTTTAAACAATAACAGTCACTAACTGCCACAAATTAAAAACAACAGCAATAAGAAAAACAATGCTGAGAAAAACATTTTCACAGACTTTACATTTGATGAAATTAAGAAACTTTTTTTTGAACTTGGTTTGAACTTTAATAAAATAATGAAAAGTTTTGGAAATTTGGCAAATATAAAACAAATTTGTGATAAAAAAAACTTGTAAGGAATTTAAAAATATTGAAATAATTTACAAAATTTAATGGGAAAACAAATCAAAAAGTTGAAACTGTGAGTGTCTAACTTCAGAAGTATCATTAATACTGATGTCCCAACTCCAATAACTTTGAAATGACATGTTATTATGTATTTTGTAATTAGAAATAGATAAGCAATGACGGCTTGATATCAAAGTTGACCCAAAAAGAACGCAAGATTTGAATTGAATAGAAAATATAGAAAAGTGTATTAATTTGAGCCTTAGTTTAATAAAATTGGATAAGCAGATAATATGTAAAAAACGAGAGTATAAAACTTCATCAAAATCGGAGATGGTGATTTTCAGTACCTTGTCGAAATTGAATTAGAAAGTTGAAAGAATCGGGTTATGTATTGAATAAATAGCACATAGGACAAATAGTTTTTAGGGATTTGTTGTCACATACGCTCTCATTTGTCAAAAATTTCCAAAACCATGTTGAGTAAATTGGCACAGGGTTGAGAACTTGTTGGTATAGACATTTGACTTCCAATAACCTAATAAAAAGAAATCCAATGGTGTTAAATCACACATGTCGTCTACATCAATATCATCCAATTTGCTATCATGTCACGATATCGAGTACCAGTAACAGTTACAGGGAGAGGCTAACAACCCCGAAAATTATCGCCCAATAGCAATTTGTTCTGCACTTTCCAAAGTTATGGAGAGTATGGTTAACTACCATCTTGTGTAATATTTAGAGTCCAACAATTTACTCAGCGACCGGCAGTATGGCTTTCGTAGAGGACGCTCTACGGGAGACTTGCTAGGCTTCCTATCGGAAAAATGGTGTCGTTCCATACACCGTTTTGGCGAAAGTAAAGTGGTGGCTCTAGATATTTCTAAAGCGTTTGATAGAGTATGGCATGGTGCGCTTTTAGCAAAACTTATTGCTTTTGGTGTTGGTAATAACTTCTGTCGATTTATATCGAGCTTTCTCAGAGATCGCACTATACGAGTTGTTATAGATGGAATTTCATCAAACGAGTTCAAGATCAATTCAGGGGTTCCGCAAGGCTCCGTCCTTTCTCCTACTCTATTTCTTATCTTTATAAACGACCTTCTACGTCAAACATCCAACCCTATCTACTATTTTGCAGATGACAGCAACATTTGCAATTCATATGCATTCAATTATAGACCAAGCCTGTCGGAGATTGGGGCAATGAGGCAAAATATGAATGATACGCTCAACCAAGATCTTGTGACAATCTCTAAATGGGGTTGTGCGAATAGAGTCGATTTTAATGCGCACAAGACTCAATGTTGTATGTTAACCCACAAACGCACAACAGATCATGTTGCTCCATCTGTTTTTATGGGTAGTGTAAATATTAAGGAATCAGAAGCGCTTGATGTTCTAGGCATGTGTATTCAGTGCGATGTCCGCTGGACAAAACATATTTTTCGAGTGTCGAAAGAAGCATTCAAGTGCCTTGGTTTTCTAAAACGGTGTAAGAAATACTTCACTCCATCTGATCTCCTTACTATTTACACCACTTATATCCGACCTAAAATGAAATACAACTCTCATGTGTGGGCCGGTGCTTTGAAGTCTATTTTGGAGTTACTCGACCGCGTACAGGAGAGGGCGAAGATGCTTATCGGTGACTCACTGGAACATCGTCGCAATGTGGGTTGTGTTTCACTGTTCTACCGATACTACAATGGTATGTGCTCTGCTGAAATTAGGGAACTTGTTCCCGAAACCCGTAGATTTTTACGCAACACACGCTCTTCGGCAACGGCACATCAATTCGTTGTCGACTGGACAGTAGATCGCACAACATATTACAGGGAAAATTCGTTCTTTAGCCGTACTGTCCGTATGTGGAATAAGCTTCCTCCTGAAGTATTTCCTGTCACTTTCAATATAGGAAAATTCAAATCAAATGTCCACAAACACTACTCCCTCTATCCTCCCTCCCATAACCTATTTTCCTAGTTCCAACAATGCATTGCATGAGTAGGGGTCATCCCCTGAGTGCTGGTCCAAGAAAAAAAAAAAAACATGAGCCGGCAATTTTGACGATTAACAAAGCCATGAACTTGAATATGTACTTCATCGCTTATGAAGATGTTGCAGGAAAAATCATCCAATCCAATTAATTAGAAGAACACTATTAGCTGAGGCTGGTTATTAAGCTTCAGTTCTTATGTAAATTGAAATTTGTAGGAATATAGAGAGAGCTTCTAGAAATTTGCAATTTTTGTCCATGACGTCGAATTGATGTTCCTAGACTTTTACTCACTTGCCGCTTGTTTTTTCACCACTAGTATATTTAGCATCACCATTTGATCCAATTTCTGTGAATCATTCCATTACCCTCTTCACAGTTGACGAAATAAACATATGGACGATGTGGATTAGAGCTTAGAGCTGGTTTTGCCAAAAAATTTTAAATAACATTATTACTTCGTTTATTTTCGCGGCACCACAATTATTCGCTGATTTATAGTGAGTGGATTCTCCTACATCAAGATGACCACCATTTGGGCCGTCATGAAACTCTGTTATTATTTGATTTGTTTCTGCGATGGAGGTAGTGCTTCCCAACAATTTCATTTATCGGCTTTTTGGCCTCTGCCTTTTTTCAAGTACGGAATATGCAACTGTAGACTATACCCCAGGGTACAATATGATTTCAACAGTGGACTTTTATTAGTCTTTAATGGAATCTGTATGCGTAGTCGAACATCAAAATGTTATTGGGTTTTGTACAATCTCTATACTCTTAGATGCAACGATTTTTTGAGAGAGCATCCACATTGCCATGATTCCCATATATACCGTCTTTCTTCTTCCTTTGCTCCTTATCTGACGCCTGCATAATTGCAGTTTTTAAGTCGTCCACTATAGTTCTGTTCCTTTTAGTATTCAGCTGGATGAGTCAGCAGTTGACGTTTAATTTCCGTCTTGTAGCTTCTTATTGGCTAAGTTCCTTTTATGGTTTCAGCAGCATACTTATGTTGCAGAGCAACTATTAATGTCATCATATTGTTCAGTATTTAAGATATTCTCTCTTTAAGACCATTATCAACTCTTTAACTTTTTCTTCGTTGTTCCCATGCTGTGATTAGAGCAACTGTATCAAACAGAAACTTAAATAGAACTGGAACTGATGTGATGCCATCAAAACTAGGAGCGTTTGTTTATCGAGATGTTCGGGAACAATTCGTAGTGATCTCTTTAAGAATGGAATATTATTGTTGCCATTGTAAGCTATAACTTTTTCCAATCTTACTGGCAACATATGGATTCCGAGCCAAAAGAAATGCTCCTCTTTTGAGGCCAAAAACGAATCAAGCCTATTTCGAAAACTCTGTTCTGAAGTTAAGCGTATCTCAGAGAGAGCGTGAGAGTTGTGCATCGATCGAAACAAATAGTAGTCGGACGGGGCAGGGTCTGGACTTACCAACCACTTCTTTCTAAATAGTTTTTAACAGGTATTACTTCAAGTGACCTAGCGTTGTCATGATTGAATATTACGGTTTCATGTCTGGGCGTTTTTTGGCCTATTCTCGCTTCATTCAAGTTCGTTACAAGTTCGCTGTGATGATCTGCCCACGCTCATGTAGATAGGACTCTTTAAATTCTATCAAATACAGAGAATTTCCGCGCTTTGCTTTGCCGGGATTCACATACGATCCCTTATGCTTCGGGTGTTTGTAATGGATCCATTTTTCATCGCATGTAATGATTCGGTGCAAAAATTATTTTCTGTTAAGTTTTCCCTAATTAATTTGCCACGTAAAAAACATAAGGTAGACATGTTATATATCAATGGATAGAAGATTTTGTCTACTTTTCAATAATGTATATAACTTTTGACAATTAAAAAATTCATGGAATACTTTTTTGAAAAATATGACAAAAAATGCTTTTTATGGAGTTTTTGCATAGATACAAATTTTTTAAATTATAATAACATTTTTATTTATGAATATTTTTTAATGAAATTTTACACTTCTATAGATTTTTTTATTGAAAATGGAAAAATGAAAACAAATTTTGAAATTTGTAATCACGAATACCGCAATTCCCAAAAAAGTATTGAAAAATTCAAAAAATGGGATATTTTTGTTTTTTGGCTATAATATCCATACCAGGGGCGAGGTTATTGGAACCCTTTACAAAATAATTAAGAACATATTGGACCATCTAAAATGGGTTACTATATTTTGATATCGACTATGCGATTTGAGAATTTTTGCCATAAATTTGAATTTTACATAAAAAAATAGGCGTTTTTTGAATGGACTTGGTCCCCATGGGTATCAAAAGTTATAATTTTTTTTCATTTAAAATATTTGACGTTAATTTAGCTTTTCAAAAAGTATAAATTCATTATACATCCTCTTAGAAATTTTTTAGATAACTGAAAAAGAATAAAAGTACTTTTTTCTCAAAAAAATAGCGAAAAATCGCCTTTTTTAATTCAAATGCATGTAACTTTGGACTCAGTCATGGTTTTTAAACAATTCTTCCTTTATTTGATATATACATCTGTTGTTAATCCTATAAAAGAAAAATGGAGAAAATCGGTAAATATTTGGAACCGCGGTCATCAAAAAACTGGAGTAGGATGGGTAAAAATGTTGAAAATTTAATTTTAAAAAGCGGATATCTCCTAAGCTATAAGAGATAATTAATAGCTACGACAAGGTTTTATGTAGTGCTCAATGAGAAGATTCTATATATGTAATTTTTTTGAAGAAATAGTATCATTTTTAAAATTCTGTCCTACTTTGGGGACCCTTGGCCCAGCTCCTGGTGGGCTCATGAGGCCCAGATTCAAAACTTGAACTCCACAACACTTCCCCTTTGAGCATGTGAAATTTCATTCAAATCGAAGTAAGGGTTTAGAAGTTACAGATTTATTTCCCCCTTTTTTTTCTCATACCACTATGCGTCATTCAAAGTCTCTCGACTTCAATTCGTATGGCACCCAATTTCCCATTTTTAGGATTAATCCTGATGCTCCCAAACGCTGCTTGAGTAACTCCCAATGATTTTGCAAGCTCTTGTTGAGTTTGACAACAATCTTCATGGAGTAAAGCCTCCAAGCCTCTTGGTCTTCAAACTTTTTTGGCTGGCATGGGCGATTTTTGCCTTCCGTGTCAAAATCACCACTTATGAACCGCACAAATCATCTCTCGCACGTTGAAACCGATGGAACACATTCACCATAAACTTCAGCGGCACTTTTTTTCAAATTAAAGAAGTAAAGCAAAACTTCCCGCATATGACGCTTTGTTGGCACAAAATTTGGTATAATCGAAACAGAAAAAGTGAGAATAACTGACAGATATGTACCATTCAAAATGACATATAAGTTATTAAAAACACAAACCACATTCAAAAGATACGCCCTCTATTTGAAGTCATATATCCAATACGTTTTTTTCTCTGTGATAAAACAGATTATTTTCTTGAATTCAAGTAAAAGTTAACGGCTTTTTTTAAATTGATAAATCTTATTTCTTAACAAAATCTTCTAGCATAATTAAATTTGAGTCGAAATCTATGAGTTTTTATCATCAACCACAATCTAAAGATATAATTTTGTTATTTTGTTTGCGGTTTTTTTAAAAGTCCTAATTGATTTCCATTATCAATCTTGATAAATTAAAACAAACACTTTTTTATGCAGTACGAGTATCAATTAAATTACAATTTAAACTTTTTTTTAACTAACCAACAACTATTTAGTTATTTTGGTTACTTAGTTTAGGGTAGATTCTAAACAGTATAGAATATAATTAAAGGTAGACATAACTAATAATTTGTTAAGCAAAAATATTGAATATGTCAACAAATTTAATTAAATCCTATTTCTAAAACCCTTTAACTAATCTCGGCAGTGTTTTCATAATAAACTGTTCATATGTATAAATGTGTCTATCCCCAAACTGTCTGCGTATTTATTTTCTTTGAAACCACAAAATAAATTTTACTTACTGCTCACATATCCATCCACCTCATCTTTTCATTTACAATTTCTGTTTGCCACAATTTCAACTTCTGGCCTAAAATCTATGCAGATTAAATTTCCTGAATATTTAGTACAAAATAAGAATGCTATAAATAGTCATAGTAAATGTAGTCATAGCTTTTTTGTTTGTTGTGATGTAAAGGACATCCAAATCCATTTTACAGAAATTCTAAATAATGAATTTTATTCAATTCGCAGCTGTATGAGCTCTCTTTTCTGAACATCCTTCCTTCCCAGACTCTAACAAAAAAAAATACCACAAAATTTGTTGGATGTTTATGTTTAAATACAACCAAAAAATAAATTTATTTGGTTTCGAACCCCTTATATGGTGTGTGTGATTGTGTGTGGGACAAAGATACTTTTCATTTGTACTGGGGTTTTACACAAAAAAAAAATAAAATTTAACTTCATTAGATTCAAAATCACGTTGAAAATATGTGGTGAAATGTGAACTTATATTTGGTTTGATTATTTTAGACGGGTAGTGGTAGTGATGCTATTCATTTAAATGTAGAACAGTGGTCGGCATAAAGAGAACATAAATTGTAAATTTTATGCACTTTCTTTCTCTGTTTTAATCTGGCCACCTTTTGAATTCTGTTTCTTATTTTATAATTTTTATGAACTTCGTTGAAATGTTTATTGTTTGCACCCTGGTGTCTAGGAATGCCGACCAGTGATGTAGAGTTGGTGAAGCTGAGTATGTGGAATGCAGGATATATTTTGGATGTTAAGGGTCATATAAAATGCAGTGATTTACTTTTGTGATTTGTAATTAGGGTTAATTTGATTTAGTTGATGAATTTCTATAGAATAAAAAAATGTTCAAATAAGAACCGGTTCTTATAGAAAATGTTGAATTTAAAACCGCCTCTTTTAGAAAATATTGAACTAAGAACCGGTTTCTTATAGAAAATATTGAAATAAGAACCAGTATTTATAGAAAATATTGAAAATAGAACCAGTTCTTATAGAAAATATTGAAATCGGAACCGGTTCTTATAGCAAATATTGAAATATAAACCGGTTCTTTAAGAACATATTGAAATAGGAACCGGTTCTTATAGAAAATTTTGAAATTAGAACCGGTTCTTACAGAAAAAATTGAAATAAGAACCGGTTATTATAGAAAATATTGAAATAAGAACTGGTTCTTATAGAAAATATTGAAATAGGAACCGGTTCTTATAGAAAATATTGAAATAAGAACCGGTTCTTATAGAAAATATTGAAATAAGAACCGGTTCTTATAGAAAATATTGAAATAGGAACCGGTTCTTATAGAAAATATTGAAATAGGAACCGGTTCTTATAAAAAATATTGAAATAAGAGCCGGTTTTTATAGAAAATATTGAAATAAGAACCGGTTCTAATAGAAAATATTGAAATAGGAACCGGTTCTTATAAAAAATATTGAAATAAGAGCCGGTTTTTATAGAAAATATTGAAATAAGAACCGGTTCTAATAGAAAATATTGAAATATGAACCGGTCCTTATAGAAAATTTTTAAATAAGAGCCGGTTTTTATAGAAAATATTGAAATAAGAACCGGTTCTAATAGAAAATATTGAAATATGAACCGGTCCTTATAGAAAATTTTTAAATTAGAACCGGTTCTTACAGAAAATATTGAAATAAGAACCGGTTCTTTTAGAAAATATTGAAATATGAACCGGTTTTTATAGAAAATATTGCAATAAGAACCGGCTCTTATAGTAAATATTGAAATAAGAACCGGTTCTTATAGAAAATATTGAAATAGGAACCGGTTCTTATAAAAAATATTGAAATAAGAGCCGGTTTTTATAGAAAATATTGAAATAAGAACCGGTTCTAATAGAAAATATTGAAATATGAACCGGTCCTTATAGAAAATTTTTAAATTAGAACCGGTTCTTACAGAAAATATTGAAATAAGAACCGGTTCTTTTAGAAAATATTGAAATAAGAACCGGTTTTTATAGAAAATATTGCAATAAGAACCGGCTCTTATAGAAAATATTGAAATAAGAACCGGTTTTTATAGAAAATATTGCAATAAGAACCGGTTCTTATAGAAAATATTGAAATAAAAACCGGTTCTTATAGAAAATATTGAAATAAGAAACGGTTCTTACAGAAAATATTGAAATAAGAACCGGTTGTTATAGAAAATATTGAAATAAGAACCGGTTATTACAGAAAACATTGAAATAAGAACTGGTTCTTATAGAAAATATTGAAATATGAACCGGTTCTTATAGAAAATAATGAAATAGGAACCGTTCCTTACAGAAAATATTGAAATAAGAACAGGTTCTTATAGAAAATATTGCAAAAAGAGCCGGTTATTATAGAAAATATTGAAATAATAACTGGTTCTTATTTAAAAGATTGAAATAGGAACCGGTCCTTATAGAAAATATTGAAATAAGAACCGGTTTTTAAAGAAAATATTGAAATAAGAACCGGTTCTTATAGAAAATATTAAATTAAGAACCGGTTCTTATAGAAAATATTGAAATCGGAACCGGTTCTTATAGAAAATAATGAAATATAAACCGGTTCTTATTGAAAGTATGGAAATATAAACCGGTTCTTTAAGAACATATTGAAATAGGAACCGGTTCTTATAGAAAATTTTGAAATTAGAACCGGTTCTTACAGCAAATATTGAAATAAGAACCGGTTCTTATAGAAAATGTTGAAATAGGAACCGATCCTTATAGAAAACATTGAAATAAGAACCGTTTCTTATAGAAAATATTAAAATATGAACCATTCCTTATAGAACAGATTGAAATAAGAACCGGTTATTATAGAAAATAGGAAATAGGAACCGGTCCTTATAGAAAATATTGAAATAAAAACCGGTTCTTATAGAAAATATTGAAATAAGAACCGGTTTTTAAAGAAAATATTGAAATAAGAACCGGTTCTTATAGAAAATATTAAATTAAGAAGCGCTTCATATAGAAAATATGGAAATCGGAACCGGTTCTTATAGAAAATATTGAAATATAAACCGGTTCTTTAAGAACATATTGAAATAGGAACCGGTTCTTAAAGAAAATGTTTAAATTAGAACCGGTTCTTACAGAAAATATTGAAATAAGAACCGGTTCTTATAGAAAATGTTGAAATAGGAACCGATCCTTATAGAAAACATTGAAATAAGAACCGGTTCTTATAGAAAATATTGAAATAGGAACCGATCCTTACAGAAAAAATTGAAATAAGAACCGGTTATTATAGAAAATATTGAAATAAGAACTGGTTCTTATACAAAATATTGAAATAGGAACCGGTCCTTATAGAAAATATTGAAATAAGAACCGGTTCTTATAGAAAATATTGAAATAAGAACCGATTCTTATAGAAAATATTGAAATAAGAACCGGTTCTTATAGAAAATATTGAAATAGGAACCGGTCGTTATAGAAAATATTGAAATAAGAAACGGCTCTTAAAGAACATATTGAAATGAGAACCGGTTCTTACAGTAAACATTGAAATAAGAATTACCCCCTTATACTCAGAATGCCGTCTTATACTCAGACTACCGTCTTATACTCAGGCTACCGTCTTATACTCAGACTACCATCTTTAACTCAGACTACCGTCTTTAACTCAGACTACCGTCTTATACTCAGACTACAGTCTTATACTAAGACTACCGTCTTATACTCAGACTACCGTCTTATACTCAGACTACAGTCTTATACTCAGACTACCGTCTTATACTCGGACTACCATCTTTAACTCAGACTACCGTCTTATACTCAGACTACCGTCTTATACTCAGACTACCGTCTTATACTCAGACTACCGTCTTATACTACGACTACTGCCTTCTACTCTGACTACCGTCTTATACTAATATACTTATACTTTTCACAGCTTCGAATAAAAATCTGAGCCTGCAAACAGAATAGGCCTTTTAACATCGATATTCTTGTTCTCAGAAAAGAGCATAAAAACGAAAAAAGAAAAACGGCTTGTTATTCATGCTAGTTTTGAAACTTTTAAATGTATTATTTTTGCTCTAAAAAATTACTATTAATTTCCCTCCAACTCCACATATAACTCCTAACGCCTTTTGGGAATATTCAAAAAGCTGTTAATAAAATGAATACATAAATTAATATACTCATCTCTAGATTATTCCTAGTACCAAATCAATTTCCCTACAAACCATAAAAAATAAAACGAAAGAACCAACCTAAATAAGTTAAATATTCCACACATTCCCTAACAAACTAAAAAATTAAAAATCCTTTAACACTATAGATCCCTAAAGGTTTGTGTGTGGCTCTGCAGCAGCTCTATTGACTAAGCAAACACTAGAATACAACAGCAACAAGAATCCTTAACTATAAATCAGTTATTTCATTTCCAAACACAAGCTATAAAACTAAATAAAAACCTCAAATATAGAAAATAAAATACAGCTTAAAAGCAAAACTAGCATGCCACTTGGAGGGGCATGCTGGTGATTTTGTTCTTTTCTATTCAACTGTTTAGTTGAACAAGCTACGATTTGAACAGCAAAAAAAAACAACAACTACCAGCAATAGAGAATTTACATCGACACAACATCAACACAACGTCCCCATTATAATCATCATCAACATTCACATCATGGTCCAATGTTGGTCCTCCTGTACAGTAGCAGCAATAGCCAAACATTAACATTTAAAAACCGGCAACATCATGAATGTCTCCCTGCCTGCCGTGGTTTTTGTTATAAAATATAAACAAGTTTTTAGGTTTTTAGTTCTCTATTGCGATTTAACTTTTTAGTTTAATTTTTGCTTACTAAAAGGGAATCTTCGCCATCAGCATCCTCATAATCATCCTCCGTTTAGAAGTATAAAATATATAAGGCTGGTTTTGTTGTTCCATACTTCCTATTTGGTATGAGTAAAATACTTTTATGTTGCTGCTGTTGCAGCCTTCTATTGCTGCTTCTACTGTTTCTAAAAGGTTGTTTGATGTTTTGATTTTGATTTTCTTACTGAAATGTGTTCGATGTTGTTGCTGTTATTCTTGCTACAGATGATTTTTCTTTTGTTTTTTATTGTTGTTGCTCTTGTTTTGGGTCAAAAAAAGGGTTGCCATAGTCGTGCTCTTAATTAAATGTTATTTGTTAAATTAATGAATAACTTTCTTTGTAAGAGTGTGTGTTTATTTGTTAAACAGACAAATAAACAAACCGACAGAATAAGTGAGAATAAGTAATAGTGTTGTTTATTATGTTAAAATTAAAACGCCTAAAGTTGTATACTCACACTACTATCTTATTTATACTCAAGCTACCGTCAGACTATTGTCTTCTATTCAGACTACTTCTTCTAGTCAGACTACCGTCTTCCTCTTGTCAGGCTACAGTCCTCTGGTCAGACTACCGTCTTCATCGAATCAAACTACCGTTTTATCTAGTCAGACTACCGTCCTCTAGTCAGAATACCGTCTTCCTGTTGTCAGTTTACCGTCCTCCTCGAGTCAAACTACCGGCTTCTTCTAGTCAGACTTCCGTCTTCTTCCAATCAGACTACAGTCTTCTTCTAGTCAGACTACCGTCTTCCTCAAGCCAGAATTCTGTCTTCCTCTGTTCATACTACCGTCCTCTAGTCAGGCTACCGTATTCCTCTACTCAGATTGCCATCTTAGTCCAGTCAGACTTCCTCTAGTTAGACTATCGTCTTCCTCTAGTCAGACTACCGTCTTCCTCTAGTCAGATTACAGTCTTCCTCTTCCTTCACACTACCGTTTTTCTCCAGTCAGACTACCGTCTTTCTCTAGTCAGACTACCATCTTCCTCTAGTCAGACTACCGTCATCCTCTACTCAGACTGCCATCTTCCTCCAGTCTGACTTCCTCTAGTCTGACTACCATATACCTCTAGTCAGACTACCATCTTCCTCTAGTCAGACTACCTTGTTTCTCTAGTCAGACTACCATCTTCCTCTAGTCAGACTACCGTCATCCTCTACTCAGACTGCCATCTTCTTCCAGTCTGACTTCCTGTATTCAGACTACCGTATTCCTCTAGTCAGACTACAGTCTTCCTCAAGTCAGAATTCTGTCTTCCTCTAGTCAAACTACCGTCTTCCTCTAGTCATACTACTGTCCTCTAGTCAGAATACCGTCTTCCTGTTGTCAGTTTACCTTCCTCGTCGAGTCAAACTACCGGCTTCTTCTAGTCAGACTTCCGTCTTCTTCCAATCAGACTAGAGTCTTCTTCTAGTCAGACTACCGTCTTCCTCAAGCAATAATTCTGTCTTCCTCTAGTCAGACTACCGTCTTCCTCTGTTCATACTACCGTCCTCTAGTCAGGCTACCGTCATCCTCTACGCAGACTGCCATCTTCTTCCAGTCTGACTTCCTCTAGTCAGACTACCGTCTTTCTCCAGACAGACTACCGTCTTCCTCTAGTTAGACTACCGTCATCCTCTACTCAGACTGCCATCTTCCTCCAGTCTGACTTCCTCAAGTCAGAATTCCGTCTTCCTCTAGTCAGACTACCGTCTTTCTCTAGTCAGACTGCCATCTTCCTCCAGTCAGACTTCCTCAAGTCAGAATGCTGTCTTCCTCTAGTCAGCCTACCGTCTTCCTCTAGTCAGCCTACCGTCTTCCTCTAGTCAGATTACCGTCTTCCTCTAGTCAGACTACCGTCTTCCTCTAGTCAGACTACCGTCATCCTCTACTCAGACTGCCATCTTCTTCCAGTCTGACTTCCTCTACTCAGACTGCCATCTTCCTCCAGTCAGACTACCGTCTTCCTCAAGTCAGAATTCCGTCTTCCTCTAGTCAGCCTACCGTCTTCTTCTAGTCAGCCTACCTCCTCTAGTCAGACTACAGTCTTTCTCTAGTCAGACTACCACCTTCCTCTAGTAAGACTACCGTCTTGCTCTAGTCAGACTACCGTCTTGCTCTAGTAAGACTACCGTCATCCTCTAGTCAGACTACCGTCCTCTAGTCAGACTACCGTTTACTACTCAGTCTACCGTCTTCTTCTCAGACTACCATCTTGCTATAGTCAAACTACCATCTTCCTTTAATCAGACTACCATCTTCCTCTAGTAAGACTACCGTCTTGCTCTAGTAAGACTACCGTCTTGCTCTAGTCAGACTTGCTCTAGTAAGACTACCGTCTTGCTCTAGTAAGACTACCGTCTTGCTCTAGTCAGACTTGCTCTAGTAAGACTACCGTCTTGCTCTAGTAAGACTACCGTCTTGCTCTAGTAAGACTACCGTCATCCTCTAGTCAGACTACCATCCTCTAGTCAGACTACCGTCCTCTAGTCAGACTACCGTCCTCTAGTCAGACTACCGTCCTCTAGTCAGACTACAGTCTTGCTCTAGTAAGACTACCGTCATCCTCTAGTCAGACTACCGTCCTCTAGTCAGACTACCGTCTTCTTCATATCAGACTACCGTCTTCTAGTCAGACTACCGTCTTCTAGTCAGACTACCGTCTTCTAGTCAGACTACCGTCTTCTTCGCAGACTACCATCTTGCTCTAGTCAAACTACCATATTCCTTCAGTCAAACTACCACTTCCTCTAGTAAGACTACAATATTCCTCTAGTTAGACTACCGTCTTCCTCTAGTCAGAGTTCAATTCAGACTACCGTCTTCTAGTCAGACTACCGTTTTCAATTATTCCAGTGAATGAAACTGAAGTGCGAAGAGTCACTAATATTCCCCTGCTTGAAATGGAACTGGGAACTCAGGTAGTGTATAATTACCAAAGTTCGTTGACACTCTCTAGCACTAAAAGGACCAAGATTATCTTGAGTCTTGATATAATCTCGATTAGACTTTTTACTTGTCTAGATGAAGATGATGAAAAATCGGTACAACCCCTTCTATTTTACTGCCCGGGTAGACATTAGCGCAAACTAAGAATTATTGGTACTAGAGAATTCTATCATGATCTGGAGTGTCTCAAAGATGTGCTACTGAAGAATCTAAGCAAATGTACCGGAAGTAGCGTTTGATTCTCACTGGGACCACATGATTATCAAAGAATTTAAGAGGTATTTATATTTTTAAATTGGTATAAAAGCCCAGGAGATGTTTTTAAAAAGAATTTTTTGAAATTTGTGAAGTACTAACATTATTTCAGCTTCATTAGCATCACTCAACGCTTTGCATGAGGCAAATACAAAATGTGGCAGCTACAGTTTTACAAAGTCGTCTAATGTAAATTTTACACTTGATTAAATTTCAATTTTAATTCTGTTATTGAGCACACAGTTCCTCTGTGTTTTCGGGTGTGAGTAAGCTGTCTATCAAATAGTTTTCTGATCTCAAAAATAAATATGTATGTATATACAATGAATAAAGTGAATAAATTAATTTATTGTATATAAGTATAAAAATAAATTAATTTTAATCTCTCTATGTATATCAATGAAAGTCAATACATTTTTGGGTTATTAGAATCTTTAGTTTGAAAAGGATTGTGAGTGTAATTAATTTTGTAATGCGGTTCACAAAGTTTGTATTAGAAATGTATAAGAAATAAATTAAATATTTGCTGCAAATGATTAGAGTTACAAAGGAAGGTATGAGTTGTATGCGAAGGACCATTTAAATAAATACGTTAAGTATTTAATTTGTTTTATTAATTTTTAACTCAATAGATTTGGAATACTATAGCATAATTACTCGAGTATCGTTTAATTTAGAGTAAATGAAACAAATGAATTATAAATTTTGTTATTATTTTAGGGATCCGAAGGACCATAAAATCAATGGAATACTCAGACGAACGAATGAAGCGAACTTGCACACGTCTTGAGTTTATTATAAATATTTCGTGAACCTAGTGTAAATCTAGTCTTATTGATAAGAGAGTGACACGGTTATACGAAAAGCGTAAAAAGCGAAGAAAATGCTCCTAAATTTGTTTGATTTCCTTCATAGTTTATCCACATCAAAAATCATCTTTAGTAATTCCAAATCCTTATTTTCACTACTTTCTTTATTCCTGCTTTAAATTCCTACATTGTGAAATTTTTGTCTATAAATTTAACAAAAGTGACTTGAAAACTGAACTAATAAAATAATCATTAACAAATAGTTTTGGTTTCGAAAAAAGAGACCATCAAAATCTGGAAATGAAACTATTTTTATTGTGAACATTTCTGTTTTATTGACCATTTTTCTTGCACTTTTAACAAGGTGTTTTTTGTAAAGAGCTGTGGAACATTTTACACACTCACAAACTAGTACTCTCATTTAATCATCATCGAGTACAAAGACTATAAACAAGATTCCAAATGTCAAAGAAAGAATCAAAGAAAATAAAAAAAAGAGAAATGTTCAAATGTTCGAAATTACCCAGTGGGAAAAATAGCTATTTTCATACAGAAGACCTACGCTACATTAGAAATAGAGGAGCTTAGGAAACTGGAACAAACATCACTTGGACATTACCGAACAGAAATCGAACTTTAAATTTAGTTGTTTATACCTTGAAAATCTTGGCCGATAAGAGAAGAATCCTCAATGATGTTCTCAAATCTACCTTTATCCAATAAAACAAATGGTCTTGTTTTCGGTGCTGTATTTTGGGAAAAGACAGAGAATTATATTCCAAAATAGAGGAACTTAGGAAACAGGCGGTAACTTTACTTGGACATCACTCGGTCCTGAATCCTAAACAGTTGATATAGTTTTATGCAGACAAAACCAAATAGAATCAAACTTTAAATTTAGGTGTAAGAACACCTTGATATTCTTGGTTGAGAAGAGAAGAATCCTCAATGAAGTTCTCAAATCAACCTTTAATCCAATAAAGCAAATAGATACCTAAAGGATGGTTTATGAGCCAAATTATCAGAAGGAAAAGACTCCCTAAAACAATCTAACGACTGACAGTTTTCATTACCTGATATCATTAATTTATGGACAGTTCATAATATATATCTTTTATTATTCCCATTTCCTATTGGGTCCTTTCATTTAGCCATTTCGTTTGGCTGCCTCGTTAAACTCAAAATAGTTGTGCCAAAAAATTACAACTTTAACTTTAAGGTTTAGACACTTTAATAAAATTCCCAAAGGACAATATCAAATGACACTGACAATGGCAGCCAATATAAACGATAGAATTATGGAACATTACGACCAAATAAAAAACAGCAAAACAACAACGAAGAAAATGAAGGTACTTACAAACACCAAACTAAACAAAAAAAATCCAAGAAAGAACATCAACAAATATCTATGTATAAAAACTAAAACTTCCAAATGACGTTGACTTTTTTTGCAGAGTTTTTGAAAGACCGGTTTTGTGATAGTGCAACCAACTAACGAGAGGAGAGCGAGCAACAAAATAATAAATACAAAACAGAACAGAACACAACAGACAAAAAGGTAAAAGATGCAAACAGTCAGCCAGGCACGACATATTGCAACGTTTTACCCCAAAAACAAACAAAACAAAAAATAAATAAAAAGCTAAAACAAGAATCATACGTTGCACAGTGATACATTTCATGAAATTAATATATCAGTTATAACTTCGAAATTCCAAATCCTTGATGTTAGTTAAAATATAAAAGACTTTGTGTTAAACAACTTCAAAATCCCTGAATTCCTAGGTCATGTTTGAGGTTAGACAATCTAGACTACACGAAGGACCAATGAATGCTCTGCTCATTTTTAAGCAGATAATTTGATACGATAAGTTAGAAATTCCCTAAGTACCCAATCCATTTTTGAGGATTAAGCAAGGACAACCACCACTACATGAAGATTCAATGGAAGCTGTATTATTTTTTGAGCAGATGACTTGAAAAGTTAGAAAGTGAAGACAGCAAATAGATTCAAGAGAAATCATAGACTTTGAAAGTTACTTCCAAATGCTTGATCTGCCTTTAGTCTTAAAGAAGTTTGTATTAAAGAGATTTCAAATACCCCCATTTTTTAGAAAGATAAATATTTGCGATCTATGATCATTCGAGTGTACTTGAAGTCATTTCAACTTCCGACTATATGATTATCTAATTCATAATATAAATAAGTAAAGGGTATTTTTTTAAACGTATGGAACTTCGGATAGGGTAAAACTAGTTGCCATACTAATGTAGTGTGTTTGACTTTTTGTTCAATATACTTTGTCAAATCTCCAAGCAAAGACTTACACCAAAACAACGTTCACGAATCCTGGAAATTTATTTCTAAAATTCGCGATCTGTCCACCAAACATATAGCTGTTCGTCAAGTCAAATCATCTTCAGCGATGAGGCTTAATGGGTATGTAATCAAGCAGAATTGTCATTTTTGGAGACAGCACAATCCTCATGAGACTCCATTACATCCCAAAAAATCATTGTTTTGTGTGGTTTACATGCCGAAGGCATCAACCGCCCATTTGTCTTTAAATCCCGAAACCAGTGCCAACATTACTATGAATGGCGAACGCTACAGGCAAATGATTCATACTATTTCCAAAAATTCATCAAGTCAAAACATCTTCAGCGACTAGGCTCATTTCTGGCTTAACGGGTATGTAAACAAGCAGAATTGTCATTTCTGTAGAGAGGAAAATCCTCACGATACTCCATTACTGGATTACATGCCGAAGGCGTTTGTCTTTAAGTCCGATACCGGTGCCAAGATTACCGTGAATGGCGAACGCTTAAGGCAAATGATTCGTAATTTATTTATTCCTCATGTCATTGCAAATCATTTAGAGGAGAAATGGTTCCAACAAAATGTCGCAACATGTCACACAGCGTATGGAACCATCACCTTGTTGGGCCAAATGTTTGATGACCGAATTATCACATGAAATTCGAAGCATTATTGACGAAATAAGACCAAGTATGCTCGTAAAAGTGACGCAAAGTTGGACCGACAGGATGGCTTTATTTTTAAAAAAAGTTCTATGCCTCTAAAAAACCAACCCTTAAATTATATTCAATTAGGGATCCATGTGGACAATCCGTGGCGGCCATGTTAATGATTTAGTCGCTGATGCCAAATCACTATTATGAAAATAAGTATTTATTAGTGCAAAAGCAGACACCATTCTACAGATGATAGGCAGGCTAGCTAATCTTGGGTCAACGAATGGATAAGAATGGAGAGTACCTACAACCAATTTTGACCTTCAGGATTATAATACCGAAAAGAGACGATCACAATCTACACTTACTATTTCAGGTATTTTCTCTGATGCACTTGGCCTCTCTCAGACTGTCCGATACCTGCGTCGTCTTCCAGACGGATATCAATGTCATCGACACAGATGCGACAAGTCTACGGGAATTAAATTTTAAAACTTCTATCATTAATATCTAAGAGGAAAGACTTGCATCAATCAAGGCTCACAACTCAAACATAAAAGAGTCGAAATGTCTTCTCGATTGCATTTATTCAGTGGTCCAAATTTCAACTCTGAGTCATTAGATTACACCTTGTCAGACGAATATGGGTTTCAGGTTTCATGAATGCATCATTCGTCCTTGAAAGTGACTTTTGCGGTATTGAATTTAAGAGACGAATGGGCGTAAGAAGTGACGGAATTCAGTAGGTCTACTATTGCCACTTGTAGAATATCCAGAATTCTCTAGCAAGGAAATGGACTAATGCTCCTAGAACGACAAGGCTTCTCACGGGAATAATAAGTGATAAGTGGAAATTTAATTCGACAGCATCATTCACCAGTAAATGTTGGAAAACGACATTGATGAAGGGATCACCTATTAATGATAACAAATTTTATATTGAATCGAATTGAATATATGGACATGGGCGACATGTGGTTCCAACAGAACAGCTCTAAGGGAGAGCCACACAGCGAAGCCCAATCAGCCGCAATCGAATGATGTTTCAAAAATCAATATAACCCAAGTTCAGCCGGATCTATTCAGCAGAGGCATTGAATATTTGACCATTACTCACATAAAGCTTGTATTATTTCACTTCAACATCGATCTGTGCCAAACGAGTATCGATCGTAAAACTTTTTCCAAGTACACCACAAAAATTTGAGTCCCACCACAAAAATTTGATTGTCCTCAATTATCTCTAAGCGGATCTCAATACTCCAAATCTTAAAATATTCAACGAAATACTATATGACTCTTCTCAGCTCTAATCCTATGAATCAACTATCAATCCAAGAGCATTAGCATTTCACATTTTAGGAAGCTCTGGAAATGCTGGTTATTCTGCGACTAGTCAAATTGGAGTAACGAAAAGATTTTTTCTGTTAAATATAGTAAAACTAGGTGGCGTGGTGTGATTTTGTTTGATGAATTCTACTGCCAGTAAGAAGTAGTTTTCTAGCCTCGGTGTTGACATGAACCGTTAATAGTTGATGGTGTGATTATTATTGAAAGCGGATGGTTGATAAGACCAGACATGCAAATTATGCCTCTCAGGGACCCAGCAACCATCCCATGATGGTTTGCGTTATTTGAATTCTTTGAATTCTCGACCCCTCTCCTCCTTCTTTGCTCTTTTTATATACACTCTATTCTCGAAATTTCACTATAACTTCATCTATAGATTTCCCTTTTTTTAATTTCTATTTCCCTTTTCCTTCTTTCTGTCTTAATTTTTCTTCTTCAGGTATCACAATTTGGACGGCTCCCTGAATACCATACCATTGATGGTGTGATAACACACATTTTTGTATAACGTCTTTGATAGGATCGACTCTTTCGGATGTATCATGGCGCATTGACTTTAATTTGAAAAGAATCAATGTGTTTAATTGTTGAATGCTGACATCCATAAGTCCAAACTGGTTTCAGGATTTGTTGGTATACTAAAATTGTATTTTGTGTTGACAGGGAAGGGCCTTTACCTTTAAGCACATTCAAATGTCTTTATTTCATCTCAAGTTCTGGCTTCTTCTTGAGTATATGTTCGATCCAAGGAAGCTTGGAATCTAATGTAAGATCAAAATATGCAGCTATTTTTGAAAACGGGATTATGGTTTCATGCATTTTAATACATTGATTTGCTGATTTTAATTTTCCATAATGATGCCCAGAAGGAGGTATGGTTGGATTTAGTTGGCTGCTTCAAAGCTGCTATAGTAGTGTTTTGTTTGTTTGGGAGGTCACTTGTAAATAATAGGTATAGGAGATCAAGAATGCTCCCTTGTGGGACTCCAGCTTTTATACTTTTCAGTGAAAATTCATATTCGATTGAAGTTTGACAATTATTCCACGATTAACCTCATATGTTCTTCATATTGCTATTTGTTGCGATTTCAACTCATTCTTAAAAAAAATAGAAGTAACACTCAGGCAATTATAAGCAAACACAAACTGCGAAGCGTTTTGCTTATCTGCAGTTACTCCCAGAGTCTCTGGCGGGAATCGAACCAGCAACACTCAGATTAATAGTTCCGCACACTATCGACTGGTCTATCGGGGCACCCGATTCAGATCCGATTTAAGGGAACATGACAATAAGGACTACTAAGATCTTTTTATGGATGGCTGGTAAAGGCAAATAAGCACTTCCAAATATTTCCATACAGCCAGTCATGTCACAGTATGAAACTCCACATTAAACAATATGATGTATTGTATCGGTAGTGTATGTAATTTTGATGGATCCTATATGCAGTGCAGATAATCTGGACCTCTTGTAGACTAAAACTCTATAGTGGCAGAGTAGGTTTATAACCACTTCCGCAGAGAAGATGACCCAAATATTGTGGACCTCTTGTCGGGTAAATCTGGATAAAGAGAAAGTAGGTTTATAATCGCTTCCTCTTCCTTTTGTTCACTCTGAAAACATCTGCAGTAGTCAATATATTCAGATTCGATTTAAGAAAACATGCTATTTTTTATGGATGGCTCGTAAATATAACTTCAGCAGTTCGCAGAAAGGCAAATACTCACTGTCAACTATTTTCATAAAAGCCAAGAGAAAGAGGAGTTTTTATCCCACTTGTATTTCCTCTGGTTTAGATTGAGAGAGGTGTATATTGTGAATTAATTTCCAAAAGCTTCATGACTACATTGCAATTAATATTCAACAAAATTTCCTATTTAATAAATATATGACAATAAACAATTATGGTAATATATATCATATATCTTAAGTAAAGCATCCCTGGATTCCTTAACAACATGAAAATCTAACCAGTGTGCAAGCGAAATTTCGCAGCAGCACAACTAACGAAATCAACAAAACCAACAACACCTTTTACAAATAAAACAACAATATGAAACAAACAACAAACGAACTAACAAACCAAAAACAAAACAACAAAACTTCTCATTCCTTTAGACTTTAGAAACGATAAAAATTCATTACACCAAAAAAATGTACGTTGATTTTTTAAAACTTTTTCTCTGGCTGGTTGTTGTTAGTTGTTTGGAAAATGCATTTCAATACAACAACAATACTAGAGAAGAGCCTGAAAACCTTCTAAAACCAAATTGAAGAAAAATACTCCAACCTAACAGACAGACAGTCATACATATCTACACTCAATGAAACTCACTAACAAATGTCTCATCTTCATCAAATACAGCTTGTTGTGGAATTATTGTTGGTTGTTTGGTTGGACGACCGACCGGCCGGTTGGTAGGTTTGTCTGTCTGTTGGTCGGTCGGTTGGTTGGCCATTCAGTTGGAAATCACAAAGAGATCCAAAAATTTAAAGAAACAAAAAGAAACCAACTAAATTGTTGTTGTATAATATTTCTTTAGATTCTGTTAAAGCTTACAGAAAATTGTAAACTGTATTAAAAGGTTTAAGCATTAAGCCAAAAAAGAGCATTCATACTCCCATCTTAATGCTCTGGCAGTATCATGGGGTCAGTTTTTTCTTTTTAGAATTAAGGTGACCAGTTGTAAAACATGATGGTTTTAAACTTAAAACAGTTTTATGTTGACTAAAGCAAAGGTTAATTAAATTATGGCATTAAAGGGAACAAATTCTGGCAAATGCTAGTAAAGGAAATGAAAGTATAAGTATAAATACGAAGTAAAATCCGTAGTAAGATGGCCAAATAATGGTTCGCAACCCCTAGTTGATTTTATGAGCTCAAGCAAGAATTTTTGATTTCTAAACTTATTATTTCATAGGAAAGGTTACAACAGCAATATAAAGCCCCAATAAAAACTTTGTTAATGGAACACAAAATCAAAATACTAGAATGATTTTATTCCGACAATTTTTTGAAATCGCATCTGATGTCGACTGATTGCCTAAAGCGTACGCAGAGAAAATATGATATACAATGACAATACTTTATCCGTTAAAGCGGGAGAGCTATACTTTTGTAAATTAGGACTAATACAATAAAAACTATATGTCCGATTTATGCTGTACAACCAATGTGTCCACTGTAGAACCAATCACATTTCCTAATTAGCCTCAGTTCCTCGCCTGTGGTGAACAGTGTCGAAACAAGTTTTCAACATTCTCCTCCTCCTTATTATCATCACAGTTCTGACAGATATCATTGTATTCAACACCTATTTGAATTCGTCGACAATCGTAACCTCTCCAACTCGGGGTAGTGACATATCTTCCACCTTGACATCCCAGAAGATCCAGAAAAACTTTATGTTCAACATCTATTCACTACAAATGATGTTCAATGATGTCCAATTATCAGAGCTACCTACACAGAGTTATGCCTCTTAATCATGTTAATAGAAATAGGAACGTAGTTTCTACGACAGCAATGCCGGCTCGGCCGTAAAAAGAAAGATTCCCGGTAATAGTGGAGACGTTGATTGCGGCAAGTTCCCTAATTGTCGGAACATTTCAAACTCTAAAAAATACTACAGTGAATCAGGAGTCTCCTCTATGTTGAAACCATACATACGTCCAAAAGTAAACGCTCTTTGTATTTGGTTTGGTTAATATGTTAATAACGCTGCACCGAGGAGTTCACTTAAAGAAAATTTATCAATAGGACTAATTGCAACCTTGTTAATGCAGTTTCGAATTCGCCGGGCCATCACTTTCGGATGCCGAGATCGACCGATTGATGAGTATTCAAAGATCACATGAGTTCGATCCAAACGATCCTGTTGTGTACAACCAGTCATGTTGCAATCGTATTATGAAACTCCACATTAAACCATCCGTTGTATTGTATGGGTAGTATAATAATGTTGATGGATCCTCTACACAATGCAGATAATTTGAACCTCTTTTAGGCCAAAACTCGATAGTGGAAGAGTGGTTTTATAACCAATTCCGCGGAGAAGAAGACCCAAAAATTGTGGACCTCATGTCAGATAAAACTAGATAAAGCCAAAATAGGTTTATAATCGTTTCCTCCCCCTTCTATTCATTTTGACAACTTCTGCTGTAGTCATTGCAGATGGAAACCATTCTCCTAACATGCTTCCCCTGTGTCTTTAATTGTCCCCTCTAGAATCAATTAATCATTGACCAATCGAAAACACATCATGTTTGAGCAATAGCATAGACAAGTCATCCGCAGTATAAAGGGAATGTGAGAAATCATCGACATTTTTTATTCGTTTAAAAGGCATAACGATGACATCATATATGGAATATAACATCGTGCAAATGTCCGCCGCTGCTTCGCTGAGTGGTGTGCATCCGAAATATATCATTTTTAATTACTCCACAAGAAAAATTAAAACGGGCTCAAATCTCACGATATCGGTGGCCAATTCATAACACCTCCACGTGAGATGACCATGCCCTTAAATCGCTAGTGCAGAATGATCAATGTGGCACACGTCCTATTGAAACCACGTGTCATTGGTGTACATATATCCAATTCAGGCACCCTGAAGTTATTCATCATCGAGCTCGACGTTGACGGTGATAGCCAGGCCAACGTCGTTCTCAATGAAATATGGACTCATGACGCCGCCAGCCTAAAATCTACACCAAACAGTGGCTTTTTCGGGATGCATTGGACGCTCTTGGATTTCATGTGGATTGATATAGTCCCAACTTTATCAATTTTGTTTGTTGACACACCCATTCATTCATCTGGAAATGGTACTCATTGTAAAATTTGATCATTTGCACCTGTTGTTGAACGCCATAGAATAAACACATAGAACGGAAGGAGAGAGTAATATATATGGAAAAATTATCTCTTTTCACACATACGGGTGATACAATAACAAAATACATGCAATACATTCTCATGAATTATGTTTTTGACAACAGACTTAGGTTTTTGGCTCTCAGTTACCTATCTAGTTGTTGTCTATGTTGAACGCTATATATGTCCATGCTGATTTGGCAAAACAAACTGAATAAAGACAGCCAATTCGACAGATGAAGCTTCGAATCAACTGTCAATTGGTATTAACTGTCAACTCGAGTTACCAGTTAATCATTGGTTAACAAATCTATAAATCTGACTACATAATAACCATAGCCAATTCACCGTCCGTTTTATTGCCCAAATCTAAGTCTAATTCGACAGATGAAGCTTCGAATTAACTGTTATCTGCTATTAACTGTCAAAGTTCGGAATTCCCTATTGGAAGACCCTTTAGATTATTGTAATACGTGTGCATTCCGGAAGTCATATCAACGCTCGAGTTACCAGTTAATCATTGTTTAACAAATCTATAAATCTGACTACATCGCTACACTTCCCGTTTTCTAATCTAACTCCTCTTGTTGAGCTAAAAAGATACTGCTTCCTATGGTCGGTAGAAATCATTTGACCATTCGAGTCGGCTTCTATTAAAATGGATCTATTGCTAGTATTGATATATTTTTAAAAAGTTTTCAGTTTCTTCGAGTTGGATTATCCAAGGATTTTTAGGAAAGAGTCATGATCTTCACCGTTTGCATTTTTCCTTGTATAGGTGATCGAACTGGTTTCCTATTGAAGTGTCTGTGCTCACTCTTCCAAAGAGTCCCATCCAAAACAATCGTTGCAATTTGATAAATGTCACTATGTTCCCGTTCTCTGATTTTTTTCATTAAGATTTTATCCATAAGTATATTGAGTAAGTATCATGATAAGCTGTCACCTTCCCTGGTATCTCTTGCAGTATTAAATTGTTTGGAGATTTCATTAAGTTTGCAGGAATTCTAGACATGCCTTAAAATTGTTTTTCTCGTATAGGGATTTTTTGGCTATTTGGGCAAATGCTTCTTTGTCACTCATATTGACCATATAAAAAATGAAGACAATGGACCACGCTATCAGACACTAAAACCAATTTGTTTGAATTGTATTTGTGAAAATTTGAAATTCCATTTTGAAAATTTATAAGTTCTTTGAGGGATTTTGTGAAATATGGCCAAACTATTCCATCGCATGGAATCCTACTATATGAAAAATGGAGGCAAGGGACTATGCTATCTGTACATATATGTAAGTGAGAATGCTGAATTGTATTTTTGAAAATTTTAAAAATTTTTTGAATTTTAACTTTGAAAATTTTAGAGTTCTTTGAAGGATTTTGTGAAATATGACCAAATTATTCCATTGCATGGAATCCCACTATATGGAAAATGGAGGCAAGGGACTAGGCTATCTACACATATAAAGGAAAATGCTGAATTATTTTTGTGAAAATTTTGAACAATTTTTTAAATTTCACTTCGAAAATTTTAGACTTCTTTGAGGGATTTTGTGAAATATGGCCAAACTATTCCATCGCATGAATTCCAACTATATGGAAAATGGAGGCAAGAGACTAGGCTATCTACACATATAAGGGAGAATGCTGAATTGTATTTGTGAAAATTTTGAAACATTTTTGAAATACATATAAGGGAGAATAATGAATTGTATTTGTGAAAATTTTAAACAAATTTTGAAATTTCACTTTGAAAATTTTATAGTTCTTTGAGGGATTTTGTGAAATATCTCCAAACTATGCCATCGCATGGATTCCCACTATATGGAAAATGGAGGGAAGGGACTAGGCTATCTACACATATAAGGGAGAATGCTGAATTGTATTTGTGAAAATTTTGAAACATTTTTCAAATTTCACTTTGAAAATTTTAGAGTTCTTCGAGGGATTTTGTGTCCTAATTTTGTCTTCCTAAAATATTTCCAACTCATCTCCATTTCCTATTTGCAATTTCTATGTGTATTTGTGTTTCGCCTGCTCTTTTCCAGAGGTCTCTGTTGGAAACTACGTTCGGCCAAAATATTCGCAAGCAGCGGTTAATAAATACTTGTGGGGATTGTAAGTCGCTTGCAATAGAGTTCCAGGACTCACATCCATTTGATATCCATTTCATAGCACAATACATATTCTTATTGTCTTTTCCTTAGGTGCATTTCTCTCTTGCTTACCACCACAACTGCAGTTTTAGCTTTGGGAATCCCTGGTCTTAATTGTGAAGTGCATAGTAAACGTAGTCTATAAATTGGTAGTCATGCACTTCCCGTGAAATATCGAAGGCCCCATGTCGAATTTTCAGAATTATAAAATGCTTCCTTAGAAGGATAAACCCGTTGCAACGGTTGAAACAGTGAGACTCTAACCTGAGCCGGAAAATATTTCCAAGACAGTTTTTGAAATACTTTTTATAAAATTAAGAATTTAATGAAGATTTACTAAATACAAGCTAAGTGTTTTCCTAAGCTCTTTCTTTTTACATTTAAATAATATCAAATGACATTTGTTGGTCACCTCATCGAAAACATCAAACGCAAACAACAAACTTACAACAAAAATTGATATTACGAATCCACATCATAATCAACAAAATACATTATAAATGTTTTTCGGTTTTTTTTCAGTCTCTTTTTGCAAATAATTCCTATAAAGATTTTTGCCATTTTCCAGCATGTTCAGATCGAAAAACAAAAAGAATAACAACAAATAAATAAACTACAAAAAAAACTACAACTTGACTTGTAAATCTAACTACGACTACAATAATAATAAAAAAAAAGGCAACATGGACCCAACAAATGAACAAACAAAAAAAACTTGTATTATAAAACTTTGTGGTTAAAGAAACTTATGGCAAAAAAACAATACATAATAAATAAAATAAGCTCAAAGTGAGTACATGAAATAACGGCTTAAGAAACATTTAAAAACTAAAAATAAATATTTATAACCATTTTTAAACAAAATTATACATTTTAAAACCAAAATGAAATAAACACAAAGTTGTTTTTTTTTTGGTTCTTTAACAAATTCATTTGTAATATTTGACTTTTAGCCAAAATACTATTTTTCTAGAACATTTAACCAATCCATCCAACCATTCATCTGTACATTTATAGGAGTCTCATGTTCAAACATGTATGATTGTAAGTTAATGCTGCTGCTGCTGCTGCTGCTGTTGTGTATGTAGATTAAATAAGACTAAAAGTAGATTGTGCTGGTTGTTTTACTGCTACTACTACTGGTCATGGCTAAAAAGGATAAAGTTTTTCTTCTTTTTTTTAAAGAGGAGCGAGGGGGGGTTCTAAGAAGAAGTAGTAGTGGCACCATTATTAATGCCTTGGTTATGTTGTATAAGTATGAGAGACGTTGTTAGTTTTTTTGTAAAAGAAATTCAAACTTCAAAGTTTGAAATTATTTTTTTTTTTGTTGTTTGTTCATATATTTCTTTTTTGAAAGCCTGACCAATAAAGAATTTTAGTTGCTATTGCAGCATCAGCAGCAATGTATTTAAGAGTATTGTTATGCTGCCATTCTTTTTCAATTGCTAAACTAGTCAATTGTTTGCACAGTGGGGAAAATGTTCTCTATAATTGTAACATTTAATAAAAAGCTTTTGCCAAAATTTAGGAAAATTTAAAAAATCTCAAAATATTTTTGTAAAATTCAACAAAAAAATTTAGAATTTAATGATAATTTTCTGAGATTTAGTAAATAAACTAAATTTTCTTAAAATACAATACAATTTTTAAATTCCCAAACAAAATTTTAAAAATCCCCAAAATGTCCACATTTACAAAAATTCAAAAATTTTAGATTTTAAAGATATTTTTGGTAGATTTACATTTAATAAACTAAATTTTCTTAAAATACAACAGAATTTTTAAATTCCCAAAATAATTTTTAAAAATTCCCCAAAGTTCCCCATTAAAAAAATTAAAAAATTATAAAGTTTAATGATAATTTTCCGAGAATTATTAACTAAAAATTTTTTTTTAAAACTTTACAAAATTTTTAAATTCCCCCAAAAAAATTAAAAAATCCCCAAATTTTCCCCATTTAAAAACATGAAAAATTTTGAATTTAATAATAATTTTCTGAGATTTATCAAACAAACTAAATTTTCTTCAAATACAACATAATTTCTAAATACCCAAACGAAATTGTAAAAATCCCCAAAATATCCAAATTTACAAAAGCTAAAGTAATTTAGATTTTACTGATATTTTTGGTAGATTTTAATTTAATAAAGATTTTTTTTGTAAAATACAATAAAAATTTAAATTCCCAAAATCCCTAAAATTTCCCCATTTAAAAACATGTAAAAACTTTAGAATTTAATAATAATTTTCTGAGATTTATTACATAAAGTAAATTTTCTTAAAATATAACTAATTTTTTAAATTCCCAAACCAAATTATAAAAATCCCCAAAATATCTACATTTACAAAAATATAAAATTTTTAGATTTTAATGATATTTTTTGCAGCTTTACATTTAATAAACGAAAACAAAACAATTTTGAAATTTCCAAACAAATTTAAAAAAATCACCAAAAGTTCCCCGTTCAAAATATTAATAAATTTTACAGTTTAATGATAATTTAATTAAGTAAACAATTTTGAAGGGTACATATCTGTCATTCATTCTCACTTAGTTATTCAACACTATATACACCAGACCATCACAGGAAGGGAACCTGTACCTAACAAACCTGATACGTTTGAAGCGAGTGTTGCAATAAGTGTTAAAAAGTATTTAGAATGAAATGGTTGGGAAGTTTTGCCTCACAAACTAAATAGTCCAGACCGTGACCCGTCCGACTACTATTTGTTTCGATCAAACGCTTTCTCTGGGATACGCTTCACGTTTGAAAAGAATATATGACTGCTTGATTCGTTCTTGCCCTCAAAAGATGAGCAGTTCTTTTTGGCTCGGAATCCATATGTTGCCAAAAATTCACAAAAAAGATTCAAAAATTCCATAATTTTACCCAAAAGAATTAGATTTGAGTGATATTTTTAGTTGATTTTCATTTAATAAACAATATTTTCTTGAAATACAGCAACATTTTTAAATCCCCAAAAACACTTGTAAAAATCCCCAAAATTCCCCATTTTAAAACAACCAAAAATTTTATAAATTAATGATAATTTGTAAAGATTGTTAAATAAACAAAATTATCTTCAAATAAAACACAATTTTTTAAATTCCCAAAAACATTGACAAAAATCCCCAAAATTTCCCCATTTATAAACAGGCAAAAACTTAAGATTTTAATAATAATTTTCGGAAATTTATTAAATGAACAATATTCTATTAAAATTCAAAACATTTTTTAAATTCCCAAACAAATTTATAAAAATCCCAGATGATCCCGATTTACGAAAAAGCAAAAATGTTAGATTTTAATTATAATTTTCAATGATATATATTTCCTTAAAATAACAACATTTTTAAATTCCTAAAAAAAATCCCTAATTTCCCCATTTAAAAACATACAAAAAACATAGATTTGAATATTTCTAGTAGATTTTCATTTAATAAAGAATATTTTCTTAACATACATTTTTAAAATCCCAAAAAAAAAATTAAAAATCCCCAAAGTCCCCATATCCAAACATCCAAAAATGTTTTATTTTAATGATAATTTGTAAAGATTATTAGATAAACAGTATTATCTTAAAATAAAACACAATTTTTAAATTCCCAAAAACATTGTTAAAAATCCCCAAAATTTCCCCATTTACAAACAAGAAAAATTTTAGATTTTAATAATAATTTTCAGAAATTTATTAAATGAACAAATTCAAAACAATTTCTACATTTCCAACCAAATTTGTGAAAATCCCCAGATTTACGAAAAAACCAAAAATCTTAGATTTTCCCCATTTATAAAAAAGCAAAAATTTTAGATTTCAATGATAATTTTCAATGATTTATCAAGTGAACAATATTTTCAATATAATTCAATTTTTAAATTCCTAAAAAATTATTTAAAAATTCCCTAATTTTCCCCATTTAAAAACATACAAAAAACTTAGATTTGAATGATATGTTTAGTAGATTTTCATTTAATAAACAATATTTTCTTAATATACAACAAAATTTTTAAATTCCCAAAAAAAATTTTAAAAATCCCCAAATATTCCTCATTTACAAACAGCCAAAAATGTTATATTTAAATGATAATTTATAAAAATTATCGGATAAGCAAGATTATCTTAAAATAAAACACAATTTTTAAATTCCCAAAATCATTGTTAAAAATCCCCAAAATTTCATCATTTACAAACAGGAAAAAACTTGAGATTTTAATAATAATTTTCAGAGATTTATTAAATGAACAATATTATATTAAATTTTTTAAAATTCCCAAACAAATTTGTGAAAATCCCCAAATGTTCCCCATTTAAAATCAAACAAAAATTTTAGATTTCAATTTAGAACACGTCAGAAACTGAATTTTCAATGATTTATATATGAGCAATGTTTCCCAAAAAAAAATTTTAAATTCCCAATTTTTCCCCATTTCAAAAGAACCAAAAAATTTAGATTTGAATGATATTTTTTAGTAGATTTTCGTTTAGTAAATGATTTTTTCGTAAAATACAACAACATTTTTAAATTCCCAAACAAATTGGTAATTTTTAAATTCCCAAAAAAATTTCAAAAATCCCCAAATGTTCCCCATTTACATACAAGAAAAAATTTAGATTTTAATGAAAATTTTCAAATCTTGCAAGAATTTTAGAACATCCTCTATAAATTAATTAATTATTATTTCATTCCCTTATTTTCTAAGTTACAGTAATTAATTTCCTTTGAAACCCCATCTAATTGACCCATAGTGCTTCTAGTCATGTTTTAAGTAGTTTTAATATCTTAAGCTTAAACCACAAATATGGCTGGAACTACAAGAGTAAAAGCAGCAAAGTCTATTATAAACCAAAATAAAATTGTGTGTATGTAACATTGAAAACATAAAAAAACCCCAGAAAATAGAAAAATGAGCTCTTGTTTAGGTTTTCTAATACACAAAATTGAATTTTGTTCAAAAACACACAACAACATCAAGAGAAAAATCTTATTTTCTTCCACTTCAAATATTTAAGGCTTCATTTTGTAGCCATCATCATCATCATCTTCTTTTTTTTTGCCGAGATACAAAGGCAAGTGTATGGAAAGTGAATTTATTTTGGGCAAAATAACAACATACCTCTACACACAATCTAGAAAATAATCTAGAATACAAAAGAAAAGCAACCATGGGCACAAATTTCCTACAATATTTTAGCTCAAATTTTCTATCATTTTTTTTATTTTATTTTTTTGGGGGTATTTAGTGTTTTATTTTCTATGGCAACACATGTTTTTAACATTCTTGCAATATTTTTTTTTTGTTCTTAAAATTGTATTTTTTTGTTTTTGCCTAAAATACATTAAATTGCTAGTTATCTATCTATCTTTCTATTGTAACTAGTTTTAGTTAAAACATGTCTAGACTAGGAGGCTGTATAAATTATATTTTTCTATTTCATTTGACTTGAAACTTTCAAAAACACTTGCACATGCACTTTTTTCCCTATTATATTTAAAATCATACATGTGCATCACTTTCTTTTTTGTTGCCAGGGATTTCAAGGATATTCTTTTTATTTTCGTAGTTGTTCTATTAGAAACTGCAACAAAAAGATGCTGATTTTTATGATAACATTGTGTGGTCTATAAATTAGAGAGAGTTTACATTTTATTTATATAAAATTTGATTAATGTTTAAAAGAAAATTGCCATAAATTTAACAATTTACGTTTTTTGTGTTTACAGACTTGACTCAAAGGAGCTGTGTAATTTGATTTACTTAAAGAAGACATCAAGGAAATACAAAATAAAAAACTAAAGAATTTGTGGAAAAGAATGCAAATAAAGTACAAACATATTTGGTCAAAATGTTTTCATTACAAAAATGTGTGTTAAATGCAAATAAAATCATTCAGTAGGAACTGAACTGAACTAGAACCTGAACTATAGTTCATTGTATGATAACGTTCGTCATTATATTGATGTGTCTTTTTGTTTCATTGATGTCATTTGTCATAACATTGATGTCAAAATTCTAATGATAGGGCATCATCAATATGAAGATGCATTTTTCTATGAGTGTAGAACCTGAGCTAGAACCTGAACTAGAACGTGAACTAGAACCTGAAATAGAACATCAACTAGAACCTTAACTAGAACGTGAACTAGAACCTGAACTAGAACCTGAACTAGAACCTGAACTAGAACCTGAACTAGAACCTGAACTAGAACCTGAACTAGAACTAGAACCTGAACTAGAACCTGAACTAGAACTTGAACTAGAACCTGAACTAGAACCTGAACTAGAACCTGAACTAGAACCTGAACTAGAACCTGAACTAGAACCTGAACTAGAACCAGAACTGAACTAGAACTGAACTAGAACCTGAACTAGAACCTGAACTAGAACTATAACTGAACTAGAACTGAACTAGAACTGAACTAGAACTGAACTAGAACTGAACTAGAACTGAACTAGAACTGAACTAGAACTGAACTAGAACTGAACTAGAACTGAACTAGAACTGAACTAGAACTGAACTAGAACTGAACTAGAACTGAACTAGAACTGAACTAGAACTGAACTAGAACTGAACTAGAACTGAACTAGAACTGAACTAGAACTGAACTAGAACTGAACTAGAACTGAACTAGAACTGAACTAGAACTGAACTAGAACTGAACTAGAACTGAACTAGAACTGAACTAGAACTGAACTAGAACTGAACTAGAACTGAACTAGAACTGAACTAGAACTGAACTAGAACTGAACTAGAACTGAACTAGAACTGAACTAGAACTGAACTAGAACTGAACTAGAACTGAACTAGAACTGAACTAGAACTGAACTAGAACTGAACTAGAACTGAACTAGAACTGAACTAGAACTGAACTAGAACTGAACTAGAACTGAACTAGAACTGAACTAGAACTGAACTAGAACTGAACTAGAACTGAACTAGAACTGAACTAGAACTGAACTAGAACTGAACTAGAACTGAACTAGAACTGAACTAGAACTGAACTAGAACTGAACTAGAACTGAACTAGAACTGAACTAGAACTGAACTAGAACTGAACTAGAACTGAACTAGAACTGAACTAGAACTGAACTAGAACTGAACTAGAACTGAACTAGAACTGAACTAGAACTGAACTAGAACTGAACTAGAACTGAACTAGAACTGAACTAGAACTGAACTAGAACTGAACTAGAACTGAACTAGAACTGAACTAGAACTGAACTAGAACTGAACTAGAACTGAACTAGAACTGAACTAGAACTGAACTAGAACTGAACTAGAACTGAACTAGAACTGAACTAGAACTGAACTAGAACTGAACTAGAACTGAACTAGAACTGAACTAGAACTGAACTAGAACTGAACTAGAACTGAACTAGAACTGAACTAGAACTGAACTAGAACTGAACTAGAACTGAACTAGAACTGAACTAGAACTGAACTAGAACTGAACTAGAACTGAACTAGAACTGAACTAGAACCTGAACTAGAACCTGAACTAGAACTGAACTAGAACTGAACTAGAACTGAACTAGAACTGAACTAGAACTGAGCTAGAACTGAACTAGAACTGAACTAGAAGGAGTACTTTGGGAAACCATTAGAATATCTTTATTTTCCAATACAGCTTTTGATTTTTAAAAATTTCTAACTAAAGAAAACTTATATTCCTGTCTCTCCATCAACACGTCGCAAAATGCCATCATCCCTCACATTTTTTGTCCTGGAAAAAATTAATAAATGAGTCAAGGTTAATTTATAAACCCTCGTCATAATTAATTTCATTTACAAGAAAACACAAATACCAAACACGATTCATAGTTTTTTTTCTTCTTCTACTCATTTTTTACACAAGGACAAGTACAGACTGGTGTTAGGAAAAAAAATCACAGTAAACTGAGAATAAAATCCCTTCATACCAAATAAGAGTCTGTTAAAAATTAAACTAAGAATAAAAAAAAAAACCCAGACAGATGTTGGTTGACCATAGACTACAAAATGATGATGACAGTTATTATAACGGTGTAACAAAAATACAAAATGACTCCTTACTCTACTACTCCAATTTTACGCAAAATTCTAACGTACTAGTTACATGCATTTTTATACAAAGTAAGAATAGCCACAATAAAATGGTGAAATTAAATTACATTTTATACGTTATAAAAAAAGAGTGGCAAAATGAAAAAAAAAGAGAAAAAATAACAGAAACAAAACAAATTTTATGGTGTAATAGAGGCTGCACAATATAGAAACAAAATGTCAAAAACATTTAGAATTAATGTTAGGCAGACAACGATTATTAGTTACACTACAGAAATTAATACCTCGCTTTCAAATACATATAAGTTATTTAAACAAAATACTGCATATATTTAAATGACTTTTCGTCAATGCCTCCTTGTACTCGTTTTAATCTATGGAATCAGTATTGATCCGAAACTAAATGGTTCTACGAACTCAAATAATTACATGTGCGATCTATCTTTTTAACAAATGTGTTGGAAATATTCATAGCCCCAGACCATTATGTATCTCAGATCACAACTTTAAATTTAAATTACCAGAATATATTATAATATTCATGCTACACCACGTTTTTATATAGTAATTATGTTGTATTGGATACCATAGAGTTCGGAAATACTTATAGTTTTTCTGAATCACTTCGATTAGTACCTTTTTTATCAACAAACGTAGTGAAATAACGATATTCTCAAAGCTACAACTTTAAAAACTCCTAATTATTGTTGGTTTGATATTGATTTTAAAACTGTTGCTTTTGTTTTACATGTTTTACCTATTGAAAACTCGGTTGGAAAATGGCAGATTTACTGTCATCAACCTTTAATTGTTTCAGTAGAAAAGCATACCAAAGTAGCAAACCATCGAAGTAAATAAAAATCAATTCAAAAATTAATAAGTTATGCAAATTTTTGCTTTAATTGGATGTAATTATCTAACCATAGATAAATACATATAGATTGGAAACTCTGCTGTCAAAGCCTAACTCAGTTGTCAAAAACCTAAGTGGTGAGAAAATGTATGTTAAAACCAAAACAACCTTCGTACATGTGATTATTTTGTTTGAGTTTTTTTCTAATTTCCGCTCTATGTGTTTTTCTCTATGATGCTAACTTTAAACTACCGTAACTCAGCCATTTTCTAAACGATTTTCAGAAATCTTTCTCTGTTTAAAAGATATACATATATTTCTAACAAAAAAAAAAACAAGAAAGTATACTGGGTCAAGTCCGACCACATAATACCCTACACAGAGTATATGACCAAATCATTATTATTCAATTCTATTTTATGTAGAAAATCCTTAAAAGGATTTTTGGAAGTGGAGCTTATATGGGAGCTATGGTCAATTATAGATTGATCCAAAAAAAATTGTAAATGTGATTTCCTTTTATATAAAACTAATTTGTGGAGAAACTTGAGTGGATACCTATATAAATAGGACACATATGACAACAAAGTCCGTCCGTCAGACAGACGGACGTACGGACAGACATCGTTTAATCGACTCTAAAAGTGATTCTGAGGCGATCGCTATACTTTAAGGTGGGTGTTGGAATAACATTTTTTGGTGTTATAAACATCAGTACAAACGTCTAATACCATCCTCCCACTATGCTGGTGCAAGGTGTAAATACTTATGACGTTCAGAATTTCTAACTGTAAGAATGCCGTTTTTTCACTAAAAATTATAGGGAAAAACTAAAATTGCTACATGAGAAATCCTGGATTTTTTTCGTTCACTTTTGTATTACTGTATTATAGTTTGCTTTATTGGGCCCAAAATATAACTTTTTCCGCCATTTGTACAGTAAATATTGCCAACCAGAAAACAATTTGAAAGCTGACAGTTTAGAGTTAGTCATTGTTGAACAATATTTCAAAAATAATGAAAGTTTGGCGGACATGGGAAAGGTTGACAAAAGCATTTTGCCGTTGTAATATTATAAACAAATTACAATCTTAATTGAAATCCTACGTAAAATTATAAAATTTTGTACTCGTATTGGTACAAATTAAAATTTCGAAAAATTTTTGCTTTTATTTTTAATTAAGCTCTTATAAATAAATTTTATATAAAAAAATACAAATTTTAAAGATGGAAGGAATCTAAGAATAATTTAAGTTGTGAAAATTAATAACATAATATGGAACAGGATATATCTCAAACTTATGGGAATAGTCTTCTTTTCGAAATCTTTGAGATTTTGAATTGCAAGATGCCTCGAATTAAAGGCATACTATTAATTGGTTTGGTATAAAATTAAGAGGTTGTGAATAATACTAAACAAATCATAGGTTTTTCGTTAATGCTTCTAGAGCAACAACTATTTTAGGTAAAATTAAATTTTTTTTGCTAAAAACTTTTAGTTAAACCTTTTTGCACTCAAAACTAATTTCACAGTTTTATTTTTTTCAACCGGATAACTATTTTTTCACTTTTGGTGAATAAAAAAAGTAGATTGAAAATTTGTATCTGAAGATAAATTGTATTTGAAAAGTCCTATTTCGATTTATTTCAATCAGTTTCAATAGGGTTTTTCCTTGGGTCAATAAAAGTTTGTCACTTTATTTTGAAATAATTTACGACACATGGTTGGCATTATTATAAATAATTCGAATATAACAAATGTTTATACCCATCACCAAAAACAAATGCGGATATACTGATTTTGAATACATACATCGAAATATGGACAGTACTTCTTTTATTCTCGATGGACCTAACAAGGTAGAATTTATTGCAGACATTCTATTATAATAGACATATACGAGACGAGAAATTAATAAAATCGATTAAATCAGAAAAAACAAGTCATTTTCGGCTGTGCGGAATCTTGTATACCCACCATCTTATTTACTGTCAATAAACAATTTTTTCTGATACAAGGGTTATATGGGGGCTAGGGTCAATTATGGACCGATCCTGACAAAAATTGGTTGAAAGATTTGGATAGACATAAACACTTGCTTATGTGCAATTTCATCACTATATTAATTATTAAAAGACTGAATCGTTTATTTCAAAAACCAGTCAACTAACAAAAAATTCACAATTGATGTATTGGCTGATGACTGTTTTTTAATGGTAAATGCATTGTTTAATGCAAAAAAAAAACATAAATACTGCCCCTTTCTTATGTAGCAAAGCCGAGGAATCTGTGTTTACTGCCGAAAGAAGTCAATTGACAGCGCTTGACACAATAACAAATACTAGGCTTTAATCGATTTTTTTTTTTAGAATTTTTCGTATGCAATTAACAATAGTGATGATTGTTTGTTTTAAACAGTTACAGAAATGAAAATATAAATTTTGTAAAAGTAATTTTTAGGCTGCTAGAAGGTTTTTTTGATTTACACGAAATCAATAATTTGTTGCTTGACTGGTTTTTGAAATAAACGATTCAATTATGAATGTTCAAGACATTATCTGAGAGGCCTTGCATAGGGACAAGGGACAAATCGCACAGTCAGGTCAAAAGTGACACAACTCAAAATTAAATTAAACCCGAAAAAAGGAACTTTACGCTTAAACTATGCGCAATACACTTATTTATCTATACAAAAGATATCAGTGTATTCTGTTGCTGTTAACTGTGGCTAAAAACAGCACTAATGTCTTTCATTATTTTTCAATTGGTATATATTTATTTTCGATTTCTGAAAAAGTAAAATTTTGAGTTGTGTCACTTTTGAACTGAGTGTGCGAAATGTTGGCCGATTTTCGTCATACTTCACTCAGCCTTATCATGTAAGGCGTAGTCGTTTTACGACAACGACAGTTTCGTACTAGATTAAAGAAATTATTCAACCTGTTTCATTAATCTAGTACGAAACATGATAAGGCTGACTAATTCGCCTAATTTCAGAGTACTTAAAACTAGTTTGTGCATAATTTTATTAGGATTGTGACGTAATCAATATATTTATGTCTGCTCAAACTGTATTCCGGGGGGACATGAAGGCTAGGTGAAATCAAACACCGATATTTCCCATTATCAACCTTATCTACAGAGAGTATTTGTAGAAAATTTCCGTCAGCTAGCTCCATTTATTTATGTCCTATAGTGTTTTCAACAGATGGACAGACGGACGGACATAGCTAGATCGTCTTAGAATCATATAAGGATGCAGAATGTATGTATGCATTTTCTAATGTGGGTATGTGACAGATATTTTTTTGTTATAAAAATGTCGTTATTTTTTGGGTTTTTATGTTTTTTTTTTGGCATATTTCTCTCAAAGGAAACGTTTAACACATTATAAACATAAAACATCACTGAAACGAGCTTTTCCGGTTTTTCGAAATTCAATCTAGACTAGGGCTATAACCAAATTTTGGCCCTAGCACCACGCGATGGAAAATGTTGTGTTATTTACGAAACTTTTTTTTGGGTCACAAAAACGATTTTTTAAAGTCAAAATTTTCCCATTACCGCAAATTTTAAATTTTATAGATTCGAACCAGATTATAAAAAAAACTATTTGCGTTTTTTGGATAAAAAAAACTATTTGCGTTTTTTGGATAAAAAAAAAAAATATTTCCAAACTTTATCGCGTTTTGTGGGTGAACTTTTTTGACAACCTCGAAAAAGTAATACCATTTTTTAAATAACTTTTAATGGTCTATTCGACTATGCTAGGGCCATTTTGATATTTGCAAAAAATATAAAAAATTTATAGACCTTTTCAAGTTGAACTTACAAATTGAAATCCATATAAAGTTTGAGTAATAACAAATTGAAATTCAGAAAAACTAACTAATATTGAGAAAAATCAAATTGAAATTAAGAAATCGAAATTAATATTAAGAAAACACAAATTGAAATTCAGAAAATAAAAATTGTAAATTAAAAACCTGGGGTTAAGTGTCTCCAAGTCACCACTTTTGTCGAATAATTTGTTGACATTGTCTACAAATCGTCTCCATTTTTTACTTTGCCGTTTATGTGTATAGAAATGTTTGACAACTGAAAAAATATTAATTTATTTTCTGTTTTTTTTAATATAAAAAAGCTGTTGTAACTAATATAATTGACATTTTCCCAATTAATTTTGAAGTAAATTTAAAGAGTTGGTATTTAAATTTATATGGATTGAAATTAACGAATAATTTAAAATTGATAGTTCATATTCTTTAGATACGACAAATTATGATACTTCTCGTTGGCAATGCCGAACGTAACCTACATAACATATTTGGATCCAAAATAATTCTGAATTTTAATGCTGACGAATCATTCGGCAAATATATTTACCGCAATATATTTTCGGCTCTGATAGGTAAAAAATGTGTAAAACTATTTTCCATTATGCATATTTGATCAAAATATCACAATTTTTTCAACACCCAGCTGCTATATCCACTTTCAGTGAATCTGCACATTAAAAACTCCTTTTCAACGTCAGAAGAAAAATTTTTTTAAGTAAACAAGTCGCAGCAAGTCAAAAAATAACTAAAACGAATCTTCTGGCAAAGAAGAAGAACGCAACTTGTACCTTTTTTACTTTTATATGTTAAAAATATTTTTATATTCAATAAAACAAGCAATTTAAAAGAATATATGGAAGTGTATGGACTGAGTTTGTTTCCAATACAAAGTTTAAAAAGTGTAGACTGGAATGACTAAAATCTACTACTGAATATCTGGTTTCAATGTCTCCATATGGTCCCATAAGAACTGCATAGTCAATAGTTCTAACGGTATTATTAATAGAGTGAAAATCCAATAAAAAGATTCAAAAGTGTGGACTAGAATTGCTAAAAATGTACTAGTGAATCTCTGGTCCAATGTCTACATATGGTCGCATAATAACTACATAGTCTATAGTGCCGAAGTCAGTAGTTCATTTTCAATGATAAGCACATGTTAAATGTCTATAGTAAATAACATTGTCTGGGGTATAAGAAGTCACTAGTACTGGTGACTGTGTCAATAGTAAGTCAGTCCAGATTCACTATTGACATTTCCTACAGGGAATATTGAACTAATATTTTCTTATGGAACACATACAACGACAACGAAATTTAAGGTTTTCTCAATAACAATTTGTATTTTCTGAATTACACCATTAATTGGGAATTCTTGATTTCAATTTGTATTTTCTTAATATCAATTGGTATTTTCTCAATATCAACATGAAATTATATTTACATTTTTCAAATCGTATTTTTCATACGTTCTAGACACTAAATTTTTAAATAGAATATCAACCATGTCGTAAAAATATGGCTCAACCATATTTCTATTAATACAAAACATTTAAAGCTGATCATAACTAAAATTTTGACTGACATCTAGTTAGTTAGTGGTTTTAAATGAGGGCTTGTCTGGAGAGTGTTTTGCTCGTATGATAATAAAATTTAAATTATTTTTTTTAACTAAAATAAAAAATTTTTGCAAAATATTTTTTATTTTTTCCCCTTTGTTTTGGCGTCACAAATATTTCCCCCAAATTTAACATGCCCTGTAGTAACGACACAAACAAAACAACACAAATCCTTCAAAACAAAACACAATAAAAAAAATAACAAAATTTTTCGTGTTGTGACTAGACAAAGTTGTAAATTCGTTTATATACTGTTTTGGTGGTTTCCGGCGGTAATAAAAACAAATTAAAAAAAATAAAATAAAATACGTATTTTTCTGAGGGGGTTTACTCCTGCTGGAGAGTGTAAATTATGACACTTGCCTTTTTAATATTTATTTTTGTGAAAATTACAACTGGTTGTTTGTGTAGGTGGTAAATGATGGAGTTTATTTTATTATGTTTGTTTCAATTTTAAATTTCAATTTTTTTGGAGGCGAGCACTATTTTTTATGAAATATTATGATGAGGATCATTTACAAAATGACAGCAGCATTAGCATTCTTTAGACTTTTAAGCTCATTTTATATTTTTTTTTTAATTAAAACTTTCTTTTAGTTAAAGAATTAAAATTAATAAATTCTTATTTTTTTTTTCTTTATTCAATTTTATTTTTTGTTTAAAATACAGTTTCCACTTGGAGAATTTTCCCAAAAATTTTCTTTGCACTTCACTTTATTATTTTTGTTGTAAGCCTTTTAATTAACCGGTTTTTTGTAGTACCATTCTGTCGTTACAAACTTTTTCAAATATTTTTTTTTTTTCTTTTTCTTAGTTTTTTATTACAAGAATCTGTTTTTTTTTTAAATTTTTGTTTAGTTCTTTCACTTATCAAGAATCTTTAGTTCTCTGTAATGTTCCTCAAAACATGTTCAGTGTTTTGCTTGCTTTTACAAGCCGTTAGTTAAACGAATTTAGCCACACACCTAAAAAATAACGCGTCCTTACTGTAACATTGCAAAACTTACACTAAACAACATGTTTAAAGCACAGCCATCAGCCATCATCCATCCATGGTAAACATCAGGAGAATGACTGCATGCAGCAAACATATACAGACTCAGTCAGTATTGTTTTTGCAAAGTAAAAAACAACAAAAATAATTATGTTTCTGCATATATACACTGTTACACACATAAAAACATAAAAAAATAATACATTTCAGAAGAGAGCTGAGTTTTGGATTCTAGTTGGACTCGTACTACTACTATGCACAGCATAGCACTACATTGTACGTCAACTACAACTGCTACTACTACTGGTAGTACCCGAGTCCAACCATTAAAGTTGTTGTTATTCTTGTTGCTGTTGCTGTCTGTCTGTCTGACTTTGGTTGCTCTGTGTGTGTTGTGTTGTTTATTATCCCCCCATTTTGTGTGTGTAATTTTAATAAATTTAATCGTTTGCATTAAAACGAGTCCCTTTCGTGTAACATTAGTTAATATCTCGTTAAATGCATCAGGCCAGAGTTGGAAAATCGAATTTTTTAAATGACAATAAAGACAAATTTATACTTAAACTCTTTCCGGTTTGGTGGTCACTTTACTAACCACCTTTTCTAGAGTCTTTAAACTATTTAAAAAGTGAAATTTATTGAAATTTTGCTAAACAATTACATTTTTTTAAGTCATCGTTTAAGTTTTTTTGGCAAAATTTTGCCGTCTGGCTGCTCTGTTTAGATTAATATCTTAATTTAAAATAAGTAAGAGAGCTACTATATTCGAATCTTATATAGCCTCCATCAAATTATACTTCAAAATAAAAATTTTAAATATTTTTAGGTAAACAAAATTGTTTTTTCCAAAGTTGTTTTTTAATTTTTTGGAAAAAAAACTTTTTCGAATTGATTTTTAAAAATTTTTAAAATTTTTTTTTTTGTTTTTTAAATTTTTTTTAAAATATTTTTCCAATTTTGACCCATTGTAGGTCCAACTTACTATGGTTTTATATACGTCATTGCAAAGGTCTTTGAAATATTTATCATTAGATATCCATATTGTCTATATTAATGACTTACCCCCAGTAACACGATGTCTGGTTATGAATTAACTAATTGTTAAACTGACAGTTTTCATACAAAAATATTTTTAACCGACAGTATAACTATTAGTTAGGCCATAACCAGGCTTCGTGTTAATGGGGGTTAGTAATAAAGATATAGGTCAAAAATATGTGTAAAATCGAAGTTGTCCTCAGCCATTTGTGGACCGATTTTGTCGTTTTTAAATAGCAACCGAGCCGGAAGAATTCTGGAGATATTGATGCATAAATCGTGTATGTAAGTTATTTGGGAGCTTCGGAAAGTTGATTTCAATAGACAGACAGACGGACATGGCTTAATCGACTCCGCTATCTATAAGGATCAAGAATATATATACTTTATACAGTCGGAAAATTATATTGTTGAAATTATAAACAGAATGACAAACTTATATATACCCTTCTCACGAAGGCTTTTTGTTCATCAAATTCAGTGTTATTTTGTTACATAGTGTTTGTTTGGTTGGCTTGAGCTAACAAAGTAATATTTTATACTATATTCTTTGATAAATAACGTAAATAATAAGGTGGTTAGATTACTAACCACCTTATTACAGGAATAGGTTTTATATAATGTGTTTCTCTACATAATATTATGTTATTTTGAAGGGATGCCGTGTGTTGTCGGATGATGAAAATGACTGCTGTCCTAAACCCCACGAAGAAGAGAAATGTTAGGAGCAAGTCGATCTGATGATGATATACCTTCGGGTCACCAGTTAAAATATGTTAAAATTTGGCTAATACTTCTGTTAGTGAGACAAACTTTTCGATTGGAAGAGCCGGTTGATTACACAGAAGCTGGGACTATATCAAATGATATAGAACCTACACAGCTATTTCGTTTGTTTTGTTCAAAAAATTTAGCCAAAATGATAAGTTTTCATAATTATTGTTAATGCCAACCGCCATGGTGGTTACTAAAGTAACCACGTTTTCCATAAGAACCTTTTGATGTATTTTTAATTTTTCTTATTTGTCATAATACAAAAACCCTAATTAAAGTAAAACTGCACTTATTTTGATTATAAACTTATGCACAAAAAAACTGTGGCTGAAAGAGTTAAGCTAAACATTTTTGTAAATTTAAACACTATTGAGTCTTCAAAACTTTTGAAAAACTTTAACGATACCTAATTTTTATACCCACCATAAAGTTGGGAGGTAACTGTATTGATTTTGTCATTCCAATTTCTAACATATAATTATCTGGGTCCTTACAAAATTCTATAACGATGTAGCTTTGTACGGCTGTCTGTTGAAGGCACGATAGGGCCTATAGTGAAGGACTAAGAAGGACTAAGAGTATTCTTTGTTGTCCAGAAAAGTTTGGTATTAAAAATGGGCAATATAGGTCAAGTATTGTCTCACGACTTAAAATGCGGGTTTTTTTTTAAGTATTGGCCCTTGTTAGCAATGACATTTTCCCATCTTTCTGGCAACAAATGGATTCCGAGCCAAAAGAACTGCTCATCTTAAGAGGACCAATCAAGCCAATATCGGATACTCTGTTCCAAAGTGAAGTGTATCCAAGAAAGAGCGTTCTGTAAGGTAAGGTTTCCAATCAGCCGCTAAGTGACAAAAAGAAGAGCAGCTCACGTGGGTATTAAGCTATAGGTCCCTTTGTGTTTCATGAAAGTAGAAAGTCAGAAAAAGAGGAACAGATAGAAATGAAAAAAGGAGAAGATAGAAAAAGTTAAAAGGAAGATGTCCGAAGAAAGAGGGAGAGAGGAGGTTTTCAAAAATTGCGTACCGATAAGTTGGCGGTTATTAGGTCACTCTAAAGATCACATGCCTGGTCTTTGTAACCAATTACTGCTCCTTATAAAGGCATTAATGCCCTCTAGCGTCATATTCGAGGACTCTGAAAGACTATTTAGAGAACGATGTCCCAGAAACCTTAAGCGTAGATCTCCTAATGCCGGAAAGTGACAAAGAAGATGAAATATTGTCTCATCCTCCTCCTCGTTTTGACAACTTCTGCAGAAGTCGTTGAAGGGCAAGCCAAGTCTCCTCGCATGGTAGCCAAAAGTGCAGTGTCTGGTTATGACCGCCACTATACAAATCAATTGTGAGCGTATCATGTCAAGATGATATGTTGTTCGTCCACGATTCAGTCGGGGCCATATCATTCTGGTAATAGTGCATGTGGATTCACAACCCCATCTTGTCTAAGCGAGCTCATAGTAGAAGTTACTAATTTGTAGCTTACATTTGGATAACGAAATCCTACATAGGAAATCTATGTCTCCGTCAGGTAGTGTTAAAAATATAAACTGCGTATATTTTTATAATAATGTTTATTCAACAAAGTTTCGATAAAGAGTAAAAATCAAATTGAAAAATTACAAAACTAGAATTACATATTTTACAATGGATAAATTGATTTTCAAAAACAAAGTACAAATATTGAAAGTAAAGTATTTAAGTTGAATATAAAACAAAATAATTCAACAGTAGCATGGCGATTTTTTTCGCCAAATCGTTAGCAACGCAGTTGCCCGTAGTATCTCCGTGTCCCCATACCCACTTGAGTACGACTGTTGAATGTCTCGCCATCCTGTTTAAGTATGCCCGGCATTCCAGGACCAAATTTGATGTCGTGTATACACCTGTTATAGACTTTATTGCGGCCTGACTGTCAGTATATATACGAATATACCTGCCTGATATCTTGTTATAACTGAGCCAGTTAGCCGCCCTTTTGATCGCTGATATTTCAGCCTGAATAATGATACATTCTTTTGGAAGTCTAAAAGATAATCCAATGTCGAATTCCTGAATGTAGACACCTGCGCCAACTCGATCTTCCTTCATAGAACCGACTGTATAGACTGTGAGACCCGCTGTGTCATATAAAGGTCCGTCTATTGCTTCCGTATTATACGGCATTGAGAAACCGAAATTCATACATTGCCGTCAAGGCTTTTGAAGCCTTTGAAAGGGTATTGGGATTCCAGGATAGTTTGCTATTCAGAATAACTCCTAAGTATTTCGCATTGTCCGATAGTGTTAGTTCAACACCATTTAATCGGGGAAGCGAGAAATGAGGAATCTTGTACTTCCTTGTGAACAGTACAAGTTCGATCCGAATCTCAAAGTTTTTCTCTCCCGCACAAATTCTAATATGATTAAGAAATCGATTTCTTCCATAACCGATCCGTTTCTCACGGTCTCGTCGGTCATGTCATTTCCTTGAATAGCAGTGTACCTAAGAATAAGTGACATTAATTGCAACGGGAGTATCAATTTAATTGTAGATGTATCCTAAGTAGTATCGCACGCTTTGTCACGGACTGTCTCCAAGGACTTTTATTTCAAGAATATTTCTTTTACCTTGCCTTGTTATAACTTGCCGTAGGTAAGTTTATTTTTTTCATTTCTAAGAAATTATATTTTATTTTCCAAATGGAAAGTAATTTTAAAGTTACTTTTTCATATGTATATATTGCAATAAGATTTTTTTTTATTCTTAAGAAAAGCACTCAATATACCTTAATATTATCGAAATCCATCCCTGCATCTGGCTAAATATGGCGAGAGTTATATTACTTTACATAGAGAGCAAAAACATATTAAGTCTCTTTTAAATTTCATGGACTCATTTACATAAACCGGCTTTTTTTCTGTGATGTTGTTTTAATATGAAAACATGTGCATGTTTTTTTTTTGTCGTCATATGAAATATTGTTTATATTTGAGAGTTAATTATAATTTTTATTCTCTAAATAGAATGCTCTCTCTCTGGTTGTGTTTTTAATCATAATAATAAACTTGCTTGGTTTCTTTTCATGTCTTTATGTGCGATGTTTCGTTTTGTTGCTCCCCTTTTGATCCAACCATACCATAATGTAAGTCCTTAATGTAAAACAGAGTGCTAGAGATGAGAGTTTGGTATATGAGTGTTGGTATTTAAAAGTACTAAATTTGCTAACCAAATTGTACTTGAATTTCAAGAGTAATATGTTGGAGGTTCATGTGATAAGTAAAGGATGAATATGATGTAAAAAATGTGTAAATCATTTAAATCTCAAAATCTAATGGTTAAAGGAAAAACCATTGACACCTATATCGTTCCTATAATGTTATATGAGGAACTGCAAAACCCTATAGAACTGCAAAACCCTAGAGCTATATCAAATACTAAATTGTTGTCCCAATTTTCAAATGAGTGTTTCAATAACTACGAGGGTTTAATTTCGCAACTTTTTTATCTTTTGGATAAACATTTATTCTATTTTTCTACGTAGTCTCCTTTGAGCTCTATGAACCTTTTCCAACGTTTCTCCAAATTTTGTTATCCCTTCCAAAAAATAAGATTTGTCGAAGTCATCAAAATAGGTATTTTTTTGGGGAATAATTTCATCGTTGTAGTCAAATCTCTTTCCGTCGAGACATTTGTTCAGGATTAAAAACAAGAAATAGTCACTCAAGGCTAAATTCGGAGGATATTGCGGAAGAGGAGGGGGCATTTTTGCCATAGAAAGTTCACGTGTGTGCTGCCGATTGTTAGCAAACATCTTGCGGAAAGCTTTCTCATACCCAAGTGATCATTCAAAATTGAAACCACTGAGCCACGTGAGATGCCTATGGCTTCCATAATCATCATATCGTGATTTTTTCAATTATTTTAGGAGATGAGACATCAACTGGGCGTCTAGAACGTGCGCCATATTCCGTGCTTGTATGTCCACAACGAAGCCATATTTTTACCATTTATATTCATGGTGCAGAGTTCCCATAGTATTTATCAAGTTGAGAAGATGAAATTTACTTTTTTACAATTTCTCGTCAATGACTGTCAAACACAAACTAAATTTCTCATCTTGTTCAAATGTTGACGGAAGTCAACTGAAAGATTCCTGTTGACAGGCTCAGTATTGCCATTTCAGTTAAGAGCCGGGAAATTCAAAAAGGCGTACTTATTGACTCACCCGTCAATCTTCCAGGCGGGCATTTAGGTCACCCGGATTGATGTTGTTTACTGTTTGGGGGGATGCACGTGTTCTCTTATAAGATAAGTTTGGTTGTTACCATGGACATCTCTAAACGAACTCGGTGCGCACAATCGATAGCGATTGTACTGGCTTCCTAAATCAATCTTCAGACTATACATTATCCCATATATACTTTGGTGGGACATTCAAGGTCATATTCCTTCTCGACGGGAATGGAGAAATGATGGTTTGATAATGACGACGGTTATATGATGATATGTATGTTTTGGAACAAGAACAACCGATTCTGTATTTCCAGTAACGCCTAGGAGTGAAATTTTAGTGAAAAGTACCCCCATCCTAAAACCTCCTTCCTTAGTACAATTAAATGTACATTTGTCTAACTTGATTCCACACTGTTTTGCACATAGTAAATGTAGTGTTTCATTGCCATTTCATATTGCTACTTCAAAGTGAAAACTCTCTCTCTTTCTATGCTATTTGTTTCCTCTCTTTGGGGATTTTTGTACATGTTGGCGTCAAAGCAGCTGTTTTGTTATTTTTTTTTCTTCCTATAGTCGATTTGCCGGTTTATTTATTATTGTCTTCTGTATAGATACTTTTTCTTTTGTTGTTCTAGTCCTTTATATGTTTCATGAGTTTTTTTGTATATGCGTTCTTTGCTGTCTCTTAGCAACTCTCTAGAGAGAGAGCAAGAGTTGAGTTGCATTTAATAATTTTTGAATGAAACAGAGTTACCTTGACTTGTGTTGAGCTAGGGCAAAAACTTGGCGTGTTTTGTTAATAAATTGTATGAAAATAAGAATAATTAATTAATTTTATAAAGAGAATAATCTACTGTGATTTGAAACATTATTTAAAGCATTGAAAAATTGTTGCGAATATCTTTATTAAAGGGTTTTTCAACAAGAGCGCTACTAAAGTTTTTTTTTTAAATAAAACAAAAACGGTTTTGGATATCAATGAAATTCTTTATTCCTGTGAAAGTACGTTCGATGCCATTATGTATGGAATTCGATTTCTTTTGCATTGCCACCAAGTTTACGCTTGCAGAAGTCCAGACGCTGAACCCAATTTTCGCCGGTTTTCAAGCATAAATCGGCCGATTCTGCTGCAATTTCACGTTCGGTATTCGTACGAAGTTCATCAATCGCCGCTGGCATAGACCATAGACTTGACGTAGCCCCACAGGAAATAGTCTAACGGCGTCAAATCGCACGACCGAGGCGGCCAATCGACTAGACCATTTCGTGAGATAACACGCTCTCCAAACTTGGTTTCCAATAAATTGATTGTTACATTTGCTGTTCATTCGCAAGTCCATATCATCCAATTGGGGCCAAAAATATTCTGTTATCATTGAACGGTAGCGATTCCCATTCACAGTAACGTTTCGGTCTTGATCATCACGGAAGAAGTACGGTCCAATGACGCAGCCGGCCCATAAAACGCACCAAACCGTAATTTTTCGCAATGCAATGATGACTCATGGAGTACGTGTGGATTGCTGTCTGACCAATAACGCATATTTTGCTATTTGACGAAGCCATTCAGCCAGAAATGAGCCTCATCATTGAAGATGATTTTTCGCTCTTAACGTTGAGGCCACCGACTCCGAATTTCGGTAGTAAATTTTAATAATTTCGACTCATTGTTGGCTCGTATATCTTTCCATCATGAAATGTCAAACCTTACTGTAGAGAAATGTCAAAAGAGCGGCAAAAAATATGGCGTCGTTTGCTGTCCCTATCGGTATATTTTTGTAGCGTCCCTGTTTCTCGAAATGTAACGAATGCATTTGTTCGCTTTCTAAGTTAAACTAATCTTATTTGGATTTCATTAAGTCCGCTTATGTGGGTGCTATAAATCGAATGACTAACTTTCATTTCAAACCGAGGAACAGGTTATTACTCCAGCCGGTATTTGTATCCAGAGTTGTTCAGATTAAATTAGCAATCTTCCATCTTATGTGAAGCTCAGTCTGTTTGTTCCTCTATTGTTAATCGAATGTGGCCACTATAATTTAATATGAATATGCAAAATAATGCCTTTTAAGGGAAAATCATACGACAAAACGTATTGGATTATAAGAGTCTTCCAATAGGGACTTCCGAACTTTGGCAGTTGATAGCCATAGACCATATTGTTGAAGTTACATATGTCGAATTGGGGTTCATTTATTAAGTTTGTTTTGTGAAATCACCATGAATAAATATAGTATTCAAGAACACGTGCATATATATACGTCTGTTCGCTGAATCGGCCCTGGAGCAGTTGTAATCATCTTCAGCGATGAATGGGTACGTCAACAAACAAAATTGTCGTATTTGGGACGATACTAATCCTAGAGCATCGAATGCCTCCCGAAAAATTCACTGTTCGGTGTAGATTTTGGGCTGCCGGCATCATCGGTCCATATTTATTTGAGAACGACGTTGTCCAGGTCATCATCGATGACTACCAACTTACTTTGGCCTGTCTATCATTAAAGATAGCAACGACATATGGTTTCCACGGGACGTCGTTACGTGCCACATTGGACATTCTGCACGAGCGATATGGTGGCAAGGTCATCTCATGTGGACATAATGATCGTGCGATCTGACCGGGTTATACTTTTTCTTGTGGGGTTTTCTTAAGCCACAAACCACAGCAGCCTTCAAAGCCAATATAACTCATGCAATCGGTCAAATAATAATCCAGAGTCATGGGAAATTGGATAATTCGGATGCATGTCACCTAGTGAAGCCGCGACGGAAATTTGCACCAAGTTATGTTCAATACAGATAGGAAGCGCTTAATTAAAGACTTGTAGCAACTACTACTCTACCATAAAACTACTTGTTTTAAAAAAAATATAAAAATAGTTTCATTGAATTTATTAATAACTTTTTGTAAAAAATATGAAAAAATAAAAAAATATTTTTAGTCTTGAAAAATAAAATATAGAAAAAACATTTTTTCAAAGATTCTTTATTGCACATTCAACTTCAAAACTGCATCACATCTTTTAGACATAGAACTAATAATATTCTCTATTGTTGTCATTCATTTATAGCTTGATACCATTTGTTTGGATCTCTATGTGAGAATTTCCGATTTACCTTTCCATTCCATACATTTGCTATAGGGTTAAGGTAGGGTGACTGGGCTGGCCACTATATGACATTAACGCCATTCTGTCCTAAAAACTTCTTCACCAATTGACATGTTGAAATATTGGTGGGGCATTTTTTCATGGCCATCTTCTAGTGCATAATATTTGTATACACTTGTTTCTCCATAATAAAGTAAATTTTGAGTAAAAGTCCAAAGCATTCACCAGAAAAGAAACCCCACAGCATAACATGTCCCCTCCATGCTTAACTGTTCCAGACTTAGATATTGTCTGTTATTGACAGGTCGTCAAACTCTCCTCATTTAATCAGAGTCCTCAAAATAATATTTAGATTCATCGGAAAATAAAACGGTTTCCCATTGTGCATCAGTGCAGTTTAAGTTGTCTCGAGAAAATTTAAGGCGAACTTTAAGATTTTTCTACGATATAAATAAATGGTTTCTTCGCAGCTCTATAACTGAAACTGCTCTTATTTTTTCGTCCACTTAACTCTTGTTTGAGAGAATATATTACCCTTGAAGCTTTATATGAATTTATATGATAAAACGTACTTTTAATAACGGTTTTCTGTATAACTCCTGAACTAATCGAGTCTATATCGAAAATTTTTTGCACGAATATAGTAGAGTTTAGGTGTCCTCACACCATGTCCTTCTTTAATTTTTAACACCGCGATCTTTTATATTTTTTACATTGAAATATATACTTCGAAAATTGACCTTTAACCTTTTGGATGTAAGCAATTTTATTCACACCATTTTAAAGACAATATCTTTTTTTTTTTTTTTGTAACGCTTTATTGAATTTTTGAATCTGTCTGTTATCGACCTTACAATAAGTATTTAAATCTTATAACTAAAATTAAAACTATTTGCTCTTCAACAAGAGAGCCTTAATGGTAAACTGTCACTCATCTTAGCGGGGTGGTAGATCTGCTCTACGGAGCCTGGATCGGGTTTGGGTCTGCACAAGTTGTCTTGTAAGCGTATTGGGATGGTTTCGTAGCTTCACAATATATTTCTCACGGACTTTCTTGAACTCTTGCTTTACCAATGTCACTTCTAGGTCTCTGTGGATGTTTTCATTTCTTATGTACCATGGTGCTAAGAATTTTAGATTGGGCCCTCTGTATAATATCAATACTGGTGTTGCTAGCCATTCCCCATAATTGAATTCCATATGTCCAAATTGGTTTTAAAACGGTCTTATACAGGATGACTTTATATTCAAGGCTTAATTTTGATTGGTCACAGATTAACCAATGAAAGCTAGAGGCTTTTAACTTCATGTGAAGTCTCTTGGTTTCTAAGGTAGGTGACATAATCAGACTGCGGTATATTAACGTTGTTGAGTGTGACAGGTGGGCAATTTCCTCTCCTAGAGCGAACGTAACATGTTTACTTTTCAGCTCATTTACAATATCTTTGTCTTTAAAATGGAATCAAAAATTATGTTGGACTTTGAGTAGTTTCATAGCAATTTTAACAAATTTTCAAATCGCGATATTTTTGAAATGAAAAAGTCATTGATTTGAGAAACCCTTTGGAACGGTAATATGTGCAGTAAATTTCATTAAAAAATAGCAGTTTTCTGTCCGTTTTGCTATGGATTCTCCCTTTTGTCATTCCGTTTACAGCACATCAAAATATTTGTCGCAGAGCCACATTTGTATATGCATATATTCTGGGTCCTCATAAGGTTCTAGGTCTATCTAGCTATGTCCGCCAGTCTGTCCGTCTATCTGTCTGTTGAAAACACTATAGGGCCCAAGCGAAACTCTCTGTTGATAAGGTTTGTTTGTTATTGAAAATGAGTAATATCGGTCCATAATTTCATCTAGCCCCCCGTACAAATAAACCCCCGGAATACTGTTTGAGCAGTCACAAATATGTTGCTTATGCGACAATCCTGATTAAATTTTGCACAAATTAGTTCTAAGTAGTCTGAAATTATACTGTAAAGTTTGGCGAAAATCGGGCAACATTTGTCCCTAGTCCCCATACAAAGTCCCCCTCAAAAAATGACTTGAACATTCATAATTATCTTACAATAATTACTATAGTGATGAAATTGAACAGAAACACGTTTTATATGAACCCAACTCTTTCTGACAACTTTTGTAAGCGTAGGTCAATAATTGACCCTTCCCCCATGCACTATGGTTCCAATTCATAATCTAGGTGGACAAAATTATTTGGCGTTCTTTTTATATAGAATTGGTATCTTCGATTCCAAAACAAATGTTTAAAAGATCAATATAAACTTTTTTTCAAGTTACATTAGGGTCTAGATATACATATAAAAATCGTTAATATAAAATTAAAAAAATACGTTTTCATGTGTTTCTGAAACTAAATTTTTAAAAATATATGTATTTACTATATTTCAAGTTACAGTAGGGTCTAGATATATAAAAAAAATAATAAATTAAGAAATATTTCTAAAAATTCCATTCCGTAAAAATTAAAAAAAAAGTATTTCGGCGGGTGCTGGCGGCTACAATTTTTTTACAAAGACATTCCCCAGAAGTTTCTTTAAATGATGTAAATAGTCATTGGACGGGCTTCGACGGTCTTTTTTTTTGGCAAGGTATATAACATTCTTAGAAGAAAAAAATATCAGTATATTTGAGACCCAAGTTGAAAGGACTATAACAGGAAAATGGTGAGGCCCATAAATATAAGATATACACTTAATAAAAGCCTATATCAATGTTTATCTATGTTTTGAAGTGTGAATTTCTATATGATAAAACCATTGAGATATATCTAATTTAGTAAAGCAGTAAAATATTAAAAAAAATTAACGAAAATATGATTCAAAATTTGTTGAACTTCTGGCGCCTCTGTCGAGAAAACGAAATGTCCAATTGAAAAACCCATATTTGGAGGAGAGCAGATTGTCAGCTTCCGAAAAAACTTAGTTTTTCCAAATTCTGAAGATACCGATTTTCATAATTTTGTCCACCTAGATTTTGATTTAGAACCACAGTGCCATGTAACAATCCTTATGTACACACTTTATAATGTACAAAAATGCAGTTGATGTTAACTCTAACAGCGCCTATGATAAACTAACTAACGACTTCAACCGCTGCCACTATTTATAAAAAGCGCCATCTTCCTTCCAGTAGCTTCATGAATAAACTTAAAGGACAAAACTAGAATGTTCTATTTCTAGAGCTTTTAGCAGCTCAATGCTAGAGTAATGTGGTATAGGCGGGTAATGTGGTATAGCTTATTTTCTCTAAACCTAAGAGCATAGGAGTAGCCGTACCAATTAAGAGTTTTATGATCTCAGAAAATTAACATTGTACTTCATTTTTGCAGGTTATGGAAATAGTCAGTTGTAAAAAATCAGCATTATCTTTTTTCGCAACAGTCATTCAATGTCTCCTACGAAGCGAATAATGTATTGAGGAGCTTCTGGTGAGCTTGGTCAGCCGCCAACTTTAACCACATCCATTGAAAATAATTTAAATAAAACGCAACATTTACAAATTAAAATACTATGCATCGGTTATGAGGTTTAGCATATAATATTTAAAGAACATGGTACACCACATTATCCGCCAATTTTTTCAATGGCTTGTTTATGGGCTTTTCCTCTTTTTCCCAAATTTCTCTAAAACTTTAACTTAAAAGACTTTTTTACTTTCATGGATGTAAACCTAACACTTGTAGTAGAACACCAGCTGAGAACTGTTCCAATCGAATTAAGATTTTAAAAAGTATAGTCAAATAAAAAATAGGTATACCACATTACCCGAACTTACTCTAATGTTAGCAGCTTAAACGTGCTATCAATATCGTTGATAAGTAGAAGCTTCTACTGATGGACAAGTTAATGAACATGATGAATATTGCAAGTTAAATTCAAATTGATAGTATTTCGTAATTTCGTAACATTTTGTAATATAATAAATATGAGCATTTTTACAGATACAGTTTTCTATTATTTATTACAGAAACTAACCTTCCGTCTAGAAAACGCTACTATGTATATAATTAATTAGACATTTCAATGGATTTTAGTAAACCGCTGTCATTCATTTAAGTCAAAGAAAAGACTGGTGAATCACTCTGTTCTTAAATTAATCCAAAAAAAATCTTTATTCTGCCAGCATTAAGGAAATTATGTTGTCCATATAAAAAAAAACTTTAAATTCAAGTCTTTCTCACAAAGCATCTTCAATGAATGAATTACCAGATTGCTGGCCTAATCAAGGTCTCCATACTCGAGTAAGGAATAAGTAGATATGTAGTCGTATGTAAATTAATTTTTTTTTAGGCATCACACTTAAAAGTCAAATTTGTGTTGTCTTTACGTAAAAATCCTATTTGAAATCAAATTACTCCTACTGCTAGTTCTTTACATTTTTGTATATGTGCCAATTTTTTTTTTTTTGTAAAGTTTTAATCATCTAAGTGTCCTTTCAATAAAACCAATTCCAAACTTCATTATGTCGACAACGTCTTCATCAACATGGTACATTTTTTTGTTTCTGTACTTGCTGTTGTTTTGCATAAAATTTGTTCATTTCATGGACTATTTAAGATGTCCTTGTTAATTTTATCTCATTTACTGTTCATTACCTTTGATTACCTTTACACACACACACATACACACACTCACGCATCCACAGACACAAACACAAAACATCCTTTATTTTGTATATTTTTACCTTAAATCCATTATGATGAGGTAGAAAAGTTTCGCATGCAACAAACATGGCAATTGTATTGGACTACTGTAAATGTATTGTAAATGTCATTCTTTAAACAATCACTGGTCATTATTCGCTTCCTTTCGACTTGTATGTGAGTAAATGTGAATCTGTCTGTAGGTGTATTAGGCTGCTCCTAATTTTGCACTTTTGTGATATTCGATGCTACCAAGATCTAAAATTGTTATTCGTCACCTAAAAATCATATGCTGAATTTTTTTTTCAAAATCGGATAATATTTAGAGGTTGCAAAACATGAAACTTCAAATAAAATTGAAGTTTCGTGTTTTGGACCAAATTTTTAATTTTAAAAAAATTAATGTTGAAAAATATTCCAATTAAAAATTGGGTTTTGTATTTCCTATACCTATTTATTGAAATCGTTAACCCTTAACTGTCCATTATTTCTTAATTGTTTATGATCTTGACAAAATTGCAAATAATTTTCTCTTAATGACACAAGAAAATTGTAAAATTTCAGAATGATTTCCTAAAATTGAAAAATATAAAAAAATGATTGAAACGAACGAAAGTTTTTTCCGTTTTCTATCACAAATTTAAACTTTTGGATTTGGAGTTGTATAAGTCAACTGCTCAGAACATATTGAGGAGCAATATTGTTGTATCCTATTTCTTCGCTTGTGTTCCGAAATCTCTTACAGCATAGGAGATATTCGCTTTTGAAAATTAAATTTTCAAAATTTTTACCCAACCTTTGAGAACAGCTGGTCCAAATATTTCCCAATTTTATCTATTTTTCCGTTATTCGACTAACAACAAATATACATATGTATCCAATAAAAAATAACTGTTTAAAAACAATGACTGAGTCCAAAGTTATATATACAGTGCGAGCTCGACTAATTAAAAACCAGACCTGTCGCGAAAACATTGAAATATTGACATTTTAAACATTTTTAAAGAAATTGTAGATTTTGAGTTGCTTTTTTTGGCAAATTATTTTGTAAAAAAACAGCTTATCGATGATATACAATCGTCTACTTTAATTTCGTTTTCTTCATGACCTCCGATTCCGTGCCTGTTAATTGCATTTGCTCCTCATTACTTTCCACATGAAATTCTTCTTGAATCCAGTTGTTTATGTCAGCATTCGTGAAAAGATTTTCCGTACAAGTGTACCAGTCGTTGAAAGATCTTCATTTTCTTCCTGAATTATATTTTGTAAAATATTTAAGTGAATGTTATCCTCTTCACTCCATTCAGTACCAGAATTCGAGAAAGGCGTTCTAGGATTTTAGGATATTGGACACTGATATTTTATCCCAGGTCGTAGCTAGAATCTGAACTGCATTTTTGAGATTAAAGTTTTTTAGTTTGAGCTCTAAATTTGTTCCCTCTTGGCAAGAAAGTGGTTGAAAATTAACTTAATTAGTGAAAATTAACTTAAGTTTGGGACAAATTCGTAACGGAACCAATCCTTGAATATAAATGATGTCGTCCAGGCGTTATTACGGGAGTTCTATATCACAGGATTTTTGAAAGGGGTAAAAATGTTATTCGCTCTTTACATATTTTGTTTTCAGAGTGTGATTTGGAAGCATCTTTAATATAAACCGGATTCGTCGGCTTTATAGACTTGGTGAAGAGTCAACCCATGTAATCCCTAAACTCTTTCACAAATCGATCAATAAGATGAGGTTTCGAAGATTATTTTTCGTGTGTAATTTTTAATTTCTTCAACCATCCTTCACTGGCATTGAAAACTGAATTGGTTTGATAAATTTTGGAATACAGATGACTGGCGTTTGATCGTAAAATCGCGGCTGATATTGAAAATTGTTTCCCTTTGTTTTATCTTCTTGGGTGCTCAGTTTTTTTTTAAGATGCAACGTTTCCCAGGGCCACTTTCTGTTGTATGTACGAACTTTTTAATGAATTTTCTCGCTGTATAATGCGGTAAACGGATTATAAAGCAACTAGAAATTCACTCAAATTGAATTTATGGAATCTCCGCTTTTAAATTTTTTAACACCTCCAATTTATGAGAAAACTTTGGCTTCAAAATACGTTGAACTTTTCCCATATTAAGAGATGTATTTACACAACAAATGACACGAATAAACTGACAAAATTTAAAATCAAAATCATCTAAAAAGGTTAATATACATATTTTTTGGTTATAGACATTGTAATCAAATTAAAAAAAAAAAACAGATAAAAGTCACGAAAACAGAACCCGTTTTTTGTAAATTTTGATAGAGAAACATAGAGCGGAAACTAGAAAAAAAAACTCACAACTAAAATTGACTCAAAATAATCACACATACGAGTGTTGTTTTTGTTTTCACATAGTTTTTTCTACTAATACATTTTCACCACATAGGTTTCTGACAACTGAGTTAGGTCTTTGACAGGAGAGTTTCCGCTCTAGGTACATTCTCTATGTCTAGGGGTATCAATAAAAAATATTTTTTTGTCATTTTTTTCAAAAAAGTATTCCATGATTTTTTTAATTGTCAAAAGTTATATATATTTTTGAAAAATAGATAAATTAGCCAATGCATTGGTATATAACATGTCTACCTTATGTTTTTTACGTGGCAAATTAATTAGGGAAAACTTAACTTCCCGAAAAGAATTTGAAATCGGAACCCGATGTGTCATAATTTGGGGACCACTGGCCGAGCACCTGGTGGACCGGTGAGGTTCAAATTCAAAACTTAAACTCACCAACGCTTCCTCTTTACGCATGTAAAATTTTATTCAAACCGGACTAACCCTTTAGAAGTTCCAGAATTATTTCCCTTCATTTTTTTATACTCTACACCACAATAGTGGGGAGGGTATTATGCGTTTGTGCAGATGTTTGTAACGCCCAAAAATATAATTCTAACACCCACCTTAAAGTATACCGATCGACTTAGAATCACTTTCTGAGTCGATTAAACGATGTCCGTCCGTCCGTCCGTCCGTCTGGTTGGCTGGCTGGCTGTCCATGTAAACCTTGTGCGCAGAGTACAGGTCGCAATTTTGAAGATATTTCGTACATATTATTTTTTCGGCCCAAGGACCAAGCCTGTTGAAACTGGCTGAAATCGGTCCATTATTTCACCTAGCTCCCATACAAATGTCCTTCCGAAATTGGACTTTATCGGTCATAAATGTTTAATTTATAAATGTATCTCCACAAATTACGCTCCAACTAAGTTTTATATACACAAAATTCATGTCACCAAATTTTGTTACAATCGGTCCATAGCTCCCATATAGACCCGCTTCCGAAATCACTTTAACGTGCATAAATCGCTTAAAAATGTTTTTATTCTCACAAAATTCAACATAGTAAACTTTCATATAGACACAAATCACACGACCTAATTTCATGGTGATTGGTCCATAATTGGTCATAGCCCCCATATAAGGCCCACTTCCGAAAATCATTCAAAAATATAAATTATTGAAATTTAAAAAAAAATGTTTTTTGCTCTTTTACTTAGTGTAGGGTATTATATGGTCGGGCTTGACCGAACATACTTTCTTACTTGTTTTCTATACCACGTGCATTCGAGATATGGTTTGTTCGGTTCAGAAGTGGTGATTTTGACACGGAATACAAAAATCACCGAAGCCAAAAAGTTGGAAGACCAAGAACTACAGATTGTTGCAAAACCCAACAAGAGCTTGCAAAATCATTGGGAGCTAATGAAGCAGCAATTTTAAAAGTTTTGCGAGCAGCAGGATTCATACAAAAGCAGGGAAAATGGGTACCATAGAAATTGAAGCCGAGAGACCTTAAAATAATGCTTGAACGCTAGAAAAGAAAATCATTTTTGCGATGAAAAATGGATCCATTACGACAACCCAAAGCGTAAGAGATTGTAGGTCAAACCCAGCCAACCAACCGAATCGACACCAAAGCCGGTTCTACGCTCCGGAATGACCCGAGTTCACTCGGCCAATGGCTGTCAACTCAGCTGCTACAACAACAACACCAAAGCCAAATATCCATGGCGATAAGGTAATTCTCTGTATTTGGTGGGAGCAAAAGGGTCCTATCTATTAAGAGCTGCCGAAATCAGGTCAGATCATCACGAGGAACCGAGTGCAGCTAATTCGGTTGAAGCGATTATTGGCCGAAAAACGCCCAGATACCGTAATATTTCATCATAATAACGCTGGACCACATGTTGCAATACCTGTTAAAAACTATTTAGAATGAAGTGGCTGGGAAGTTTTGCCTCACCCGCCTTATAGTCCAGACCTTGTCCCATCCGACTAATATTTATTTCGATCGATGCAGATCGCTCTCTCTAGGATACGCTTCAATTTGGAACAGAGTATCCGAAATTGACTTGATTCGTTGGCCTCAAAACATGAGCAGTTCTTTTGGCTCGGAATCTATATGTTGCCAGAAAGATGGTAAAAGGTCATAGCTAACAATGGCCAATACTTTGTTTAAATTTATATTATACTGTTACAAAAGAAAAGATCAAATTTTGAAAAAAATTGTTTTTACAATATTCGTTATAAAAAAATTTTTAAATTTTTGAAAAAGTGCCATCCTAATATGTATGTCCTTTTAAACATTCATTTGGTTTTTTGTTTTTTTTGTATCATGCTCTTTTTTGTTTTGTCGCTGCATTTTCGTTTTGAGTGAACAAAACGAAATTCATGTGACATGAAATGCAATTTTACGTACATCTAGCAATTTCAGACGTCTAGGAGACGCCAACAAAAACTACTACTACGAGTACAACTACTGTGTACAACATCAAACATGGTTACATGTAGTGGAGTAAGTAAGTAGTAGAGTAGAGACAAAAACTGCACATGATGTAATGTAATTTTCTGCTCTACCCAACATCATACTCTCCAGCTACAACACTGTCAGCTACAAATCCATACATAATTTTCAACCAGCAAATTGTAAGGACAAACAGCATAAACATATAGATGGAAGCAACAACTACAAACTTCTGGAATGTATAGTACAGTAGTCGTATGTTGTGTGTGTGTTTGTTGCTTCGAAGACAATAGTCCTTGCTGTTGCACTCATAAACACTATCGTAGGCATGTGATGAGGTATTTGTTGCTATTGAATGTCCTGTGAGTGTGACTGTTGTTGTGTAGATAAAGTGTGCGGGTGTATGTCCGTGCATTACATATGTGTTGCTCTTGCATGTTTGGCAGACAATTATTAAAGGCCACATTCAACAAATACAATACACGCAACTTTTATGGATGATATAAAACATGATTATTTCGAAACATTGGCTGACTGGCTTCGTAAGACAGGGAGGAAGTGGGGGCTTTATGTTTGACAAGAGCCCCAAGATTCGGAACATCTCTGAAATTATATTTTAATCATTTTAAATTTCTGTGGTTTTAGAATTTCTATTCAAAGTATCTTCTTTCTGGCAACATAAGGATTCCGAGCCAAAGGAATAGCCCATATTTTGAGGCCGAATCAAGCCAATAACGGATACTCTTCCAAAGTGAAGCATATCCTAGAGAGAGCGTTCTGGATAGACTGAAACAAATATCAGTCGGACGGCGCAACGTCTGGACTATAAAACGGGTGATGCTAAACTTCCAAGAGCCACTTCAATATAAATAGTTTGAAGTGTCATGATGGAATATTCCGGTTTCATGTTTGGCCGTATATTCTAAGCGTTTTTCGGCAAATACTCGCATCAAACGAATCATTTGCGCTCGGTACAGGTTCTCTGCGATGGTTTGGCCAGATCTCAGCAAATCATAATAGATACATATCACCCTTTTGCTCCCACCAAGTACAGAACATTATCTTAGCGCCATGGATATTTGGCTTTGGCGATTCGGCTGGTTGGCCGGACTTCACGTACGATCTTTGACGCTTCGGGTTATCGTAATGGATGCATTTATCACCACAAGTAATGATTTGGTCATTTCGGACATGCAAATTCGTTTTTCAAGGTCTATCGGCTTCAATTAGTATTGTACCCACTTTCCCTGTTTTTGGTTGAAACGTTTTGAAATTCCAGCTTGAGTAGCTTCCAATGATTTTGCAAGCTCTTGTTGAGTTTGACAATAATCTTCATGGATTCAAAGCGTATCCCAGAGAGATCGTTCTGCATTGATCGAAACAATAAAGGTCCGAACAATAAGGCGGGTGAAACGAAATCTCCCAACTACTTCATTCTAAATAGTTTTTAATAGGTATTGCAACATGTAGCCGAGTGTTGTCATGATGGAATATTACGGTTTCATGCCTGGTCGCATATTCTGGGCATTTTTGGGCCTGTGATTGTCATAATAGATAGAACGCTTTTGCTCCCACCAAAAACACATCATTACCTTGGCGCCATGGATATTTGGCTTTGGTGACGATTTGGCTGGTTGGCCGGGCTTCACACACAATCTCTTACGCTCGGTATGATTCGGTACAAAAATGATTTCTTTTATAGCGTTCAAGCATCATTTCGGACATGCAAATTCGTCTTTCAAGGTCTATCGGCTTCAATTCGTATGATACCCAATTTCATAGTTTTTGGCTGAATCCTGCTACTCGCAAACGTTTTGAAATTCCAGCTTGAGTAGCTTCCAATGATTTTGCAAGCTCTTGTTGAGTTTGACAACAATCTTCATGGATTCAAAGTGTATCCCAGAGAGATCGTTCTGCATTGATCGAAACAATTAATAGTCGAAACAATAAAGGTCTGAACTATAAGGCAGGTGAGGCGAAATCTCCCAACCACTTCATTCTAAATAGTTTTTAACAGGTATTGCAACATGTAGCCGAGTGTTGTCATGATGGAAAATTACGGTTTCGTGCCTGGTCGCATATTCTGGGCATTTTTGGGCCAATGCTCGCTTCAAACGAGTCAGTTGCGTCCAGCGATGGTCTGGTCAGATGTTGGGCCCATCAAATACAGAGCATTACCATAGCGCCATGGATATTTCGCCTTGGTCTCTATTCGGCTGGTTGACCGAGCAGTTGTGTTTGGTACAGGTTCCCTGTGATTGTGTGGTTAGATTTCAGCAGCTCATAATAGATAGATCCCAAATACACATCATTACCTTAGCGCCATGGATATTTGGCTTTGGCGACGATTCGGCTGGTTAGCCGGGCTTCACACACGATCTCTTACGCTCGGTATGATTCGGTACAAAAATGATTTTCTTTTGTAGCGTTCAAGCATCATTTCGGACATGCAAATTCGTATTCCAAGGTCTCTCGGTTTCAATTAGTATGGTACCCAATTTCCCTGTTTGGGGCTGAATCCTACTGCTCGAAAATATTTTGAAATTCCTGCTTGAGTAGCTTCCAATGATTTAGCAAGCTCTTGTTGAGTTTGACAACAATCTTCATGTATTCAAAGCGTATCTCAGAGAGATCGTTCTGCACTGATCGAAACAAATAATAGTCGGACTGGGCAAGGTCATAACTATAAGACGGGTGGGGCGAAACCTCCAAACCACTGCACTCTAAATTGTTTTTAACAGATATTGCAACATGTAGCCGAGTGTTGTCATGATGGAACATTACGGTTTCATGTCTGGTCGCATATTCTGGGCATTTTTGGGCCAATGCTCGCTTCAAACGAATCAGTTGCGTCCTGCGATGGTCTGGTCAGATTTCACCAGCTCTTAATAGATAGGAACCTTTTGGGCCCATCAAATACAGAGAATTACCATAGCGCCATGGATATTTTTCTTTGGTCCCTATTCCGCTGGTTGACCGAGCTTCAAGTCCGGTTTCTTACTCTTCGGGTTATCGTAATGGTTCCATTTTCCATCGCAAGTAATGATTCGGTACAAAAATGATTTTCTTTTGTAGCGTTCAAACATCATTTCGGACATGCAAATTCGTTTTTCAAGGTCTCACGGCTTCAATTCGTATGGTACCCAATTTCCCTGTTTTTGGCTGAATCCTGCTACTCGCAAACGTTTTGAAATTGCTGATTGAGTAGCTACCAATAGTTTTACAAGCTCTTGTTGAGTTTAACAACAATCTTCATGGAGTAATGCCTCCAATACTTGGCCTTCAAACTGTTTTGGCTGGCCTGTATTCCTTGTCGCACATTGAAACCGATGAAACACATTTACCATAAACTTCGGAGAGCAATCGGTGAGTTTCAGCGGCACTTTTTTCCACAGTAAAGAAGTAAAGCAAAACTACCTGCATATACACTATTCCGCATTTTTAAGTCATAAACCCAAAAACTCAGTGCAGCCGAATATAGCACTTATACTTGTTTTTGAGAAAGTTACCGTTTAGATCTTAAATGATCAGTTTTTAAGAAGTGATTTTCTTATTTATTTTCCATAACATGGTTGTTATTCTCTCCGGCCTTACCCTTTGATTCCAACCTGCCTAAACATAACACAGTCTACCACATTGTAGGTAAATACAGGTTATTATAACGTTGTTTTTACTCCCTGCTCCAGGTATCCTTTCTCCCGTTACAGCTCCCGTTATTATTTTCAGTTTTCTCCTGCTCCTGTAACAATGAATTAAAAGCAATTATTACTTAAGGGAAAGCATGAATGTGTTGGTGGTTCTCTGACAACGCCGTTGCTGATGATGATGATTAAGATGACGATGATTATACTGTTGTTTCTGCTGATGGTGCTGACTACCATGATGTTGATGCCAAGAAGTAGCAGTAGTGTTAAAACTTTCATAAATTAAGGTGTATTTTTATGCATGAAAATTTTATGCGTAAAATTTTATGTACGTACTCGTATATTATGTTATTATCCCTTTCCAACATTCACCGATATGTAACGCTTGATGTGTAAATCCACAAGGCAACCCACTCACTCAGCTACTGGCATTTAAATTGTAACTACTAGTTAAGTAAAATATATTTAGTAGTGGCAGAATAAGTAAGTAATACGAGTACAAGTTGGTGTCTGATGATGTAGTAGCAGCAGTTGTGTGTTAGTAGTTTTTCTGTGTGTGTTGCAAGTAGTTGCTACTCAAAGTTGACAATATCATTATTATAACACTTGACATCATGTAAATTTATATTTAATGAGTGGTTAAAAATTATGTTAACAGTATCATTTCATTTAAATAAATTTAATTGCAGCTACTTAATTCTGGTAATAAGCATCAGTAGTTGTTGCCAGTCTTTATTGTATTATTTATGAGTGTTATTTCATTCACTTAAATTGTAATGAGGAAAGGTGTTGCAAATTGAAGATCGTTATTTTGTAGGAATGAAAAATATTTGTCCTGAAGGTTCATAGAGGGAAGATGATAGTATAGTTGTCTTCTGATGCCATAATAGAGACCTAATTTTGTTAAACATAATCAGGTGTCATTTATAAGCATGAATCTTTGGATAATTGTCAGGCTATACCCACGAAGTTATGGGCGATCACAGATTATTGTTCATTTTTCTCTAGGACCTCTTAACAACGATCTGACCTTTTTCATCTAGGACCTCTTGTTAACGATCTGCAAGTGATTTTAGATTTTTCATATAAAAATCGATATTTGGTGGGAAATATGAGTGATCACAGATTATTATCCTTTTTGCTCTAGGACCTCTTGTTACCGATCTACAAGTGATTTTAGATTTTTCGTATAAAAATCTATATTTGGTGGGAAATATGAGTGATCACAGATTATTATCCTTTTTACTCTAGGACCTCTTATTACCGATCTACATGTGATTTAAAGTTTTCATATAAAAATCGATATTTGGTGGGAAATGTAAGTGATCACATTTTATTAGCCTTTTTGCTCTAGGACTTCTTATCATCCGAAACCAGAAACATATCCCTTTAACCCACTCATAACTAATATAAAAACTGCATTGTTTTCTTGATTCGAATATTAATTATTTTCTAAAATAGACTGAATTCCTTCCATCCTTCTTTTCCATATTAAGCTAAACTAACTCAAAATCATCTAAATCTTAAATTGGAATACCAAATCATATAACAATTCCTTTCATTTCTGTACACAATTACAAATCAAATGTTTCCTATGAAACTCAATTTATATTCAATCAAAATCATATAATCATCATAATAAATTTAGCACAAATCATTTAATAACCGGCTGCAAACAATTTTTTTTACAGCACACATTTTTTCATCCTCCATTTTTAAAACATTTTTAATAGAAAGAGCAGCAACAAATTGAAGAAGTATAAAAAAATATAAATAAAAATCATGAACATGTACATTTAGTTTTACACTTACAAGTGTGGATTATCAAATAATCACTAAAAACAGATCACATGGCTCATAAAATCATCTTGCCATTACAAATAAGTACTTACACTCGCTCCTCTTAACTGGAAATGCAAACAAAAACACACACACAAAATCCCAAAACCCAAGGAGCAAGACTCACTCGAAGTCGTATGTATGGAAAGCACGAAAATGCATGTGCAAAGAAACAAAACGTTTGTAAATTGGTATTAAGTAAATACGATGCATTATAGACAGATGTGTAGAGTGGGGCATGGAAATATAGCAGTTGTAGTTCTTATAGATAAACATTATCTTGGAGTATTTCACCACACACTCGCTTTGTATCCAACACACTTCAAATGATATGCAGTGAGATATGATTCAAACAATGTCTTCGGAATATTTTTGGATCCTACACACTCCCATTGGATCCAACAATCTTACAAATGGTCTAAGGAGATGCAATACAAACATCGTCTCCAACATTCAAGGTCCTTACAAAGTTATTTCGGAATCTGATTGAATCCAATACACTTTCAAATTGTTCAAGGAGATGCAAAGAGCTTGAACATCGTCTCCAACGCAAAACCAGTTCGATGTCTTAATGAAGTTCTGTTAAAACTGGACAGTTTATAGAAGACTACAGATCTCAAAAATATCAATTCTACGATACGTTATCAAACATTATAAAATCACGAGATATGATATACGGATTTCATGTTCTATAAGGATTTCAAGAGACATTTACAAAGGAAGTATCCAACAGTGTTCACTGCATTCCTAATCAATAAGACAATGTCCAGTTTTTTGGCAATCGAGAGAAGTGATTTAGAAAAGTGCCCTTCTTCGATTGTTCAACTTATCAGTCCTCTACCATAGCTTTTATTTGTAAAAGAATAGGAATATACCAACACACTCCAACATTCTAGCATTCTCAAAATGATCTTGATTTTGGCATGCTCTACCATAGATAATAGATCAAGGTGATCATTAAAGATATCCGTAATGAAAGCAATTAGCTGCAGCTTTATAAAAAAATAAATATTGATGACTTATCTCCAATTAAATAGATTTAAGGCTCTTAACGAAACTAGTTTATAGTGAAGGATTTGATGATAAAGAGTTGCGTGAGTAGAGATATTAAGACGACAAGGGTAAGCTGCAATTAACCCATTAGCGCCGGATGGTTACAAATATGCTCAAAATGTAATTAGAAAAATTCTAAATAGAGCCAAATTCGGAAGAATGGGATACTCCAAAAAAACTGGGAATTACATATGGTCATGTCTTGGAGGGAAATCAAAGATATAACAATATCATAAAATCAATAAACCATACAACGCTTATATAAAAATGTATAAACTAATTGAAGGTTTTATATTTAAGGCAAATTCACAGAGGAATGGCTTGCCTCAGTTCAAGAACTGTATATATATAAAGAATGTCGTTAAAGTCAGCAGTAAAGTAACCATGAGCGTACAAAAACTTAGAAAGTTAGTTTTAGGATTCCTACTAACGATTAAGAAAGAATGTCGCTAAAACACTAAGAGAGATTCAACACAACCAAGTCCTGGTCTGGAATGCATCCAGTTATTCTGTTAGGCGAGGAAATAAAAACATGGATAAATGTTTGCAGTTTGCTTTCTCAAAACATATTGATAGTATGTCTCTAAAATACTGAACAAAAAAGCTTTTGGGACATTCCCGAGACTGTGTACTAAACGCTTCATCCGACTTAGTAGTGACTTCGCATAAATAAGTTCTTTCCTTGACATACCCAACTGAAATGTCAACAAAATGTTCCGGTCATATTAAAACTGTTCTGGCCACTTATTGGCTAAACAGTCAGACGTGTCGATCATATTATTATCCTAATGGCCAGTTCATTCAGATACACAGTCCATATCGTCCATTTACCCAACCTCATACGAAGAACTGGCAGACTATTAAAATCATAATAATATCCTCGTATAAGTAGCATTGTATTGGGAAGAGGTCTAAAATGAGAACAAGATCTAATGATTAACCCATCAATTACAACCCCTAAAAAATTGTGTAGGAACTTAGGTGTTATGATGGTTAGGTTAAACAGGCTGTCATATTAAATAGTGACACACTTGGTTCCTTCAACATCAGTCCCGTCGTGATACCTGCAAAGAAAGGCTCAAGGTTTGGAGTACCGAGAACCGAACACCCTTAAACCGAAATGATTACTTAACCAAAAGAAGGCATTTAGCCTTTTGACATCCACCGCCGACCGAATCGTCAGGTCGTGTAAGAATCTGCAAGGGCATGGTAGTGGCAGAGAAGATACTCCACCGTATCCTCTTATTTATATTTATGACAACTTCTACAGAATTCATGAAATGTTAGATTTAACCTCCTGTCTGAACAAGCATTCACCAGTGACCAGCGCAGTTGAACCTGAGGAATGCTAATCGTAGCTATCGATCAACTGCAATTATGTTGAAGCTATAGGCCCATCCCGACCTGCAAGTAGTCTAGTTTATGTATAGTCGTAGACTCGTCAGAATCATACGCTTAAGAGCTCAGTCACTACTCCCTTCAACCAAAATGAGTCCTTAACCAAACCATTCGACGCACGTACTAAGAGAAGATGCTTAACAATCTCCTCCTCTTTCTCGTAATGACAACTTCTACAAAAGTAGTAAAATCGTAGCTTGAATATACTGGCATGCAATCCGAACAATAACAGCTAATAGATTTCGTAGTCAAACCCGAGGAATGTTCATCATAGTTATTAATAGTTTACAATTATATTCAGGCCAAATCGCCCTTTCCGTCCTTAAAGTAGTCACTGTTTAACATCTCGTTTGTGCAAAGTCGTAGAGCCTGGTCAGAACCATTCGCTTAAATCATAGAAGCGGTACCCCCACAAATAAATTAATTTCTGTTTCATAGGGCTCTACTATCTGGTATCAATAGCATGACACTTCATTGCTGTGTGGAAATGTACAGCATCTCCTGTGAAAACGTTTATCCTGGACTTGACTTTGTTTATGGAAATATAATGAATAAATTTTAATTTTAGGTACTTCGGAACGAATCCACATGGAAATCAAGAATCACCATCACAACATAACATAACTGCCTATAACTCGAAACTGAGAATATTCGCAGAACCTGGCGTAATCAAGGGGATAAAGAATCTGTACTACAATGGAGGCCTATTGAATCGTATTGTCTTTCTAAGGATTCAATATGGATCTGCATAAATGGTATTTTAAACGTATGCAGTATTCTGTGTGGTCTTTTCTAACCTATCCACAGTACACTTAGGCCCTCTAAGTTACAAACAGGATCGCATCGGAGATTTTGTATAAAAATGAGAGCACACTCGAGAGTTACAGGCAAGATCACCAAATAGTCACCATTAATGATAAAGTCTATGTTAAAGTTCAAACAGAGCACTACTCAAAATGGTGACAAACCTAACCTAATGAAGTAAAACCTGAGATTTTATGCAACTAAATAGATCGATGCTAAGAAAATTAGCTGCATGTTGAAAAATTGTATAAAATAACTAAGAAGAAAAACTCAATTATGCTAGTTTTTTAGTTATCACTGTCTACTTTTGTTCATGTGTAAAAGTACACAGCTAAAATACTCAATTTAAAAAAAAAAAACTACCAAACCAAAATCTTTATTTAATGTTTCTTCCAATATCCAAAAACTATAAATACCATAACAAAAACACCAGCAAGCTCTAGCACTGGCATCATCATCATATTTATTCCTTCATATTGATGTTGATATAATACGAGTGAGTATGAACTCTATGGCAAACCAATAGAGCATATATTTCTATTTAAACAAGTATTATAAGCTTACAAAAAATGCACAAAAGCTTCATGTATTTTTTTTTTTTGATTTTTTATTTTGTTCCTCATTCTTTCTATTATTTTTTTCAGTTGCTTTCTTTGCACAGAATGAATGAATTCAAACATCATGCAACACTCGTCGTAGTTCTCGTACTCATCTTCAAGTTAATAGTTGCACATACAATTGACTTAATATCATTTGTATTTTGATTATATGAGTAAATGTTCGTGGAACATACATAGACTAGTGTAGTGTAGTACTTATAGATAAACCCCTCCAAAATAATACAAATTTAAATGTACAGAGTCAGACTCATGGTCAGCCATTTAGTCTATGACTACAAATGTTTTTCTATGAATAGTTGTAGAATGATGTACTAGAATGAAAGAATGAAAGAAAGAACATCAGACAACTCTCATTTCGAAGAACACGTACGATTTTGTACATACATGGATAATGGCAATACACAAAACGATTCAAACTGAACTAAAATGAAACTACAACTACAAAAAAAAAAATCATTTTTTTTACACATGACCATTAATCTATAGAAAAATTTAGGAGCCGGTGTAGGAAAGGAATTGATTCGTTTGTATGAGAAGAAGGTAATCTAGCTCTAATACAAAAACTGTTTGAATTCTCAAAAAATTCTTAGAAATACCTTATTTATATGAAGAAAATAAATTCGTTTATAAGCGTTTAACCAAGATAAGGATCTGCAATCACCTTTTTTCTGAGTAAAAATCGTACTTTATATGAAAACTTAAAAAAATATTAAGTCTACGAATCTGTTGAGAATACCGCAGACTTAAAGGTTCTGGACAGATCACTCTAATTCGATCTATGTAAGAAAGATTGATCACTTCTGGTAAAATCTTAAACGGAATCCCAGATATTCTACTTAATATCTAGACTGTATGGACTTGACTGACTGTGAGTTGCTGCATAGTGAGTCACTTTTTGAAATCATAATCTACAAGCGGTATGTAGTTTTTCACCATATAAATCACCAGGACCTGATGACATCCTGCCGCGAATACTAAGATTGCTAAGGGATCCATCATTCCCTGACTCTATGGAACACAAAAACTCTACCTCTCTCTCTAGATCTTCATGAGTGGTTTGAAGCTTTTCACCATATAAATCGATAGGACCTGTTGACGTCCTGTCGTGAATACTAAGATTGCTAAGGGATTCACCATTCCCTGGCTCAATGGAATATATAACTCTGCCTCCCTATCTAGGTAAAGTGTAAACATTTTATTCCCAAAAATTGGAAAAGATGTCAGGAGAATACAAAAGTCTTCCTCCCACTAATCCCATCATCTTTGTTTTTTGAAAACCTTCCAAGCTGAGGGCTCTTAATGACTCTCTGGCTGACAGTTCAAGTTCAACTACGTAACAACTATTTCTGTTCAAAAGGCTCTTCAAAATCTAGGTGTTGATCTGAATCAGCAGCTGCATATCATATCGAGAAACACACTTAAGTGGGATAATATCTCCCCTACTTTGGCTAATTATTGTTAACTTGATGTTGTAATGTTGGTTCCAGGTATGTTTTGTGGATTTTAATAGCAATATCTTGACACTCGGCGAATAGGGTCGCTTTCAACGGTCGCAAAACTCAGAGTTGCTTGTTGACACAAAAACGAACGCTTCATCTGCAATTATGGATGGTGTAAATATCTTGGAGTTAGACGTTCTTGATGTTGTGGGCATGAGAATATAATGTGATGTCCGCTGGTCTAAACACATTTTTCAAATGTCGAAAGAAGCACTCAAGTGTATAGGTTTTCTGAAACGGTGTAGGAATTACTTCACTTCGTCTGATCTCCTCACTATTTCCATCACCTATATCCGACCGACAATGGAATACAACTCCAACTCTACTAATTCGCTGGAGCATCGACGTAATGTGGACTGCGTTTCACTGTTCTGTCGGTACTACAATGGAATGTGTTCTGATGAAATTAGGGAACTTGTTCCTGATACCCGCAGTTTTTTACGTAATACGCTTTTCATCAAGAACACATACCTTTATGGTCGACTGACCCGTGGACCAAACAACACGGACCAAACGGGGGAAAATTCGTCATTTAGTCGTACTGTCCTTATGTGGAACAAACCTCCCGCTGCAGTCTTTCATGGAACTTTCAATGCATTGAAATCGAATGTTCACAAACACTGCTCCCTCTTTCCTCCTCCCATAACCTATTTTCCTAGTTCCAACACAATACTTTTAATGAGTAGGGGTCATACCCAGAGCTCTGGACCAAGTAGAAAAAAAAACGGTTTCTTACTGTATCTGTCGCAAAACGTTCATTGAAAAAAAATGTCCAGGATGAACTTATGAATCTTTAGTTTGTGGAAATGCAACGAAAAGAAAAAACCTCGTGAACCACCTTAACAGTATTCTGAGAACCACACTAGTCATTCAGAGGCTCTGACCACTATATTGGAACTTACTGCAACATAGCTATATTTAATCCACCATACAGTAATACTTATTCATCTGTATGCTGGAGATCCAGAACGAATGATCACACAAGGATCTTGAATATAGATCACTCGTTCCTAAACCTAACCTCTGACTACATAACACCAAGAGGACTTCGAAAGTTTGACTAGATGATCGTGTGCTGAACCAAAAGTCTATGAGTTGAGGGTTCAATTCCCGCTAAAAACTCTGGATGGTTCTGCAAACATGGGGTATGGGATCTGGTGTCTTCTGTGATGAACTCGGCTCATGGTTCGCAATACGTCTTCCAGATAAACTAGTGTATTCAGGCTCATTTAACGGCGATAATAATTCTACCGTTGTCGGACAGAGTAAGAAAGAGCTGTCCCTGCTAAAACCTAGTTTGGCAACCTGATCGAGACTGAAAAAGAATTCTCTTTGAATGTCTCAGTTTCTGTATCGGTCGCATCTTCGCAAAACGGAAACATGAAAATTGTATCTTGGATATTTCTTTAACAGTTATTACTTCAGCTATCTGTACCGCTCAAAGGAAGAGTTTTTCACGCCCTAGTATTTATAATGATCGACTTATGTGGGATGTTGAAAACCAGACTTCGTGACTGATTGGATACCTGAATGCGGCAGTCTTGATCTAGTTTCACTGATCTCATTGGTTGGTCTGGTCTTGTCCTGTCAAAAAGGAATAATATCGATTATACTTCATATTGGGATATTTTAACATACTTAGTTCTTTTTGCTTAAATTTGAAGATATTGATGTGGACGACATGTGGGGCGACATTTGGTGGACGTGTATTCTCTCATTATGGTGATCCAAATTGCACCCCTATATCGGGTTATTTGAAGCCTAATGTCTATGCCAACAAGCCCAGAACCACCCATGCATTGACACATTAGTGCAAAATTATCATGAAAAATCTCAACAAAAGATTGTGTAGGTTCCAGCCGTAGAGGCTATTTGCCATTTTGGACTTGTCAATTTACCACTTTTGAGATTTCAAGATCAATTCCATTTTACTACAACTATATTCCTATTTCCATTTAGAATAATTTTACTAAAATTTTTTCTTTACATTTGTAACTCTTCTTTAATTAAAGTTTAAATTCCTTTAAACTTTCACAGACATATTTGGTCAAGTCACAACTGATGGCATACATAAATTACCCCTCTCCCTGTTCAGAGCTCAAACTCATGCTCATGCTCCCGCAAACATAAATACACATTAAAACACATTTACGAAAATTGATGATAAACTGATGGAGTGTTTGTGCATGTAATGTTGAGCATCCACCAGAATGATGCAACATCATACTTTCAGCACAATTTTATATTTATTATAATTCTCATTCAGTTTAGTAATGTGGCTGGCAGAAACATAAAGGACTTGCTCTCTATCTCTCCCTTAACAATGAATTTGTTCAGACAGACAAATAATAACATTTTTTGTAGAAATGTATAGTAAACTAAATACAAAAGGAGACAAAATAATGTATATTTGTTGTAATCAAAGAGGAACAATAGTATATACAACTACAAAGATTGCACTTAAAATACTACATTAAAAAGGATACATTTTAGTGAACACGAACGATGATAGAGCATGTTATTGACATTTGTTATTGTTTGTGTTTATGAAAATTTATTTGTTATTGTCATACTTACATACATATACATATGTATGTACATTTCCATGTGCGGCTGGCATTTGCCGAATAAAAGATGCGAAAGGATGTGTTGTATCCTTGTAGTTCATTTGTACTTCGAAGTCTCGACTAATCATGAGCAATTACATGTAGGTTGATATGGGATTTCCATACAGATAAAATGGTTATTTTGATTATAAATTGATAGTGGCAAATAAAGGATGAGAATTATGATTATTTCTTTTGGTTGGGCAAATTAAGTTTGGTAAGTGTAGCATTGTATACAAATTTCATTTAATTTATATGACGTTGTGGTTTTTTTAAAATGGCAGGAGGTTGTGTAGCCTTTAGGGTTTTTTCTTTTCTTCTTGTAACAGCAGTCCAAGAACCCTACTCATGCCAAGCACTGTGTTGGAACTAGGGAAATAGGTAATGGCAGGGAGGAAAGAGGGAGTAGTGTTTGTGGACATTCTATTTCAACTTTCCTACATTGAAAGTGAGACGAAAGACTTTAGCGGGAAGTTTGTGCCACATACGAAGAGTACGGCTAAAGAACGAATTTCCCCTCAAGTATGTTGTGCGATCCACTGGAAAATCGACCACAATGGGATGTGTTCTTGATGAAAAACGTGTATTACATAAAACTTTGCTGGTATCAGGATCAGTTCCCTATGATTTAAAAATGAGGGTTTTTTTTTTCAAATTTTTAGCTTTAATTTTGACACATTGCCATTGTTAGCTATGATCTTTTCCCATCTTTCTGGCAACATATGGATTCCGAGCCAAAAAAACTGCTCATATTTCGAAGCCAAAAACGAATGAAGGTAGTATCGGATAGTACGTTCCAAAGTGAAGCGTATACCAGAGAGAGCTTTCTGCTTCGATCGAAACAAATAGTAGTCGGACGGGGCATGGTCTGGACTATAAAGCCGGCGAAGCAAAACTTCCCAACCACTTCATTCTAAATGCTTTTTAACAAGTATTGCAACATGTGGCCGAGCGTGGTCATGATGGAATTTTACTGTTTCATGTCTGGCCGCATATTCTGGACATTTTTGGCCAATCCTCGCTTCAGTTGAGTTCGGTGAAGATTCCCTGTGATGATCTGGCCAGATTTCAGCAGCTTATAATACATAGGACCCATTTAGTCCCACCAAATACAGAGCATTAACTTAGCGCCACAGATATTTGCCTTTGGCGTCGATTGGGCTGGATGGCCGGGCTTCTCTTATGCTTCGGGATACATTTTTCATCGCAAGTAATGATTTGGTGCAAAAATGATTTTCTTTTATAGCGTTCAAACATAATTTTGGACATGTAAACTCGTCTTTCAAGGTCTCTTAGCTTCAATTCGTATGGTATCCAATTTCCCAGCTTTTGGATGAATACTACTGCTCGCAAACGTTATGAAATTGATGCTAGATTAGCTCCCAATGATTTTGAAAGCTCTTATTGAGTTTGTCAACAATCTTCATGGAGTAATGTCTCCAATTATTGGTCTTCAAACATTTTTGGCTAGACTGGGCGTTCTTTGTCTTCCGTGTCAAAATAATCACTTCTCATCATCAGAACAATTTCGATTGTAGTACCAATTGAAGAGTAAAAGCAAGCCACATTGAGTTTGTGCTTCACCGAATCACTAGAGTTGGATACCCTACCGTCACCAATAATCAACTTCGCCCTCTCCTCGTATCGAGAAGTTCCAAAATAGACTTTGAAGCACCGGCCCATACATGGGAGTTGTATTCCATTTTCGATCGTAGGTAGGTGGTGTAAATAGTGAGGAGATCAGATGGAGTGAAGTAATTCCTACACCGTTTCAGAAAACCATGACACTTGAATGCTTCTTTTGACACTTAAAAAATGTGTTTAGACCAGCGAATATCACCTTGTATTCTCATGCCCAGAACATCGAGGTCGACTGTTTCACAATATTTCCAGCACCCATAAATACAGATGAAGCCACATGATCTGTCGTTCGGTTTTGTAACAACATGCAACACTAAGTCTTGCGAGCGTTGAAAGCGACCCTATTCGCACGACCCCAGTCAGAGAATGTCACAAGGTGCCGATTAAGGGAATCATTCATATTTTGCCTCATTGCCCTAATCGCAAATATTGCTGTCATCTGCAAATGAATAATTAGGGTTGGAAGTTTGAAGTAGAAGGTCGTTTAGAAAGATAAGAAATAAAGAAGGAGAAAGAACGGAGCCTTGCGGTACCCCTGAATTGATCTTGAACACGTTTGATGAGATCCTATATATAACAGTGTGATCTCTGAGAAAGCTCAGAGATTGCCACAAGGTCCAGATGAAGGGAATCATTCACATGTTGCATCTTTGCCCCAAACTCCGACATAAATTTGGCTTGACTATGGCTATGAATGGCAAATGTTGCTGTCATTATCAAAAGAATAGATACGGTTGGAAGTTTAACGTAGCAAGTCGTTTAGAAAAATAAGGAATAGATTAGGAGAATGAACGGAGCCTTTGGGTACCCCTGAATTTATCTTGAACTCGTTTTGCGATCTCTGAGAAAGTTCGAGAGAAGTTATTACCGACACCAAAAGCGATTAGTTTTGATAAAAGAGCACCAAGCCACACTTTATCGAACGTCTTGGAAATATCTTGAGCCACCACTTTACATTCGCCATATCAATGTATAGAATCAAACCACTGATTGGCTCACAAGACTCCTATCTAATGTGTTCCAGATTTTAAATAACAATTATTTCAAATAGCTTTTCCTAAACCCATACAAACTTTGCTTCAATACCTCTAATATTTTGTTTAAAATCAAAACTTTAAACAAAACCACTTTAAATTAATATGTATTGGCAAATATTTAACATCTATTACAAATTATTTACTGTTTTCTGACAGTTTCATAAACCTTTTATTGTTATTTTAACAACAGCAGCCAACAACAACTACTAAACCAACAACAAAACACTTTATAAAAAAAAATTTCTCAGACATTTATGGTTCAATTAGAAAAAACAATGCAAAATTTATTTTTATTTTTTTTTGTTGCAAGTTTTATAAACAAATTCAATTCGGCACAACTAACAACGAGTATGCACGATACTCAGACACCCTTTAACATCCTTAAAAGGAACAAAATGGAACAATAACAACTACAAAACAATAATAATAAAATTAAATAAAAACAATCTGAATGTAAATATTTTCATAGCAGAATGTGTTAGTGTCTGGGTGTAAAATGAAGTGCAACTAAATGGAAAACAATTTGCCAAAAAAGAAAAAAAAACTAGTAAGAAAGTAAGGCCGGTCAAGACCGACCCTATAATACCCTACACGGAGTAAATGAAAAAAAGATTTTTCTTTTAAAATTTCAATAATTTAGTTTCATGAATCATTTTCGGACGTGGACCTTATATGGGAGCTATGAGCTAAAATTTATTTATGACCGATAAAGTAGTATATCGGAAGGACATTTGTATGGGATCTAGGTGAAATAATGGACCAGTTTCAGTAAGCTTCGCCCTTGGGATAAAAACAATTTATATGCCAAATTTAGATTTACATGGACCTGGCTGGGTTCACATGAACAGCCAGAAAACCAACCATATGGACGGACAGACAGACTCAGAAAGTGATTCTGAGTCGATCGGTATACCTTAAGTTGTGTGTTAGACGAATATTTTTGGGAGTTACAAACATAATAACCTACCCACTATGATGGTGTAGGGCATAACAACGTAATAAACTGGAGAATAATTAAGATGAAAAATATTTTTCGACAAAATGTAAAGTCAAAAAGAAGTTTGAAGTTACTTGCAAGTTGTATCCTTAAGGAATTGCTGATTATAATAAAGTAGTAGTAAGTAGTTGGAGAAAATTTAATGGTTACACCATTTCCAAATCAGTTAAATTAAAATTGGAGAAAAATATGATTAAACTATGGGGAGTTAAAATAGTCGATATTAGTCAGACAGTGTATTGAACAGTTTAGAAAATAAATAGAAAACAAAACTCCCAGAGGATCTAGAATATATCCTTTATAAATATAAAAATCATATGTAATTGAGATTTGAAATTTGATTGAGAGCTCTGGTCTAATTCTTCACCAGAATTGCTTAATATTCTTCTCAACACAGACTTTTCTGTAAACATGGATGTATTCGGAGAGGACATAATTTTCCGGAAGATAATCTCATGGGTAAAGGATACATTCTTCCCATACAGGTCACTGGTACATATTTTTACATTTTACGAATTCTGCAAAAATTAAAGAACTTCATCATCCAGTCTTCACGAAATATTCAACATTAGACCTTCTCTCAACTATTTTCCAATTAACTGGAAAAAGATACATTTTTTTTAAGAAGTCAGGGGAAATTTTAGAACGGGTAACAAGAAATTTGTTACTTCAAACGAAATTCTTCTTTATCAAAGGCTTTCTGTTGATAGAGCCAACAAATTCGATATATGCAAATAGAATACAAGCTTCCCTCTACTCATACTAAGGTGGTATACTGTGCTATGGGGAAATGGAACTTGAATCCTGATATAGTCCAATTTATGCATATTGCAGCAACACGTCTAGTACTTAAATATGGATCACTAGTACGATTTGGGCCAAAAATTGAGGCTTGCCGATATATTGTTATTTCAAAACAAGTAAGAAAGTATAGTCAGTCAAGCCCGACCATATGATACCCTACACCAATATAATCATGGATCAATCGCAATAAAATTAGGTGGCATGACTTCTGTATATATGAAACTTATTTGTGTTGAATTTTTAAGAAATCTACACTCATTAAAATGATTTTCGGAAGTGGGCATTATATGGGAGCTATGACAAATTGTGGACCGATCATCACAAAATTTGGTGAGCCGAGTTTGACTTATATAAAACTTATTTTTGCAGAATTTGGTTTGGATATCTATATAACTAAGGTATTTATGAAAGCTTAACTATTTTCAGATAGGGCAATCGTATGGGAGCTAGGAGAAATAATGGACCAATTCTAACCAAATTCAATAGGCATCGTCTTTGGGGTAATAGAAGAGCTTGTACCAAATTTTATCGAATTTTATCTGTAGTTGGATTACAAGGTTTACATGGACGGACAGACGGACGGACGGACGGACATCTCTAAATCGATTCAGAAAGTCATCCTGAGCAGATTGGTATTGGGACAATATTTAGGCATGTAACAAACATCAGCAATAACCCAATATACCTTCCCCACTATGGTAGTGTAGGGTATAAAAAACATCAAAACAAAACTAATAGATTATGCCAGTTCCAAGAATTATGCCATCTTCTATAGTCGAATAGAACAATCAAAAAATTGATTACAGACAAACTCTAGAATTTTGCTATATATGATTTGAACACCTATTCCCTATAATCATATACATAACAGTAACAGGGCACAGAACCAGCTGAAACTGGTAACTGAAAATCTAGAACATACGATCATGCAGGGATCTTGGGTATGAAACCCTTATTTTTGAATCAAATTAATAAATAATTAAATTTGATATAGCATTTACGATATTTGCTTTCACGTGAAATGGATAAAGGTTAGTTAAAATGTATTGGATTTGATATTAGGATGGGCTTAAGATGAGCTGTGGTTTGTAATACCGCATGGATCAATTATAATAATTTCATGAGATATGCTAATACTATTGCTATTCTTAGCTGCGAGAATATCTGCGAATATCTGGCTAAGTGTGTAACTGGTCATCGGTTCATGGGCAAACATATACTGAACCTATATCTGTACAAATCTGATGTGTTGTCCATAGTCTGGTAGAATTAAGAAAAACAAAGGATCTTGGACATTATCCAGCTAAATACCACAAAGTCCTTATGATGTTAAACGCCATTAAGACAAAGTTGATTTTTCATTCGGTCAAGTAAAAGTGGGCAAATTGGGTGCATTGGTTTTGCGACTTAGTAATACTGCCAAAGATATTAGGTTAGGTTAGATTAAGAAGATTAGCGTTCATTATAGATACTTCCACTCGGAGACCATTAGTGTCTATTGCGATTTACTTTGAAAGAAAGTCAAATAAGTTAAGAAGGCAATAAAGAGAACTACAGTCAAAGATGAGGGGCACACTCTGCCATCATTAAGCCACATAGTTACCCCAATGAAACAAAACATATCACCAAGTCAGCAGCCAGTCTGCCGTATATTCGCTTGTCAGGTTGTTTGTTTATGTGGCATTGTTTTAAACTCAGCTACATCCTCGCACATCCTATAAAAATCTGAAAGGTGTTATCCCACTTACTAGTCCATTTACTTAACACCTTAAATGGTTCTTAGACTACGCGTAGACTAAGCTTGTCCAAGCACTCTGGTTCCTGCCATGACTCTACTTCCCCAGGATCAGTTAATAGCAGTCATGGTCAACTAAAATATTTCCCCTCATCACCAAGTCCAGTCTAGAATTTTGCTTCACAAGTTTGTCCGTGAACTCATTCAACTATACTGCAACGTATAGTTCCATAATCCCACGAAGAAAATTTAAAATTTACCACAGAGTTTCCAGCACAGCCTGACTATCGACTTAAAAAGTCATCAAAATTGGCAAAATCTTAGCCCAGATGGCACTCCATTCGTCGAGAAGTCTACAAGACATTCGAATGTAAGTCTCCTCTCCTGTGCTCCTGTGCATTTTTCCATCTGTGAATACTGCACCGATTTCAAACAGACTTTCGGATCGAAAGCAGACACCCATTTCTAGGAAATTAAATTTCCTTAACCGTATAATCTGTAACTCGCGAAATAATAACGTCGTGTCCAAGGAAGCTCCTTCGCATTGACTGCACTAAAGCATCCATGCTTCCACTCAAATAGAGATAGATATTCAGACGTGTATTTGTAATGACCTCAGTTATACCAAGTAAGATAGACCTCTGAGCCGTAGTCAGTATCTTTCTATAACTATCTATATAGGTTTAATAACTGATTTGTAATATCCGTTTGTTTATTCCAGTTCTTACTTTCTTAATTTCCTTGATAATATACTATCATAGAGAAGAACCAACCAAGAAAGTCTTATAAATTACTCAATGTCTCCTTTTTTAAGAACTTCCTGGAAGTTCTTTCTTCATGATAGTTTACTATCCAGGAAAATATTTAAGTACTTCGCTTTCCTCGCCTTATTTAAGTCCAATTTTCGGCATGTTAAATATCCACACCTTGTATCTCCTGATAAAGAGAACTAATAGAGTTACAAGATCGCTAAGGCCAGCCAAAACTGTTTGAAGACCAAGAATTAGAGGCATTACTCCATGAAGAGTGTTGTCAAACTCTTCAAGAGCTAGAGCTACTCAAGCAGCAATTTCAAAACGTTTACGAGCAGCAGAATTCATCCAAAAAAGCAGAGAAATTGGGTACCCGAAGCATAAGAGATCGTATGTGCAGACCGGCCAACCAGCCGAATCGACATCAAAGCCAAATATCCATGGCGCTAAGGCAATTCTCTGTATTTAGATAGTTTGAAGCGAGCATTAACTGAAAAACGCCCAGAATATGCTACCAAACATGAAACCGTAATATTCCATCATGACAACGCGGCCACATGTTTTAATACCTGTTTACAAGTATTTAGAATGAAGTGGTTGGGAAGTTTTGCTTCACCCGCTTTATAGTCCAGACCGTGGCCCGTCCGACTACTATTTGTTTCGATCGAAGCAGAACGATATCTCTGGGATACTCTTCACCCCAGAACAGAGTATCTAAAATTGGCTTGATTCGTTCTTGGTCTCAAAAGATGAGCAGTTCTTTTGGCTCTGAATCCATATGTTTCCAGAAAGATGGGAAAAATAATTAATTTATATTCTACAAATGTTTCAAAATAAAAGCTAAAAATTTTAAAAAAATTCCGCAATTTTTAAGTCATACACCCAATAAATACATATTTCTGACTTTAATAATTGAGTCTATTGAAATCTATAGAATTTAAAAATTTATTTCAGGGTGAAATTACCGCTAAATTACCTTTAACGAAATAGTAAAAATTAGTGCTACCTTTTCACCGTTTTTAATCTGTAGCCAATCTTGATTATGAATAAGAGAAATTGAAAAAATATTACTCGAATTTAATTAATAAAGAATTTTCAACGTTTCAAGAAGAAAATGAATTATTAATATTGGGCAATAGTGTAAAACAACCTTAATGAATCTAATAAGGAAAAGCATGTTAAAAGGACAGGATATAAATGCAAAACAAACGGTAATTCAATTAGCAGCACAAACCAGGCACACTAGCTGAAATATAACCTTAAAGCAGATCTAAATTAAAATATTTCCCAACAAGTTTAGAATTTTTTTCCTCATATCTCAAAATCCCATGCTAGTGTTAACCATTTGAGCCTTAAAACTCATCATGCAACAAATACATTAAAGGAATTTTCGTACAAATACTCTACTCTCCAACCAAAAAAAAAGAAAACCCTCCAGTCATTGACAAGAACGTAGTCACAAACAGCCAATATAGAAATTTAACAACACATTTCTTCGTTTTTTTTTTTTTTTTTGTGAATATCTTTCTCTTTTTTTTAATCATTTAAACTCATTTCCATTCAGAAACAAAAAGCACCGTAGAAAGGAAGAGAAGTGAAACAAATGAAAAAACTACAATTTAGAGTAAAATACAAGACGAAGCTGATGTAAGGAAAACCAAAATTTGCTATGAAATGTTGTGACTTTACTCGTTCATTCACAAAACTCAACTCTAAATAAATAGTAAACGTGAAATGAAAACGAGATTTTCTGTATATTCTTGCTGGAGCTACTATTTTTGGAAGGCTTATTAGCTACTCGTTGCACTACTTAATGAATGATAAAATGGAGCAATCTACTTACCCTGTTAAGGAGTTTGTTACAGAATAAAGATGAAAATTAAAATGATTTACCTGGAAAGGATAAGAAAAAAGGATTAAAAATAATGATATAATTAGGGTTTCAAAGTTGATCTTGATGGTCAAAATAGAGAAGAAGATGATAGCGAACAAACCTACAATCCCGAATAATAATTTAGGTGATACTCTACTAATGTATAAGTCATTTAATATTTTTCTAAATATACAGAATGGTATAACTCAATTCGTCCTTGCCTTCTATATTCATTCATTCCTCCTTACCCTAATCTATATAAGCGTACTTCCAACGGAATTGCCTGCAAGAGTAGACTTAAAAAACAGAATTGCATTGACAGAAACACAAAAGAGCACTATTTTGTAGCCCAAAAATTATCCCCAACTATCGCATTCCATTGTCATGCACAGACAGAGGAACTCAAATACAAAACCTACAAAGTTCATCTATATTTGTGTAAATTCATTTATCACTCCATTCCATCCATCACCAACAACCACCAGCAGCCAGTATTTGTGGAAAACAAACAAACGAGAGCAAAAAATGCTTAAAAAACAAACATATTCAAATATTTTTTTCAGACATTTTGTAAAACAAAAAAATCTTCGCTGAAAAGGCTACTTTCTTTCTGTCGAATGTTATGGTGTGAGTTTGTCTGACAGAAAAAAGCACACATATACAGAGGAGCATACACACACACACACATGAACATTTTACAAACTATAAGAGCTTTACAGTTCAAGCTCTTGTGAACATGTAATTTGCACAGAATGAAAAACTTCAGCTCAGGCAAATAGTAAAAATTAGTTGTAATACTCATAGTAGGATTCGTGTAAAGACGGTGTTATTTTAGAGTGGCCATACTGTATTACTTTTTAAACCTTTCGATATTCGCGAGTTATTTTATTAACTATTTAATTGATCATCTCAAAATTGTACATCTGAGCTTTCTTCAGTTCTTTACACGATCAGCTTTAAGTTACATTAGAAATCCGGCTTCCTCCAAACCTCCCTAAGGAAATGTTCGGTGACCTTCAGTCGAGGTCGATAAGTACGTCATCGAAGTCGATAAGCTCGTCATGAAGATCGATCAAATCGTCTTCAATGTGGTCTGAAGAGACTTCGACAAACGGTATTACTTCCTCATCTTCCTACCAATTAGAGAATATCGCATATTACGCCTTATCTGTGCCAACAAAGCGTCATATGCAGGAAGTTTTGCTTTATTTCTGTAATCGGAAAAAAGAGACGCTGCAGTACACCAAATGTTCACCAAAGCTTATTGTGAATGTGTTCCATAGGTTTTAACGTGCGAGAGATGGTTTGTTTGGTTCAGAAGTGGTAACACGGAATACAAAAAAGGTATTACTCCATGAAGATTGTTATCAAACTCAACAAGAGCTTGTAAAATCATTGGGAGCTACTCAAGCAGCAATTTCAAAACGTTTGCGTGCAGACGGAATCATTCAAAAGAAGGGAAATTGGCCATACGAATTGAACACGAGACCTTGAAAGTCGATTTTCCATGTCCGAAATTATGTTTGAACGCTGTAAAACACCGAATCATTACTTGCGATGAAAAATGGATCCATTATGATTGGTGACCATCTAATTTCGCTTTACGATCCTATTAATTAACCGTCTAGATCGTGGATTTTTCTTCTTTGGGTAATGTGAAATTTAGGCTAGACGTTGTTATTTCGGGTCATAATAACTCTTTTTAATCCAAGGATCTTATGAAAACTTTAGGATCACTGCACTAGTTTTCAGCACCAAATTGAATCAATTAAGAAACTTGCGAACTAGCTGAAGTTATGTAATCTTCACAACCGCTGTAAATGTATATTCTGATTGTCAAACGGCAGTTGCGATCTTATTATCCTCGTTACTGAAAATGAAAACAGCTTTTAATGCTATCTTTTTTTTCTCCATTACCCCACTTGGGGGCATTTGGCTTGCACAAAGCATCTCCATCTTATACAAATTGTTGCAGTTGTTTTTAGCATATTTCCCATGTAGATTGCACCGTCCTAATTGTTGGAGTATCGTGCATCTCTATGTATGATGTTTCCATTAGATCCATTGTTATTGTTTGTATCAGTTTAAGCTGTTCTTGTTCCAGCTAAGTAGATGATTGGTCTGCTGTAGCGGATCCTCGGATACATGTATGATGTTGCCATAAGGATTCAATCGATTGTTATTATTGCCTTGTGTCAGTTTCGGTAATCGGTTGTTGTTCCAGCTAAGTAGACGATTGGTCTGCTGTTGCTGTTCTAGGATAATGGTGCTGTTATATGTCCTTGCCTAGAAACAACTCCCTCTGTGTATTTGGTGTAGTGGTGGGGAACCTTGTTGATCTTTTATTCCTACCCTTTTCTCCCAGGGGGTGGCGGGCTGCCTGACCTTTTCCATGATGTTATCCTCTTTTTCAGGTGGAGAAGTGGTCAGGGGGCTTCTTGGATGGATTATTCAGAGGGAGGTTAATTTTAAAAACTCGAAAACCATGATTTAAATTTGTCGTCCTCTGCCAGAGATCGAACCTGGGGTGCTTGGTTTTGTAGGCAAGTACTTTAACCACTACACCATGCCGCAAGACGATAATTGTTTATCATAAGAATCATTTAATTTTGCCACGGGGACATACAAGGGAATATTGGTTGGATTATCTTAACAAATTTGCAAATTTGCTAACTTCGCAATCAGCGAGAGATTCAAAAGTTGGAATTGTTGCAGGAAATTGAAACCACATCTGACCATAGGGATTACTTTTTCATTTTTGTGGATGTCTTGAAGGTTGGATTATCTTAACAAATTTGCAAATTTGCTAACTTCGCAATCAGCGAGAGATTCAAAAGTTGGAATTGTTGCAGGAAACTGAAACCACAGCTGACCATAGGGATTACTTTTTCATTTTTGTGGATGTCTTGAAGGAATGTCTCTGTGCTGGAAACTGTAATAACTGGACATTGTGTTAAACAGCTACGAAAATTGTTGAGAAAGTAATCATGTTGGCACTTAAGACTTTCATTCCATCAAAGAAATCTTCGAATAGACCTAGACAAAAATATTGGTTTAATCAGACGTGCAAAACAGCAATCAGATTCAGAGAGGTAGCATTCATAACTTGGCGCATTAACCAAAATGCTGAAACTTATTCTCTACGGCAAAAGGCGAGATTTTCTTGAGCAGCGCCTTAGTACTAAAGTTCTTACTACTCCCTGGGGTAGTAAAAGCTTTTGGTCATTTGTTGAAAGAGTAAAGGATAATGCAAGTGGCTCAATTCTAACTGTTTTAAAGGATGACCAAACATTCACTGACCCGGTTGATAAGGCTAAACTTTTAGCTGAATTATTCGCTAGTAATTCTCACTTGCCGGATAGTGAGCAACCACCGCCCGAAATCGAAAGATTATTAGTGACCATACCGAGTATATTCTTTCGAGCTTGTGCTGTTAAAAGGGTTCTATCGGATGTCAACGTAAATAAGCCTCCTGGGCCAGATGCCATGCCGTCGCTGATATTGAAGCAGTGTTCGTTGGCTCGTCCATTAGCTAACCTTTTCAGCACTTCATGCCGGTGTATTTCCTGCATGTTGGAAGGTTGCTAATGTCACGCCAATTCCTAAATTCAAAGAGGCATAACATTAATAATACTCTTAATCGGGACCTTGTGACAATCTCTGAATGGGGCCGTGCGAATAGCTTCGCTTTCAACACTTGCAAGACACAGTGTTGCATGTTCACACAAAAACGAACGACAGACCATGTGGCTTTATCTGTATTTATGGGTGGTGTAAATATTGTGGAATCAGATGTTCTTGATATTCTGGGCATGAGAATATAAAGTGATTTTAGCTGGTATAAACACATTTTTTCAAGTGTCAAAAGAATCATTGAAATGTTTCGGTTTTCTGAAATGGTGTAGGAATTACTTCACACTATCTGATATCTCCAATATTTACACCACCTATATCCAAATGGAATACAACTCCCACGTATGGGCCGGTGCTTCGAAGTCTATTTTGGAGCTTCTCGACCGCGTACAGAAGAGGGCGAAGATGATTATTGGTGAGAGTAGGGTATCCAACTCTATTGATTCGCTGGGGCACCATCGCAATCTGGGCTGCATTTCACTGTTCTATCTGTACTACAATGAAATGTATTCTGATGAAATTAGGGAACTTGTTCCTGATAGCCGCAGAGTTTTACTTAATAAACGTTTTTCATCTAGAACACATCCCTTTGTGGTCGACTGGCCAGTGGACCGCACAACAAACTACAGAGAAAATACGTTCTTTTATTCTTCATCTCTTTTGCAGATGATCTGTTCTTGTCCTCAGAAACCAAAAATTTAAGAAACTTAATTGACGTAATTTAACTTGTTGCCCGGAAAGCTTTTGCTCTAATCAGTAATCTCTAATCAGTGATGGTCTGTTCCCAACAGCAATTGTCTCAGCTTCCTTCTCATCCCAGTTTAAGGTATTCTCTACCTGGAACTATTTTTTTCTCCATTACCCCTCTTGGGAGCATATGGCTTCCACAAAGTATCTCCATCTTATTCGATTTGTTGCAGTTGTTTTCCCATGCACAGTGGGCGTAGCCAAGGAGTATTCGAGTTTAAGTTTTTTGGACAAAAAGGTGACATAACTCTTTTTTTATTAAAACACAACTTTCTTTAAGAACATATAACAATTTTATGTTTTTCTATAAAGTTTCTTTACGGAAAAGATTATGGTATAAAAAACATGTCCTATTTTTCGAACATGTCGGCCCTACGCCCTTTGGAAATTTACCTATTTTTTATCAAAATTTCATCTTTGGGCCACATGTTCAAAAATCCCAAAGCTGGGATCAGAAAACGGAAAGCAGTTTTGGAAACCCTCATGTGTTCCCTATTTATCCCTAAAGTATTTTCCCAGCCCCGAAGGAAATGTGGACCCTATCGGCAAAATTGTAAAAAATACCATTTTTGGGATTTTCGCTCCAATTTTTAGGAATTGCGGGATTCCCTTTGACCTTTTGACAAGAATGAGAAACTTAAAAAACGCTGAAAATTTCATTGAGTTTCGTTAATAAAGTTAATTTTTGGTCTTACAAAAAAAATTTCAAGTCAATATCTCAATTAGATTCAAAAATATGCCACTTTAAAACTCCGTCCTTCAAAAATATTGCACTTTTTCATGTTTTTCAAGATCTAGCCGAACGCTTTCTAAAAATATAAAATTCTTTGAAATCGGATGGGAATCAAAAAAATGGCACGTGTTTAAAAATTTTACATGTCGAAGGTACCCTACTTTGAGCACCCATAGCGCCGCCCCAAGAGCATTTGTAGGGCCCATTTTAATAACTTAAACTCGAATACTCATTGGCTACGCCCAATTCAAATTTTGTCGCGATCGGAACAGCCGTTTAGAAATGCCAGATTTATATCCAAAAAATTTCGATTCTGCCCCACTATGCCATGTAAGACTGCACTGTCCTAGTTCTTGGAGTATCGTGCGTCTTCATGTATTCTTTGGCCGACCACGGCTTCTTGAACCTTAAGGGTTTCACTCTAGCGCCACCCTTGTTATACAGGAAGGATTCGTTCTTTTCGATCCACCACCATTTCCTGTGTTAGAATGGGCTCCTCGTTCTGACGACATAAGTAAAAGGTTTCGAAATATAGACATCCTAATGTTAATGGTGCTTTTCCAGGTATCAAGCACAAAAATCTAAACATCAATAATCCATTTATACCATAGATCGACTATACCATTTATATAGCTGCTTTCAGTAAATCAACTGGCTGCCTTATTTAAAAACCTGGTCAACTTAAATCCATGTAATATTAGATGATATTACATTTACATCTTTAGCATCACAGTAGTAGTTGTAGTAGAGGAAAATAGCATCACTGGCTCTCGCCGTACATTGATAGCATTCATTATAGTACTTTTCTACTACCAATAGTATTCGTAATATGTAGTATTTGTACTACTAATACTACAAGCAGTGATGCTAGTACGAAACATTTATTTGTATTTTCATAGTATCAAGTAAGAAACAACAGCAACAACAACAAGAACACATTGCAATGATGACGATTTGAATGAAATTGCAATCATTTAAAGCTCGATGTTACTCTGGCATTTTTTTGTCTATGTAGGGAATTTTTTGCAAAAGGATGATACGTGTAGTCGCTTCGCTCTTTCAGTTATTGGATGCTTCTGGTATTTGTTTAGCTTTATTTTATATAGTTTTTTCCTCTTTGCACTGGTTTTATTTTCTGAATTTAGCTTTAGCTGGAGTTTTTTTTTCGTTTTCTTCCTTTTAACGTTGCTTTATTTTCATAGTTAATGTCGCTGTATTTGGAAATCACGTTTTTATTTGTTGTTCGTACAGTGAACTCTTTTAGGTGCTACGGCTTCTGGTTTGTTTGTATGGCTGGCTGTGTTATCGGTCTCAATGGCTGACTAACCGTCTGATAGATAGAGAGACCGACCGACTGACTGACTAAATAATATTTGAAACAAACACAACAAACAAACATTCGATGACTTCGTTCGTTTGTTTATTCAGTCGTTGGTTGGTTAGTAGTAGAATTGAAGTAATATTTGCTCAGCCAAATTAAATTGAGTGTTAGAAAATATTGTGATTTTGGTTTTTTGGAAGTTTTTGTTAAGGTTGTTTTAAAATTGTGCGGATTTAAGGATGAAGTTAGTTGGGTTTTGTATTAATGAAATGTTAATTCTCTATTGCCTTAAGGGGGATAATTAAAATCACAATGGTAATCGTAGTGGTATTATCTTATTAGTTTTTGAATAAATGATTTTTGACAGCAAGAGGTTTAATAATTAGCTCTACGAAATTGGATGAAAGAGAAATTTTCCACCAAATATCGATTTTTATTTGAAAAATCTAAAATCACTTGTAGATCTATAACAAGAGATCCTAGAGCAAAAAGGATAATAATCTGTGATCACTCATATTTCCTACCAAATATCGATTTTTATATGAAAAATCTAAAATTGCTAGTAGCTCGTTAATAAGAGGTCGTATAGCAAAAAGGATAATAATCTGTGATCACTTATATTTCCCACCAAATATCGATTTTATATGAAAAATCTAAAATCACTTGTAAGTCGTTAACAAGAGGTCCTAGAGCAAAAAGGATAATAATCTGTGATCACTCATATTTCCCACCAAATATCGATTTCTATATGAAAAATCTAAAATCACTTGTAGATCGTTAACCCGAGGTCCTAGAGCAAAAAGGATAATAATCCGTGATCACTTATATTTCCCACCAAATATCGATTTTATATGAAAAATCTAAAATCACTTGTAAGTCGTTAACAAGAGGTCCTAGAGCAAAAAGGATAATAATCTGTGATCACTCATATTTCCCACAAAATATTGATTTTTATATGAAAAATCTAAAATCACTTGTAGATCGATAATAAGAGGTCCTAGAGCAAAAAGGATAATAATCTGTGATCACTCATATTTCGCATCAAATATCGATTTTTGTATGAAAAATCTAAAATCACTTGTAGATCGATAACTAGAAGTCCTAGAGCAAAAAGTACAATAATCTGTGATCACTCATATTTCCCACCATATATCGATTTTTATATGAAAAATCTAAAATCACTTGTAGATCGATAACAAAAGGTTGAGACACTATGCCCTAGATGCGTTTTCAAAGGATTATATGCAAGCAACATCTATTCGCCTTGAATACCCAGCTGGAGACTTAACTCTGAGCTCTATATATTGCCCACCACGTTTTTTGATGACCAAGGAGAAATCTGAAGAATTCTTTATAACACTACGAGATCGGTTTCTGGCATGTGGAGACTACAATGCCAAACATATATATTGGGGTTCGCGATTGGTAAATCCCAGAGGTAGACAGCTGTATAAAGCTCTAGTTGATCGCAAAAATTGCTTAGATTTTGTGTCTCCTGGACACCCAACTTATTGGCCAACTGATCCTAGAAAAATTCCGGATCTAATAGACTTCGCCATATGCAGAAATATTATTAGGAATGCAATATCCACAGAAATATTCTATGATCTATCTTCTGACCACTCTCCTGTAATTATTAATTATTGTGAGGGTCTCTCACAATCCAAGATTTCCTAAGGACTCCTTGTATTTTAAGACAAATTGGCTAAAATATAGGAAATATATCAGCAGTCATATCCACACAAATCCTAATTTACAGTGTGAGGAAGATATAGATAGCACCGTCAATGACTTCACGTCATTAATTGTTTCGGCTCTGGAACACTCTAGGTGCCAGATCCCTCCAAAAACTAATACGCCTATTTCAAGTTCGGATATTGAAAGACTTCTTCTCGAAAAGAGAAGACTCAGAAGAGACTGGCAACATAATAGATCACCTGCTGCAAAGCAGAGGCTGTCCTCAGCAGTACGAAAACTGAAAAGAGCCCTTCAGTTAGAAGAGGATCGCATAAACGAAAATTATATTAAAAGTTTGACGAGTACAAAATACACAATTTTCTCTCTTTGGAAGGCAACGAGGAACATTAAGCCACGGGTAGAGGCACAAAGCGCTTTAAGAAAAGCTGACGAAACCTGGGCACGAAGTGCTATAGAAAAAGCCTCAGTATTTGCTGAACATTTAAGTGAAGTATTTCAACCCAACTCCACGGCAAATGAGTTTGAACTAAAAGAACTGCCAGCTTCCACAATGGCTAATGCAGCCCAATTCGATATTAGTCCTGAGGTTGTTAATAGAGTAATTAAAAATAAATTAGTCTTGAAAAAATCATCGGGATATGATTTAATAACGCCATCAATGATTAAGAACCTACCAAATGTGGCAATAATTGTTTAATGCGATCTTGAAACTAGGAATTTATCCAAAAAATTGGAAAATTTCTCAAATAATAATGATACCTAAACCGGGTAAAGATTTAACCCTGCCATCTTCTTATAGACCTATTAGCCTACTCCCTTGTTTGTCGAAGCTATTCGAGAAAATATTCCAGGAAAAGATAATACCTTTTTTGAATGATGGAAACATTATCCCAGTACACCAGTATGGTTTCCGTGAACATCATGGCACCATTGAACAGGTCAATCGTTTAACTGGAGAGATTAGAAAATCTTTTGAATTAAAGAAATATTGTTCTGCCGTCTTTTTAAACGTTGCTCAGGCTTTTGACAAGGTATTGCATAAGGGTCTAGTACATAAAATCAAATGTTTACTACTACTGTGTACTCATAAATTGCTGGAGTCTTATTTATCGAATAGACTTTTCAGAGTTAAGTACAATGATTATGTGACGAGAGAAGACAAGATTGGAGCTGGCGTTCCACAGGGAAGTGTACTAGGACCTACGCTATATTTGATTTACACCTCCGACCTCCCTACGTGCGATAAACTAACAATTTCAACATTTGCTGATGATACCGCCATTATTAGCTCAGACGAAAACCCACTCATGGCATCTAGTCAACTACAGAATTACCTCGTACGTGTGGAGTCATGGTTGAAAAACTGGCGAATAAAGGTAAATGAGCTGAAAAGTAAACATGTTACGTTCGCTCTAAGGAGAGGAAATTGCCAGTCTGATTATGTCACCTACCTTGGTATTCATCTAGATAGACGGCTTACTTGGCGCCGACACATAGTAAAGTTAAAAGCCTCTAGCTTTCATTGGTTAATCAGTGACCAATCAAAATTAAGCCTTGAATATAAAGTCATCCTGTATAAGACCGTTTTAAAACCAATTTGGACATATGGAATTCAATTATGGGGAATGGCTAGCAACACCAGTATTGATATTATACAGAGGGCCCAATCTAAAATTCTTAGATTTCTTAGATGACGGGAGCACCATGGTACATAAGAAATGAAAACATCCACAGAGACCTAGAAGTGACATTGGTAAAGGAAGAGTTCAAGAAAGTACGTGAGAAATATATTGTGAAGCTGCGAAACCATCCCAATACGCTTGCAAGACAACTTGTGCAGACCCAAACCCGATCCAGGCCCCGTAGAGCAGATCTACCACCCCGCTAAGATGAGTGACAGTTTACTATTATGGCTCTCCTGCTGAAGAGCAAATAGTTTTAATTTTATATTTAAATACTTATTGTAAGGTCAAAACAGACAGATTCAATAAATCAATAAAGCGTTTAAAAAAAAAAAAACTTGCAGATCGTTAACAAGACGTCCTGGAGCAAAAAGGATAATAATCTGCGATATCTCACTCTTGTCAAAAAGGCTAATAATCTGTGATCACTCATATTTCCCACCAAATATCGATATATACCTAAAATAATTGTGTCACAATAACTTCCGTTCCTAACTCTATTATATAAATTTATAGAACAGCTTAAAGTTAAAGCCTCAAATATTACATATTGTAGTTGAAATCCATGCAAGCCCTATTTCCAACTTCAAAACTCCTTAAATGTTAATAGAATACAAATACCCAAAATAATTGTGTCACAATAACTTCCGTTCCTAATTCTATTATCTAAATTTATAGACCAGCTTAAAGTTAATGAAAAAAATATATAATTTTGTTTTTGTCCACTATTCATGTCCAATTGCAATGTCTGTTTAAAGAAAAACTGGCAAAGAAAAAATAATAAAGAAAATTGAAAACTGGATAAAAGGATATGAAAGATTTAAAGTTTCATTATTAGAATTTCTTTACTAGCTACGTATGAGCATAAGGACACCAAATAAGAATTTAATATTCAACCAAACGAGACAGTACTTGCAGTCTTAAGACTAATAAGGGGAATTGGAAGGGCAGCAGCAACAGTTTTTACATTATCAATTTTTTACAATCAACAGGAACTGCATGTGCTGCACATTTCGTTTGTCTACGTCTACAATTGGTAAGAGCGACAGGACATTTGGGAGTGGTATAAGGATAATGATTTTTTAATAAGAAATCCTTATCAATTATAATGAAGCAAAAAAGCACAAGACGTAAAAATATTTTTCATTTCTTATTTTATAGACGAATATTTATAAATTTAATGTGGGATTTTCTGATTTTATCCAAAAAAAAATATCCCCAGCTGGAAACTACCAACATCAACATCATCAGTTCGTTGCTTTTTTAAATAACTGGCAATGTGTTCGCTGTTGGAGGTAGTAGTGGTGCTGGTGGCTAGTTGGTTATTCATAGTTGACTGGTGCTTGGTAATTTTTTAATTTAAATGTTATCCTTGAAAATCTTTACTTTCTGTTTTTTGTTCCTTCTCATTTTTTTTGTTGTTGTTATTTTTGTATTCATTAATTCATTCATTTCTTTATTTTCCTCCTTGTTTTTCATTCAGTTGGGAATTTTTTTCATTTTCTACTTCACTTTTTTCACCCAGCATTTTCTGTAGCCCTGACATTCAGTTTTGTGTTTCACTGACTTTTGAATGGTGAGTGAGGAAATGTGACCAACTATATGTTTTATTCGGCGTTAAAAGGGTAATTAATGAATGTTCTTTCTGCAGACTTTCAAAAAAAGTGTTTTAAAGAAAGCCAGAGCGTTGATCAGGTTGCAGTCAGGGGAAAGAAGACCGAAACAGTTGGAATACCGAAACAGTTCTGACTTCGATTGTCAGAATTAAATTGATAGGATCCAGCTATCCTATCAATTTAATTCGAATGATTAGAGGCCTTAGGATCGAAACGATCTCAACTTATTCTTCAATATTGAATCTCGATTGGATTATAAACTTTGAAATTTTAGAGAGTAAATTTTAGAGTGGTGAGCATAGAAGTGTTTGGCGTAAAACTGCATGGAACTGCAATTGATACAGATCTTGGTGGTAGTAGCAAATAATCGAATGAGATCTTCGAGGACTGAAGTGGAGAACGGTTTCTTGTGAACAATGGTTAAACACGATTTAGCCGGTCCTAAGTTTAAAGCGAAAGTCGAAAATGTTCAAGTTATAATTAAAAGCAAGTAACATTGCTTAGTAATTAAATACTTGAATAATTTTGAACGAAAGGGAATACGGTTCCAATTCCGTAATCTGTTGAGTATCCGTTTGATATTAAATATGGGCCTTGTGCTCATCCTGGCAACAGTCGTAAAGAAGCCGTCGAGAGGTATCGGAAGAGTTTTCTTTTCAGCTCTTGAAGAGAGATATTGAAGATGGGCTAGAAGAGCATGATATTTACTGTTTTGTTGATATTTTCTCCTCGGTCCTTGAAGAGTCTCTAGACTATAGAATAATGTAGGTAAGGGAAGTCTGCAAATTAGATCCGTAACTTCGGGATAAGGAATGTCTCTGAAGATTGAGACAGTCGGGCTTGATTGAGAAGCAATAACATGGGTTGTGTACTCGTTTTGGGTAAATTGAGATTCTCGGATATTATTAATATGTCTTGGTCTGAATCATCAACGGAATAAATAGATATCATACTGGATCACACTTTCCCGAACACCCAAATGTATGATAATTAGGATAGTATTTTTTCCAGGATGTTTCAAAACTTCAAGATGCTTCAACATCATTAATATATGCCCCAATTTCGAAATATGTCCCAGGCTTTGTATACTTTCAAACTGTGGAGATGATGTTTACGTTAGGTAACTTGTGTACAAATCCTCGACTTTTGTCAAAGAAAAGCTTGGATATCAGAAGACACTATGAACCTGGTTTCTCAAAGAAGCTACAGTTAAACAAAAACAACACTTTGAAACAGCAGTATCAACTAAAAAAAAAAAAAAAACAGGAACCAACTAGTCGCTGATAGAGAGAACATTTCTAAGAAATTAGTAACATCACCACAAATGCAACTACTGAGAACAACGAAATTGAAAATAACAGCTCAAGCTGTCCCCCAGTATAAGTGAGATAAAGCCGCTAAGAAATAATAGAACAGCAGGCAAAGACGGAATACAAGCTGAAATTCTTTGGGTTGACATCGAAACCACAGCTGAACTTCTACGACCGCACATCACACCAGTCTGGGAGGAGGAAAGGCTACCTCAAACTTGGAAGAACGGCATCATCGTTAAGTTACCAAAAAGTGGCGACTTGAAAGATTGCTACAACTGCAGAGGAATTACTCTGCTTAACACCACATACACGATTTTATCAAAGTTTGAATGACTCCTTCGTTATCGTCCCAGAAGGAACTATTGTGTTAACATTAAGTTGCGTAGATTCTTTGATTACTGCAAAGTTGTTCATAGGTCAATAACGAACTGTGATTAAGTTAATTCAGCATATACATTTTCATGATCCTAGCCAGAACAGTATGAGAAAGCTGTCTCACCAATGTGGTGAGTGCAGTGGTGCACTATTAACAGACACAAATATAGAGAGAACATTTCGAAGAAATTTGTAACGTCACCACAGATTCAACTACTGAGGACAACGAATTTGAAAACAATAGCCCTCCAAAGAATATCACGCTGGCCCCCCATAATAGTGAGATAAAGGAGGTCATCGGGAAGTTATGAAATAACACTACAGCAGGCGAAGAGGGAATACAAGCTGAAATTCTTCGGGTTGACATTGAAACCACGGCTGAACTTGTACGACCGCACATCACATCAGTCTGAGAGGCGGAAAGGCAACCTCCAACTTGAAAGAATTGCATCATCGTTAAGTTAAGTTAAGGAAAAGTGGAGACTTGAACGACAGCAACAAAAATGAGAGGCAGGTTTCCGGCCAAACAGGAGCTACGTAGACCAGACCAACACTCTACGCATTATAATAGAACAATCTCTAGAATGGCGTACTCCCCTGTACCTACTGTTCGTGGATTTTAAGAAAGCCTTCGATACCATCAGACGGACTGCCATATGGAAAGCAATGATAAGAAAAGGAGTACCTCAAAAATAACTCGAATCTTCAGAGCTATGTACGTAGATGCAGCACTATCAATTCTTCGCAACGGAAGTATAAGTCAACCATTTCACACAAAAGTTGGAGTAAAACAAGGACTCCCCCTATCACCCTTGCTATTCACTATAGTGCTGGGTGATATCTTGAGCGAAGTTTGTTCAGAGAGAAGAGGAATAACATGGAGCCTCTCACGTCAACTCAAGGATTTAGATTATGCGGATGATATTTGTCTACTCTCGCACAAGATCTCCAACTTGCAAGCAAAAGTAGAACGTTTGGAAAGATTGGCACGCATTGTTGGATTTGAGATAAATGTCAAGAAAATCAAAGGTATGAAACATGGCCAACCAGTTGAATACCAAAAAGTGCCTCAGAATCATATGCAAAATATTCTGGCTTAACGACATCAACAACACTGATCTCTGGAATCTTACCACTGAGGAACCCATACTCCAAATTTAGTCTTAATCGTGGCTTTACTTACACTCCAAATTTTGTCTTAATCTTGGCTGTTTTTATACTCCAAATTTAGACGTAATCTTGGCTCTATTTATATATAAATTTAGTTTTAATCGTGGCATTATTTACACTCCAAATTTCGTCTTAATCGCGGCTCTTTTTATACTCCAAATTTAGTATTAATCGTGGCTCTATTTATACTCCAATTTAGTCTTAATCGTGGCCCTATTTATACTCCAATTTAGTCTTAATCATGGCTCTATTTATACTCCAATTTAGTGTTAATCGTGGCTCTATTTATACCCCAATTTAGTCTTAATCATGGCTCTATTTATACTCCAATTTAGTCTTAACCCTGGCTTAAACCTTACCACCGAGGAACCCATACTAACACAAATAAAACGTAGGAAATGGAGGTGAATCGGCCACATTATCAGAAAGAATCCTGACAGTAACTACAACTAGGATAGCGCTAGATTGGAACCCTCAAGAAGCCATGGTCGGCCAAAAAATACATGGAGACGCACGAATCTCCAAGAAATATGATAGTGCTATCTCACAATCAAAGACGCAAAAACAACTGCAACAAATCGTTTAAGATGAAGATGCTTTGTGGAAGCCATATGATTCCTGTAAATGGCTTGTAGCATATTTCAATACGACGAATGAAGTATCTTACATGTGTCGGCTCCAAAAGTGACATTTTAAATTTTGAATGCCTTTTAAAATATTTTATTCGGAGGGTATTCTTTGTTATGAAACCATCAGAATTATAACTTGATTTCTATTATTTTGTAAAAGAATAATTGAACCTACAACAATAAAGAATTAGTTGTTCACATTAAGCTAAAAATCTCTGCTTATTATTTTATTTTTAATACATCAAGCTTGTTAAATGAATATTATGTTCAGTTTGGTTTGGTTTCGTTGATTATGCTCATAATAATAATAATAAGTATACGAGTAAAATAGAGAATTTATTTTCATTTTTAATATTTTTTATGATTATTATTTCTTTTTTTCTATTTTTTTTACACAAATAACTCTACATATACCAACACCTTACTTCAGTCCCCTAACCAACCAATCATATTCCCACCAATTTGCTGTTGTAGAGCTGGTAAAATATGCTGAGTGTGTATGTAAGTTTTTGTTACTCTTCCTTATTCTTGAATGGAAATGCATTCAATGCACAGTTGCTGCTCGCATTGCCACTCTTACTTCCGTTTCCTTTTCCTGTATATGTTTGAGAGTGCGAAACTCTGTAAGTGTGTGTGTGTATGTTTATGGAAAAATGAATGAATTGTTTGTTTGTAGATGTGAGAATGTGCTCAAGTGTAGTCTTACTTCTGCCGCAATTTCTCCTCTTGATTTTTTTATTTTTTTTTTGTGAAATTGTTTATTGTTGTTTTTGTTTCCTCTATACTCGATTCTGTTGTTATTGTTTATTTTTAACTTGAAATGAACTTTTACGCGCTTTACATTTTCTCGTAATGAAAACACATCATACCCATACAATTGCATAGATTTATATATATAATTTGCATGATACGAGTACTCACTCGTCGTTTACCAAACAACTAACCGACCGACCGACAGACAGACCGAACTACAAAACCAAACAGAATTGAATGAACTATGGTACTAAATGCCAACGTAAAGCGAAAAAAAATATGAAAAAACCAAGAATGCAGAGTGTGACGAATGAAGGTTACATGTTTAAAGGAAGAATTACTATGATTTCACATGGAAGTTCATGTCTAACTTTTACTCGTACTATCGTAGTGTTCACTTATAATTAGGTGGGTTATAAATTAAGTTCTTAAAATTTCACACAAAAGAAAACGAGTTCCAAATTTAGCCATAATCGTGGCACTATTTATACTCCCTTGCAAAATGTAAGATGGTTGTACAGCAGAAGGTGTAATGAATCCATCTGTATTTTCGCAAGGTCGACCTGACCCATATACGATGCCAGCAGGACAAATCTACTTATAGTATTCCGTCATGAGCAAATAAGTCTAATAGTTTATTTCACTACAGGACACTGTATAATCGGAACACATGCTAGAAGAATAACCCTACGGTTTAACGATTACCGCAGAAGCCTATTCTGCCACTGCCCGACTATAACAAACTTGAGGGAACCGCCTTCCTCTTGGAACCGCCATCCTCTCGTGTTATCGATTTATCAAGGGTGAATCTGAGCCGCATCCATTCCATCATCAGAGAATCTGATTAGTTCAACTTGGAAACATTGGATGTGGAATAAGTATCCTGCTGTTTACATCTTGGGAATTACAATCGAATCAGTTTTGAATCGTTGCTCTGTTTATACTCCGAATTTCATCTTAATCGTTTTATATTCGAAATTTAGTCTTAATCGTAGTCTTAATCGTAGCTCTATTTTACTACAAATTTATTCTTAATATGGGCTCTATTATAATCCAAAGTTGGTATTAATCGTGGCTCTATTTTTACTCCAAATTTATTTAGTCTTAATCGTGGCTTTATTTATTCTTAATAGTTGGCACTATTTAATCTTAACCGTGGCACTATTTATACTCCAAATTTCATCCTAATCGCGGCTTTATTTACACTCCAAATTTAGTCTTAATCGTGGCTCTATTTATACTCCAATTTAGTCTTAATCGTGGCTCTATTTATACTTCAAATTTAGTCTTAATCGTGGCTCAATTTATACTCCAATTTAGTCTTAATCGTGGCTCTATTTATACTTCAAATTTAGTCTTAATCGTGGCTCTATTTATATTCCAAATTTAGTCTTAATTGTGGGTCTATTTATACTCCAAATTAAGTTTTAGTCGTGGCTCTATTTATACTCCAAATTTAGTCTTAATTGTGGCTCTATTTATACTCCAATTTAGTCTTAATATTGGCTCTATTTATACTTCAAATTCAGTCTTAATCTTGGCTCTATTTATACTTCATATTTAGTCTTAATCGTGGCTCTAATTTAGTCTTAATCGCGGCTCTATTTATACTCCAAATTTAGTCTCAAACGTGGCTTTATTTATAGTCCAAATTTAGTCTTAATCGTGGCGCTATTTATACTCCAAATTTCATATTAATCTCGGCTCTATTTATACTTCAAATTTTAGCCTTAATCGTGGCTCAATTTATACTCCAATTTAGTCTTAATCGTGGCTCTATTTATACTTCAAATTTAGTCTTAATCGTGGCTCTATTTACATATATTCCAAATTTAGTCTTAATTGTGGCTCTATTTATACTCCAAATTTAGTCTTAATTGTGGCTCTATTTATACTCCAATTTAGTCTTAATCTTGGCTCTATTTATACTTCAAATTTAGTCTTAATCTTGGCTCTATTTATACTTCAAATTTAGTCTTAATCGTGGCTCTAATTTAGTCTTAATCGTGGCTCTGTTTATACTCCAAATTTAGTCTCAATCGTGGCTTTATTTATAGTCCAAATTTAGTATTAATCGTGACTGTATTTATACTCCAAATTTAGTTTTAATCGTGGCTCTATTTATACTCCAAATTTAGTTTTAATCGTGGCTCCATTTATACTCCAAATTAAGTCTCATTAGTGGCTCTATTTATACTCCAAATTTAGTCTTAATCGTGGTTCTATTTATACTTCAAATTTAATATTAATCGTGGTTCTATTTATACTCAAAATTTAGTCTTAATCGTGGCTCTATTTATACTCCAAATTTATTTTTAATCGTGGATCTATTTATACTCCAAATTAAGTCTCAATAGTGGCTCTATTTATACTCAAAATTTATTTTTAATCGTGGATCTATTTATACTCCAAATTAAGTATCAATAGTGCCTATATTTATAATCCAAATTAAGTCTTAATCGTGGTTCTATTTATACTCCAAATTTAGTATTAATCGTGACTGTATTTATACTCCAAATTAAGTCCTAATCGTGGTTCTATTTATACTCCAAATTTAGCATTAATCGTGACTGTATTTATACTCCAAATTTAGTCTTAATCGTGGTGCTATTTATACTCCAAATTTAGTATTAATCGTGACTTATTTATACTCCAAATTAAGTCCTAATCGTGGTTCTATTTATACTCCAAATTTAGTATTAATCGTGACTGTATTTATACTCAAAATTTAGTCTTAATCGTGGCTCTATTTATACTCAAAATTTAGTCTTAATCGTGAATCAATGAAGCACATGTATAAAGGAGTCCACTGATTACTCAACAATAATGCGCATGGTGTTCAGGTGATCAATGCATGAACTTCTAGCTCAAAATCCTGCTTGCTCTAGCCTTAGGTTAGGTGTTAGAGATTCTGACAGCCTATTGTTGATTATGTTAACCATGTTGAGTACAGTTATTTCTCTCCAGTTCTTACTCCCCTTTTTGGGGAGGAGTGTACCTTCTAAGTGGGAAGAGAATATGTGCATTAACCAGGGGATATAACTTCAGTATTTCCGGGGGTTTGTTGGCCTTAAATTTAGGGCAAACCTCCGGAACCAATTCTGGAATGTCTGGACAAGCTGAACTGATAACTTGGCTTTCTTGCTGGTGCGTGCAGCTACAATTACTGTCCTATCGTGTTGGCGTCTTTGACAACAGTTCCGCATAGCAGTTCTTCCATATATGGATCTATTCATCCTTTGGAGATACTAAGTCCCCGTTCTTAAACTCAAGAGTTTTAGTATGTGCGAATATCGCCCTGGTTAGTTAAACGAGTCTCTGCTACGATAAGTAACTGCCACAACTTGTGGCTTTACTGTCATTCCATCATCCTCTCGACTGATGCCCTTTTTGGGACCTTGTTTAATTAATTTTTTAGACCTTTTGGCCCTAATTATACTCCGAATTTAGCAATAATCGTGGCTCTATTTATGCTCCAAATTAAACCCTAATTATATTCTATTTATCCTCCAAAGTTATCAGTAATCATGACTCTTCTTAAACTCCGAATTTGCCTTTGAACCCTACCAATAATATACAAAAACTTATACACATTTTATTAACTGTATGGCAACACATTATTAAATGTGTTCTAGTGTCAGTGAGTTGTTTGCCCAGGATTTATTTAGTTGTATGTCTTTCTCCCACTTATTCCTTCATTTTTGCTGCACCATAAATATAATTCTGTATCCTTAAATAAAAATCCTGTGTGTTGTTCATTTATAGTCAGAGTACTATTTTACTATTTGTCTCTATTTGTTGTTGATTTTGTTCTCTACTTTTTTTTATAGAAATTTTAATTCACTTTTTCCTCTCGTTTTATTCTTGCTGTTGCTTGTTTGTTTTCATAATATTTTCATAATTATTTCAGTTTATTCCCTACAAACTTTTTATTTTTGTTTAGTTGCTAGAACAAAATTTTTTTTCCCCTGCTTTTCACTGTTTTGTCACTTTGGCTTCATTATTTGCATTCGTTGGCTGTTGAAAGTTAACAACCTTTAATTGTCAACAGCAAATTCTTTTTTTTTATATTTTTCCTAATGTTGTAGTTGTTAGGATAAAAACTAGAAAAATGTTCAAAAGGAAGGGAAATTAAAAAACAACTTGTTCGTATAAAGCAAAAAAAAAATAAAAATAAATAATAAGCAACAGAAAACATGACATTTTGAGGAAAGTTTTTCCTATATTTTTGTGGGTAAAAAAAATGTAGTTTTAGCAAATAGTTTTCAACAAAATAATTGTGAACTAGATTTCATTTGTTAATAAATGATTGGGGAATTAGATTTATTTCAAAAGGAGTCTTTGCAAGTGATTGTAAAATGTTAAATGTTTGATTGATTTCACAAAAAGCAATTCTGATAAACGTTTGTAAACATGAGTTTCTTTTAATGTCAAAGGAGCTTTTAAATGAGATTTAAAAGCTAATTTTTTACAGAATTTGTTGGGCGTAAAATGAGACCCAAAATTGGCTTAGTTTATAGTGAAAAATTTAACATATTAGTACGTTTATATTTATAATAAAAGGTTAACCAATCGAAACCGTAAATTTAATCTATTTATAGTCCGAATTTAGTCTAAATCGTGGTTCTTTTATACTCCAAATTTAGTCTTAATCATGGCTCTATTTATACTCCAAATTTAGTCTGCATTTATACTCCGAATTTAGTGTTAATCGTGCTTCTATTTATACTCCAAATTTAGTCTTAATCGTGGCTCTATTTTTACTTCAAATTTAGTCTTAATCGTGGCACTATTTATACTCCAAATTTAGTCTGCATTTATACTCCGAATTTAGTGTTAATCGTGCTTCTATTTATACTCCAAATTTAGTCTTAATCGTGGCTCTATTTTTACTTCAAATTTAGTCTTAATCGTGGCTCTATTTATACTTCAAATTTAGTCTTAATCGTTGCTCAATTTATTCCCTAAATTTAGACTTAATTGTGGCTCAATTTATTCCCTAAATTTAGTCTTAATCGTGGTTCTATTCCTATTCCAAATTAAGTTTTAACTGTGGCTCTATTTATACTCCAAATTTAGTCTTAATCCTGGCTCAATTTATACTCCATATTTAATATTAATCGTGGCTCTATTTATACTCCTAATTTAGCCTTAATCGTTCTTCTTTTTATACTCCAAATTTAGTCTTGATCGTGGCTCTATTTGTACTCCGAATTTAGTCTTAATCGTGCTTCTATTTATACTCCAAATTTAGTAAAAATCGTGGCTCTGTTTATACTCCAAATTTAGTCTTAATCGTGGCTCTATTTTTACTCCAAATTTAGTCTTAATCTTAGCTCTATTTATACTCCAAATTTAGTCTTATTTGTGGCTCTATTTATACTTCAAATTTAGTCCTAATCGTGGCTCTATTTATACTCCAAATTGAGTCTTAATTGTGGCTCTATTTATACTCCAAATTTAGTCCTAATTGTGGCTCTATTTATACTCCAAATTTAGTCTTAATCGTGGCTCTATTTATACTCCAAATTTAGTCTTATTTGTTGCTCTATTTATACTTCAAATTTAGTCTTAATCGTGGCTCTATTTATACTCCAAATTTTGTCTTAATCGTGGCTCTATTTATACTCCAAATTTAGTCTTAATTGTGGCTCTATTTATACTCCAAATTTAGTCTTAATCGTGGCTCTATTTATACTCCAAATTTAGTCTTAATCGTGGCTCTATTTATACTCCAAATTTAGTCTTAATTGTTGCTCTATTTATACTTAAAATTTTGTCTTAATCGTGGCTCTATTTATACTCCAATTTAGTCCTAATCGTGGCTCTATTTGTACTCCAAATTTAGTCTTAATCGTGGCTCTATTTATACTGCAAATTTTGTCTTAATCGTGGCTCTATTTGTACTCCAAATTTAGTCTTAATCGTGGCTCTACTTATACTCCAAATTTTGTCTTAATCGTGGCTCTATTTGTACTCCAAATTTAGTCTTAATCGTGGCTCTATTTATACTCCAAATTTTGTCTTAATCGTGGCTCTATTTATACTCCAAATTTTGTCTTAATTGTGGCTCTATTTATACTCCAAATTCAGTCTTAATTGTGGCTCTATTTATATTCCAAATTTAGTCTTAATCGTGGCTCTATTTATACTTCAAATTTTGTCTTAATCGTGGCTCTATTTGTACTCCAAATTTAGTCTTAATCGTGGCTCTACTTATACTCCAAATTTTGTCTTAATCGTGGCTCTATTTGTATTCCAAATTTATTCTTAATCGTGGCTCTATTTATACTCCAAATTTAGTCTTAATCGTGGCTCTATTTATACTGCAAATTTTGTCTTAATCGTGGCTCTATTTGTACTCCAAATTTAGTCTTAATCGTGGCTCTACTTATACTCCAAATTTTGTCTTAATCGTGGCTCTATTTGTACTCCAAATTTAGTCTTAATCGTGGCTCTATTTATACTCCAAATTTTGTCTTAATCGTGGCTCTATTTATACTCCAAATTTAGTCTTAATTGTGGCTCTGTTTATACTCCAAATTAAATCTTAATCGTGGCTCTATTTGTACTCCAAATTAAATCTTAATCGTGGCTCTATTTATACTCCAAATTTACTCTATTTATACTTCAAATTTAGTCTTAATTGTGGCTCTATTTATACTTCAAATTTTGTCTTAATCGTGGCTCTATTTATACTCCAATTTAGTCTTAATTGTGGCTCTATTTGTACTCAAAATTTAGTCTTAATCGTGGCTCTATTTATACTCCAAATTTAGTCTTATTTGTGGCTCTATTTATACTTAAAATTTAGTCTTAATCGTGGTTCTATTTATACTTCAAATTTAGTCTTAATCGTGGGTCTATTTATACTCCAAATTTAGTCTTAATTGTGGCTCTGTTTATACTCCAAATTAAATCTTAATCGTGGCTCTATTTGTACTCCAAATTTAGTCCTAATCGTAGCTCTATTTATACTCCAAATTTACTCTATTTATACTTCAAATTTAGTCTTAATTGTGGCTCTATTTATACTTCAAATTTTTTCTTAATCGTGGCTCTATTTATACTCCAGTTTAGTCTTAATCGTGGCTCTATTTGTACTCCAAATTTAGTCTTAATCGTGGCTCTATTTATACTCCAAATTTAGTCTTATTTGTGGCTCTATTTATACTTAAAATTTAGTCTTAATCGTGGCTCTATTTATACTCCAAATTTAGTCTTAATCGTGGCTCTATTTATACTCCAAATTTTGTCTTAATCGTGGCTCTATTTATACTCCAAATTTAGTCTTAATCGTGGCTCTATTTATACTCCAAATTTAGTCTTAATCGTGGCTCTATTTATACTCCAAATTTAGTCTTAATCGTGGCTCTATTTATACTCCAAATTTAGTCTTAATCGTGGCTCTATTTATACTCCAAATTTTGTCTTAATCGTGGCTCTATTTATATTCCAAATTTTGTCTTAATCGTTGCTCTCTTTATTCTCCAAATTTGAGCTTAAACGTTGCTCTCTTTATACTCCAAATTTAGCTTTAATCCTGGATTAACCAAATTTAGTCTAAATCGTGGCTCTATTTATACTTCAAATTTAGGTTAAACAAAGAAAAATAACCCCAAAAAGTCTCTTTCTAAAACAAAATCGTTACGTATTTCCTTTCAACCACATTGTTGCAATTAAAAGTCCTCAAAAGTCAAATGATATTTGTAAAACAGAACTCATCAATATATATTTTCTCTTTTCACTAGAAAAGTGTCTTTTCTTTATTGAGCAGGCACCACAAATTAAAACAGACGTATAAAAAAATTAATTGAAGACAAGTTCCAAATGGTAGTTGGCAAGTTTGGAATTGGATGGGGAAAAATCTATGCCAACTGCAATTAATTGAGAAATCAGAAAAAAGAAAAGCTCGATGAAATGAAAAAATAAAATGGGAAAATAAAAAAATTATTAAAATTGCAGAAGTTACAGAGACAAAAGTAAAAGTGCTAAGTCGAATGGGATAAGCTCTACATTTTAAACTAATCCATATTACGAGATCCCGGTGATTTACTATAAAATCAAATAAAGTAAAATATTTTATTAAAAAAAATACAACAGTAGAATCTGGTCTATTGTTTTATTTAGGATGAGAATTAAGTGAGTATTTTTCAACAGAGGAGACTTGCATATCAAATATTCAATTAAATTCAATATTCTTTAAATATTTTTGTTTGCTGCAAACAGAATGACAAAGTAGTTTGCCACTTTTTAGTTTATTAAATTCTTGAATCACCAGGATGCCAATTAGTGCTCTTTCTCTATCTCTTTGTGTAAAAATCATACATTGTTTTTCTGGCAAAACTATATTTGACATGCACTCCCACTGCCACTTTATATGTGTGTATATACCAACACCCATTTAATTTTAATGGTCAAAGTTGGTAGAGGAAAAAACTAAAGTTTAGTTCAGTGATATTTAATTGGACCTAGGAGGTTTAAACACAAAATTTTCTAAAAGTTTTCTATAAAATATTTTGAAACAAAGAGGTCTGCAACAGAAGTCGAAAGCAAATTAATAAAGGAAGTGTAAAAAAGTTCGAATAGACTAGACATTTGGCAAAAAGAGAAAGTCAAAGGCTTAGAAATTGTAACAGTTTAAAACAGTGGTCGGCGTAAAGAGGGCAATCCTCCATTGTAAACGTATTTTAATATTATGTAAATGAGCATCAGACAATCAAAGAAAAGTAAATGGGAACATGTGTAATTTATCTCATTAAATCATACAACTCCATTTCAAACATATTACATCACCTAAAAAACTTAAGATAGTTCACAAGTCTTTTTTAAATTCCTAATTTTAAGGATTCTAATTGAGTACCGAAATTCTTCAAAAGAACAATGTCACAACTTTCCTTTGTCATCCTTTTTAAAAAACTTGTCAATGAAATGCCTTAATAAGTAAACTACATCCGAAAAAAAGTCAAGATATCCTTATAAACTCCTTGGAAAAGAAGGCCAAATCAACAAAGAATAATAAAACTTGCATAATGTGACGTAAAAGAAAATTACGTCAATTTAATCAAGAAGGGATCTCGATTTGGCTTTTTTACATAGCAAACAGTGTGAAGAAAAACAAACATACATGTATTTATTGATATTACCTAAATTGTGTCCAAATTTGTACTCAAACGTGACTTAATTCAAAATGTATATAACTTTATTAGAGAAATGTATCCTTAAACTTGGTTCTACTTATGCTCCAAATTTGGTCCAAATCGTGGCACTATTTATACAAAAAATATAAATTTAATAGTGGCTATATTTATAATCAAAAGTTTTCTTAATCGTAGACATATTTATAGTCAAAAATAAGATTTAATCTTGGCTTATAGCCTAAACTTTGGCTATATTTATACTCCAAAGTTAGTCTTAACCGTGGTTCCTTTATACTCCCAATTTGTTTATAAACATGATTCCATTTACAAATTTATAACAGTTTGTGGGTAAACATTTAGCTTTAATCCTGGCTCCATTTGTAATACAAATTTAACCTTATTAACATTTAACCAAAATAACCAAATTTAACAAATGTCTCCATTTGTAATACAAATGTAACCTTAATAGTGAATCTATCGATACTCCAAATTATGTGCTGTTTTTCTATAGAGAATGAGCGTTTTAAGTGGACGTTTTACATGTACTTTGTTTTTGTTACAATAACAAAACACATGTTAAATTTCCACTCAAAGTACTCGTTCGCTATATAAAAACAGCACATTAATCACAAATTTAGCTTACATCGTGAATCTCTTTATACTCAAAATTTAGTCTTAATCGTGCCTCTATTTACATTCCAAATTTAAACTTAATAATGGCTCTATTGATACTCCAAATTTAATTTAAATCTTGCCTCTAATTATAGTCCAAATTTAGCCTTGATCGTGGCACTCTTTATATTCCAAAACTGGCCATAATCGTGGATCTCTTTATTCTCAAAATTTAGCCTTGATCGTGGCTATATTTACATTCCAAATTTAAACTTAATAATGGCTCTAATGATACTCCAAATTTATCTAAAATCGTGGCTCTATTAATTCTCCAAATTTAGCCTTAATAGTGGCTCTATTGATACTCCCAATTTAGTTTAAATCTTAAATCTATTTATAGTCCAAATTTAGCCTTGATCGTGGCACTCTTTATATTCCAAAATCAGCCATAATCGTGGATCTCTTTATACTCCAAATTCAGCCTTGATCGTGGCTCTCTTTATTCTATAAATTTAGCCTAAATCCTGACTCTCTTTATTCTACAAATTTAACCTGAATCGTGGCTCTCTTTATACACCAAATTTAGCCTCAATCGTTGTTCTCTTTATTCTCGAAATTTAGCTTAAATCTTAGCTCTATTTATACTCCAAATATTACCTTAATCGTGGCTCTATTTTACTTCAAAATTTGTCTTAATCGTGCCTCTATTTTACTTAAAAATTTGTCTTAATCGTGCCTCTATTTATGCTTCAAATTTAAACATAATCGTGCCTCTATTTATGCTCAAATCGTACCATGAGAGCTCGGCAAGCTTTCGGACCACAGTTTGTAAATCATTATCAATCTCCACCCGCACTAAGCTAACAATTTTCAACTCGTGTGTTAAGTCTGTGTTCCTTTATGGCTGTTAAACGTGGAATATGGCTGCTAGAGGCGTAAACACTTTGCAAGTTTTCACCAACAAATGCCTATGAAGAATATAAAAAATCTACTGGCCCAACAGAATATCAAACACTCATCTATGGACAGTCACAAATCAAAGGCAAATATATTCCGAAGTTTTGAGAAGGAAATGGCGATGGATAGGCCACGCATTACGAAGACCACCCAGAGATGTAACCCGCAATGCCATTGACTGGAATCCACAAGGTAGTAGAAGGAGAGGACGGTCTGTCCACACTTGGAGAACACAGTTAGACATAGAGGCAGTGCTGCCACTTCATGTGTAATTACACATATTGTGTGTAATTTTAACTTGGATGTGTAGCCCATGTGTAATTGAGTGAATGTGTAATTCATGTGTAATTTTAAATTCCAATTATATCCTGATTTTAAAACCGACTGAAATAAATATGTACTTTATATGAGGGAAAGTAGCTACATATATCCTCTATTTTAGTTGATAAATAAAAAATCCAGTATCTCTAAATGTATTCATATTTATTATATTGTACTCATTTGTTACTCAGTATAATGGAATTATTGTATGAGGATATGACTCAAGTTTTAACAAAATTAACATTAAGGTTTGCAGAAAAATATGATAAGTAATTTGGAGATTGCTATGTTTGGTTTTCCAAGTGGACATTTCGCCGTTAGTGATAGTTTTGTTTGCGTAATATTGGTAATAGAAACTAAATTTTAGTTTATATTAAAGACTTTTAATTCCAACATGAAAAAATATAAAACAACAAATATTATTCAATAACTTATACATTTTTACAAGTTATTACAAATTTTTATTGGAAAAAACTTAATTTTCAATTATAATTTTAAATTGTTTATAGAATAAGGGTAAAGGTATTTACAGATAACGGTAACGGTAATTGCAGTTATTTCGGGGTAATTTTAGCCAATCTTAAGAGAAAACAAGTAAGAGTGCTATATTCGGCTATGCCGAATCTTATATACCCTTCACCTTTGTTGTGAATGCATTATTATTTTTTATAATAATTAGTATACCTATATGTATATTGCCCACTTTCAGTACAGCATCCTAAATATATCAAGAACACTTTTAAAAATTGTAGAAGTCACAAACGAAACAAAACAAAAACAAAATACGCAAAGCAATGAAACCAACACACATCCAAACATACGTTTTGTTGCTTTTTTGTCAAAGCATGCAATAAATTGTTTTTTTTGATGAAATTTTCAGAGGTTGTCTCAGATTTTTGCTCATATCTCCGTTATTTATGGACGGATTTTAAATAGCAAACTTCTCGAAAGCATGTCTGACAGAATCATTCAAGATTTGGATCCCGAATATATCTGGGGTCTTCACAAAATTGATTTCAACAGACAGACGGACATGGCTTAATCGACTCCGCTATCTATAAGGATCCAGAATATTCACGAAGGTGAAGGGTATAAAAACAAGAACGTAGGAATTTGTGTGAGAAAAATTTATTTACAAATTGTTACTAGTTATTTTTTATACCCGTAAGAACTGTTTTGTGTTTATGCTATTGTATGTCTGGTTTCTGGTGTGTGTTTTAAATAACAAACAATAAAATTGACTTACAATTTACTATTTTGGAAGCTTTATTTCAAATTTATAACTACAAATTTTAAAAATATAAACGTTACAAGATTTTACTGGTAAAGTATTTACTGGGAAGGAAAATGATCAGAGCTATAATTTTTAAACAAATAGTAAAAAATACTTATCTTTGAAATGGAAAACAAAACTGATTTCAAAGCACTTAAATTAGGAATAAATTCAAATTCGAAAGCAAACAGAGTGTTATTTTTTAAATATTGTTAAATTTTAATAGAAATGTAACAACTTCCAATGGAACAATCTCCGAATGAAAATTGATTAATATTTGTTAAAAGCATATTTGGAATTGATATATTTGACCGATCTCAAGAATTCATTAAATTAGAAAATTTTGCTTTAATATCCCTCATATATCCAATTCCTGGATAAATTAAAATCACAGCAAGTGAAAATTGTCCATTAACAATAAAGTGATCGTATTTGGTCCAAACATCCCAGAGTCCACTATGACAAACCTTTTATATTTATGACAATTTTAGACAATTTCTCCTATTGAAATCACGAACATTTATTTACATGTGTAATTTTTTCTCGTATGTGTAATTTAGGTATGAGACATGTGTAGTTTATAATTTTCTTGGTGGCAACACTGCATAGAGGCTTCGCGAGCAGGAAAAAGCTGGAATGAAATCAAGAACCTAGCATCAAACAGAAACGATTGCAAATCTTTTGTTGAGGCCATAAAGGAATTAATAATAATAATTTATGCTTCAAATTTAAACATAATCGTGACTCTCTGTATACTCCAAATTTAGCCTTAATCGTGGCTGTCTTTATTCTCGAAATTTAACTTAAATCTTAAATCTATTTATACTCCAAATTTAGCCATAGACGTAGTTTTCTTTATAGTCCAAATTTGAACTTATTCCTGATACTCTTTATATTCCAAATTTAGCCTTAATCGTGGTTCTATTTATACTCCAAATTTAAACATAATCATGACTCTCTTTATTCTCGAAATTTAGCTCTAATTGTGGCTCACGTTATTCTAAAATTTAGCTTTAATCGTGGCTCTTGTTATTCTAAAATTTAGCTTTAATCATGGCTCTATTTGGACTCATTAACAGTGGCCTAACTATGACACTATAACAAACCTTCAACCCAAAGATGCGTATTGTTTTTAGTTCATATATTCTTTCTAAGAAACTCATACATTTTTGTTCATAATTTTATTACACTTTAGTTTCACACTGTACATCATGATGCAATACAGCATTGTCATCATCCTGTATCAGTATCATCGTCATGCAGCTATCAGACACACACTCAATTCATTGCAGTTTTGAATTTGAAGAAGTTCATGATAACGATACTGATGCACTTTCAATTGGGTGCCACAATATACTACTTCTGCCATATTTTAGTAGTAGCAACAGGAGCAGCAACATTAAATTGTATGTCAATCTGCTTGTTATTGTTGGTATTAGTTTGTGAGTGAGTATTCCTGTATAGAACTATACTATAAGTATCAAGTCAATGTTATAGTAAGTAGTACGTACTCCTACTTGTTTATGCATGATTTTTCTTGCAACTTCATAAGTTGCTACTCATTCGTTTAGAAGAAAATTGAAAATCCTTGAATATATTTTTTTTGAAATGAGCTCAAGTTCTTTTTTTTTTGTATTGCAGCCATAGTAGTTGTTATGAAATTGTATTTTTTTCACTATCAAGTAGTTTTTTTCTAAGATTTTCTTATGTTGCCAACCAAATAGAGAAAATGTTTAATATACAGTTTATGAGTGTAATTTTGACATAAATTGCATGCATCAGTTTTGTTTGAAGTAGGTATTGTGTTGTTAAGATTTTATAGTATTTTATTCTTCTATAGAATTGTTATTTGCTAAGAATGATAATGGAAAATAAGTTGGTTAAACAGATGCAATCTCATTGAATTGAACCATTAGAGTATACTAATTACTTGAACTTAACTGAATTGTAGTTACAAAGGCATCAAATTAGATTACAAAGGGAAATTTTCCAAATGGATTATTTGTGTAGAAGTTTAAGGTTGTGTTTGAAAGCATAATTTGCAGAGAAACCTTACAAAGTGGTGAAATTCTTGAGTATAATTGGCTACAAAAGAGGTAATTTAAAACATGGTAGTTTCTAAGAAGAATCGTTTCTCCAGGCAAATCTATTTATAGTCCATATTTAGATCTAAATTAGCATTGATAGCTTGTTTACTTATACTCAAAATTTAGCCTTAATCGTGGCTTTATTTATACGCTTTAATCGTCGATAAATTTGGTCTTAATCCTGTCTCCATTTATACTCCAAATTTAGTCTTAATCGTGGCTCTATTTATACTCCAAACTTAGTCTTAATAGTGGCTCTATTTATACTCCAAATTTAGTCTTAATCGTGGCTCTATTTATACTCCAAATGTAGTCTTAATCGTGGCTCTATTTATACTCCAAATTTAATATTAATCGTGGCTCATTTATACTCCTAATTTAGTCTTAATCGTGGCTCTATTTATACTCCAAATTTAGTCTTAATCGTGGCTCTATTTATACTCCAAATATAATATTAATCGTGGCTCTATTTATACTCCAAATTTAGTCTTAATCGTGGCTCTATTTATATTCCAAATTTAGTCTTAATCGTGGCTCTATTTATACTCCAAATTTAATATTAATCGTGGCTCTATTTATACTCCAAATTTGGTCTTAATCATGGCTCTATTTATACTGCAGATTTAGTCTTAATCGGGGCTCTATTTATACTCAAAATTTAGTCTTAATCGTGGCTCTATTTATACTCCAAATTTAATACTAATCGTGTTTCTATTTATACTCCAAATTTAATATTAATCGTGGCTCTATTTATACTCCAAATTTAATATTAATCGTGGCTCATTTATACTCCTAATTTAATATTAATCGTGGTTCTATTTATACTCCAAATTTTCTACTAATCGTGTACTCCAAATTTAGTCTTAATCGTGGCTCTATTTATACTCCAAATTTAATATTAATCGTGGCTCTATTTATACTCCAAAATTAGTCTTAATCGTGGCTCTATTTATACTTTAACTTTGGATTAATCCCAATCGTTGTATAATTTTATAGAACAAAGCATTACTCACAGTTATAAGTAGAAATTTCATAATTATTAATGAAAGTACTTGGAATTCATTTAATTTATAATAATCTGTTTTAACATCTTCTCAACATTATTTAAAATTCCTTTTAAATTAATGCATTATTCTCATAAAAATCATTACAAATGTATTAAAAGTGATTATGCACGCATTAACGCTTATTAAAAGAGCTGCCTTCACTTTTGCACTCTGCCTCATTCTAGAAATGATTTACCAGAATTACTTAGTTTCTTATTAAAAACACTAGGGGCCAAAGGAGCAAATTTATTGCCACATAATATTTAAGCATCGAAAGCATAAATGTAAAGGAATGAAATCTCTATTAAAATCAAATAAATTAAAAAAAATAGTTTTCCTCAAGTAGTTAGATTATCTGGTTATTTTTCACATCACAAATCGCAATTTATGACCTCTAGCCAATGTATAATTGGGGGAACTGAAAATAAATATATAACTTCTAAACGCATATTCCGATAATGAAATTGTCCATTGCTATAGAGGAGGTGTAGTTGAGTTTATGTTTTGAATTTGGACTATAAACACCAAGGGGTGGGGGGCGTAACCTCAAGGCCCCAGTGAGAAATACCTCACGTATATGAAAAATTAAAAATAATGTCAAATCTTTCCGATTGAAAAGAATTATCTATATTTATATGGAATCAACTATAAGAGATCTAGATTTATAGAAGGATATAATTCCTTTATCCAACTGCCTTGCAAACTCTTTAAAACAAATTTGCAAAAAAGTAAAAAAAGACCCAACAACAAGTGTAGGGGTAACAACATTAGCAATAGCAATAATAATGACAACAAAAACAAAACATAATAAGCTTGATAAGAAGTAGGAGAAGAAGAATAAAGTAAAAACAATTTGCATTTATTTCACAAAAAAAAATAGTGAAAAAACAAAAATAGGAAGTAAATATAAAATAAAAATAAAATTGTATGGATTTTGCTCTTTTTAAATTGTTGCTGCTGCTGTGCTTAATTTTTAGTTGCAGCAAGCAGTTGTTGTTAGTTGTTGACTACAATTGCATGCATTTAAAATGGGACAAAAATTCTTCATACAACTTTTAACATGTTTAACAACTTCATCATTTTCCAACAGTATAAATTTATACTTATCGACAATGTTGATAACCTGCTGTTATTAATATTGTTTATAAGTTGGACAGCATTAACTGTTTAAGCTGCTAACATTAACATTAAAGCTGCTAAAAGCTCTAGAAATGTAACATTCTCGTTTTGTCCGTTATGATAATTCATGAAACTACTAGAAGATGACACTGTGTCTACAAATAGTAACAGAGGGAGTCAGTTTATTATATGCGCTGTTAGAATTAACATCAACTGTATTACCAGTGTATTCTTGTCCAGTGTGGTTTTAAAGTGTGTAAAATAAGTGTGTTCATTAAAAGAGTTTAACTATTTAAAGTGTTGTCTAAATAAATAAAGTTTTGTTACCAATTTTAAACTACTGATCGCTTTTATTTGCCAACCACCGTTTTTAAAAGGTAAAAACGTAACAATATATTTCTGGTCACACTGTTTAGTTTGAAAACTCAACTAAAACTGTAAGAACACATCTTTGTAAATGTTATAGCTGCTACTTATTACAAAATTCTATTAACAACATACATGTGTGTGGTTTTAAGAGGATGAGTAAGTGTTAAGCGGGGACCAAGGCCTTCCCTTAACAGCCCTTCTTAGAGTTTCTAAAAGATCTAGGAATAATAGTGTACAGAAGATCATATCATTCCCAAGTTTAAACTTTAGTAATTTTAAAAATCGAAATAATAATTAATTGAAACTGGTAATGATCTTTAGAAAAGCTTTCTTTAAACTAGTCCGCAGCAAAGCCTTAGCACGATAAGTATCACTGCCCAGAGCTTGAGCATGGAAATTACTTTTATTAAACAATATAAATTAAATAATTTATCTATTTTTACAAAATACAATTTAAGACATTCCAAAAATAAGAGTGATGAAGTTTCAATGCAAAATAGATTGATACCCCAGACTAGCTAAATGTAGTGTTTAAAAAGGCCACTTTCATTTTTAAATTCTCCTCAGATTCATACTCGTTCAAACCCCTAGAGATACTGTGCGCCAAGCGAACAAATTGTAAGAATGAACATGCAACTTATGCAATTTGTTTTAACTTATTTTTTATTTTTTTCCATTTATTACAATTCATTCTTGATTTTATTTTGTATTATTGCTTTTTTCCTTTTATTATATTTTACAATTGCAACAGCTTCTTCACACATGTGCTGAAAACAAATTACAATTGAATTGATTGGCTACAAAACCACAACAGTTTCCATAATGCAGCAGATTTAATGTGGAATGAAATATTTTACATGTGTAATTGCATGGGAGTCCAGCGATATTGAATATAATTCCAAGAGAGTTTAGCATGGAAAATTATAACATTAATTGAATGTGTGCAATTTGTTACAACTCTATAAACTATAATTTTTTTCAGAAATTACCAGAAATAAATATCTTGATACGAAAGAAATCTTTCCAATTGTTTAAATCAGCAAGCCGTTTTTCAAATCGTTACCCATTGGTATACCCATATTCGGTACCAATTTGTATTCAAATTTCTCATGTCTGTTGCGGTTAGACATCAAAAACCAACGTTATATTAAAAAGAATTAGAACAGAATAACATAGTGTAGAGCTTCTAGTTTCCAAGATATTAGCCCAATACTTTCATTTTCTTTATAACCATTCAAAGTCAGCTCATTGCCTGAAAGCAATGAAGTAGAAATGATTTGACAAGACCAAACCACTCAATGAGATCGTTGAACTAGATCAAGTTTGAATGCTTTTGAAATGGCGCATTTTTCTATAACCAGCTCTTCCTTCTGGTCATTACCACGGTAGTATATATGCGCAGCAAACCATACAAGGGTAATATCAGATAGACGTTCTAGCTGGAGAGCTATCCCTAATACTGTCTGACTAAGTTGGCAGACAGTATATTGGGTATACCAATTTTAAGACTAGTTCACAACAGAAAACATCATCTTGGAACCATCAGGGTAAGTCGTATGTCATATCCATATATCATGTTACACCCACCCCTCTGTCCCTACTAAAGTGCGTAAGAGGCTTTAAATAATCCACAAGCATTATATTTTGCGGAATAATGCTTGATAAAAAAAGTGGAAGATGCCGAACATTCTGGACGCCCAGTTAAGGTCTTTATACCAGAAACAATAGATAAAAATCTCGGTATGGGGTTGTCCGATCGGAGATTAAAAGTGCGAAAGATTGTGGAAGCCATAGGTGTTTTACATGGCTCAGTGGTTTGAATGATCACTTGGGAATGAGAAATCTTTCCGTAAGATGGCTGCCGCGTTTGACCACAATCGGGTGCACAAAAGGTAACACACATGGGCAGTTTCTATGGCAAAAATCCATGAATTGGGCTACGAAAATGACCCCACCCTCGTAGTCTGAAGCTTAAGCAACAGTTTTCTTTAGCTCGGATTAACTTCATCTGCAAATGATAAAATTGTTTGATCAAAATTGGTGTCCTGTTCGGTCAACGTTCCTCGCTCTTCGCCCATTCAACAAACCAAATTGTCGAATTTGGGACGATACCAATCAGCAAGATATTCAAGAGCTTCAAATGCATCCCGAAAAAGTCAATCTTTGGTGTGAATTTTGGTCTGGCGGCATCATTGGTCCATATTTCTTTGAGAACGACATCAGCACCGCCACGGACGAGAGCTATAGGTAAATTTTTATCAACTTCTTTTGGCCTTATTTGGATTATATGGACACCAACGACATGTGGTGGCGCTACCTACCACAGAGCACTATAGGTCAATTTTTATCAACTTCTTTTGGCCTTATTTGGATGATATGGACACCAACGACATGTGATTTCAACAGGACGGCGCTACCTACCACACAGCTCATGCCACAATGCACAGTGGGGCAGAATCGAAATTTTTTGGAAATAAATCTGGCATTTCTAAACGGGTGGACCCTACAAATGCTACAGGGGCGGCGCTATGGGGGCTCAAAGTAGGGTATCTTCGACATGTATAATTTTTAAACACGTGCCATTTTTTTGTTTCCCATCCGATTTCAAAGAATTTTATATTTTTGGAAAGCGCTCGGCTCGCTCTTGAAAAGACATGCTTGCGTGTGCTATTTATCTCTTATAATTTCCTAGTTTTAGGCATTTCAAAATTGAAATTTTAAAATTTTGCCATACCTTGGTCCGCTTTTTTAAAAATATAGGGCGCACTTTTGGACCGAATGGACTCGAATTTGTTAGTTAGACAACTAAATTACCAACAACATACAAAAGATTTCAGAGCAATATCAAGTACGAATCCAAAAATAACCGATTTTCAATTTAAAAATTCAAAAAATAGTATATTTTTGGTGTTTTTTGGACAAAAAGGTGACTTAACTCTTTTTTTATTAAAAAACAACTTTCTTTAAGAACATATAACAATTTTATGTTTTTCTATAAAGCTTCTTTACGGAGAACATTTTGGTATAAAAAACATGTCCTATTTTTCGAACATGTCGGCCCCACGCCCTTTGGAAATTGACCTATTTTTTATAAAAACTTCAACTTTGGGTCACATGTTCTAAAATCCCAAAGCTGGGATCAGAAAATGGAAAGTAGTTTTGGAAACACTGATGTATTCCATATTTATCCCTAAAGTATTTTCCCAGCCCCGAAGGAAATGTGGACCCTATAGGCAAAATTGAAAAAAATACCATTTTTGAGATTTTCGCTCCAATTTTTAGGAATTGCGGGATTCCCTTTGACCTTTTGACAAAGTTTTTTACACCTTGTTATTTAGAATGAGAAACTTAAAAAACGCTGAAAATTTCATTGAGTTTCGCTAATAAATAAAGATTTTATTACATATTCATTGAGTTTCTAAAACTAAAATTTATATCAAAATTTTAATAGGATTGCAAATATTAGGAACAATTTTTTTTTTTTTTTTTTTTTTTATTAACGTTTTATTGATTTATTGAATCTGTCTATTTTGACCTTACAATAAGTATTTAAATCTTATAACTAAAATTAAAACTATTTGCTCTTCAGCAAGAGAGCCATTATGGTAAACTGTCACTCATCTTAGCGGGGTGGTAGATCTGCTCTACGGAGCCTGGATCGGGTTTGGGTCTGCACAAGTTGTCTTGCAAGCGTATTGGGATGGTTACGCAGCTTCACAATATATTTCTCACGGACTTTCTCGAACTCTTCCTTTACCAATGTCACTTCTAAGTCTCTGTGGATGTTTTCATTTCTTATGTACCATGGTGCTCCCGTCATGGTCCGAAGAATTTTAGATTGGGCCCTCTGTATAAGATCAATACTGGTGTTGCTAGCCATTCCCCATAATTGAATTCCATATGTCCAAATTGGTTTTAAAACGGTCTTATACAGGATGACTTTATATTCAAGGCTTAATTTTGATTGGTCACTGATTAACCAATGAAAGCTAGAGGCTTTTAACTTCATGTGAAGTCTCTTGGTTTCTATGTGTCGGCGCCAAGTAAGCCGTCTATCTAGATGAATACCAAGGTAGGTGACATAATCAGACTGCGGTATATTAACGTTGTTGAGTGTGACAGGTGGGCAATTTCCTCTCCTTAGAGCGAACGTAACATGTTTACTTTTCAGCTCATTTACCTTTATTCGCCAGTTTTTCAACCATGACTCCACACGTACGAGGTAATTCTGTAGTTGACTAGATGCCATGAGTGGGTTTTCGTCTGAGCAAATAATGGCGGTATCATCAGCAAATGTTGAAATTGTTAGTTTATCGCACGTAGGGAGGTCGGAGGTGTAAATCAAATATAGTGTAGGTCCTAGTACACTTCCCTGTGGAACGCCAGCTCCAATCTTGCATTCTCTCGTCACATAATCATTGTACTTAACTCTGAAAAGTCTATTCGATAAATAAGACTCCAGCAATTTATGAGTACATAGTGGTAGTAAACATTTGATTTTATGTATTAGACCCTTATGCCATACCTTGTCAAAAGCCTGAGCAACGTCTAAAAAGATGGCAGAACAATATTTCTTTAATTCAAAAGATTTTCGAATCTCTCCAGTTAAACGATTGACCTGTTCAATGGTGCCATGATGTTCACGGAAACCAAATTGGTGTACTGGGATAATGTTTCCATCATTCAAAAAAGGTATTATCTTTTCCTGGAATATTTTTTCGAATAACTTCGACAAACAAGGGAGTAGGCTAATAGGTCTATAAGAAGATGGCAGGGTTAAATCTTTACCCGGTTTAGGTATCATTATTATTTGAGAAATTTTCCAATTTTTTGGATAAATTCCTAGTTTCAAGATCGCATTAAACAATATAGATAGCACAATTATTGCCACATTTGGTAGGTTCTTAATCATTGATGGCGTTATTAAATCATATCCCGGTGATTTTTTCAAGTCTAATTTATTTTTAATTACTCTATTAACATCCTCAGGACTAATATCGAATTGGGCTGCATTAGCCATTGTTGAAGCTGGCAGTTCTTCTAGTTCAAACTCATTTGCCGTGGAGTTGGGTTGAAATACTTCACTTAAATGTACAGCAAATACTGAGGCTTTTTCTATAGCACTTCGTGCCCAGGTTCCGTCAGCTTTTCTTAAAGCGCTTTGTGCCTCTACCGGTGGCTTAATGTTCCTCGTTGCCTTCCAAAGAGAGAAATTTGTGTATTTTGTACTCGTCAAACTTTTAATATATTTTTCGTTTATGCGATCCTCCTCTAAATGAAGGGCTCTTTTCAGTTTTCGTACTGCTGCGGACAGCCTCTGCTTTGCAGCAGGTGATCTATTATGTTGCCATTCTCTTCTGAGTCTTCTCTTTTCGAGAAGAAGTCTTTCAATATCCGAACTTGAAATAGGCGTATTAGTTTTTGGAGGGATCTGGCACCTAGAGTGTTCCAGAGCCGAAACAATCAATGACGTGAAGTCATTAACGGTCCTATCTATGTCTTCCTCACACTGTAAATTAGGATTTGTGTGGATATGACTGCTGATATATTTCCTATATTTTAGCCAATTTGTCTTAAAATACAAAGAGTCCTTAGGAAATCTTGGGGTGTTGGGTCTCTCACAATAATTAATAATTACAGGAGAGTGGTCAGAAGATAGATCATAGGATATTTCTGTGGATATTGCATTCCGAATAATATTTCTGCATATGGCGAAGTCTATTAGATCAGGAATTTTTCTAGGATCAGTTGGCCAATAAGTTGGGTGTCCAGGAGACACAAAATCTAAGCAATTTTTGCGATCAACTAGAGCTTTATACAGCTGTCTACCTCTGGGATTTACCAATCGCGAACCCCAATATGTATGTTTGGCATTGTAGTCTCCACATGCCAGAAACCGATCTCCTAGTGTTATAAAGAATTCTTCAAATTTTTCCTTGGTCATCGAAAAACGTGGTGGGCAATATATAGAGCTCAGAGTTAGGTCTCCAGCTGGGTATTCAAGGCGAATAGATGTTGCTTGCATATAATCCTTTGAAAACGCTTCTAGGGCATAGTGTCTCAATCGGTTTCTAATTATGATACCGGTACCGCCATGTGCCTTACCATCCGGATGGTTTGTGTAATAAAATGAGTATCCTGATATATTAAAGTTATATCTATTTGTAAGATGTGTCTCCGAAATTAACATCACATCGATGCTTTTATTTAACATAAAATGGGAAATTTCCGATTTGTGCTGGTTTAAACCATTTGCATTCCAGAAACATATCTTCAAAAAATTCATTTTCTTGTTAATAGAATTTGAATCATTTGGTTCTGTGCTCTCAGAAGCTCTTGTATTGTGTTTTGCATGGATGACATGAAGTTAGTCATATTTTGATTAAGAGAGGAAATATTCTCAGTAAGTGTTTGCATAAGGTTTTCCAACCCTCCCATATTTTGGGGGACTTTTGGCTTTTGATAACCCGTTTTTAAAATACTGGCGTATGAGCTGGCTCCAGCATTAATTGTAGCTCCCTGGCCATTTTCCTGTGATACTGGATGAGCCGCATTTATTTTATCATTTGAAAAATCTACTCCAGAACTTAGTGGTCTAGATGTAGATACCGAATTTGTAGGTGTTGATTCAACTATTTCACCTCTCAACAGCTTTTGCCTCTCTCTTAATCTTTTTAGTAACTCCTTGTAGACCGGGCATCCGCGATAATTAGCGGAATGATCTCCACCGCAGTTACCACATTTCCTACTGAGACCATTCTCAACTATATCACATTGTGACGAAGAGTGCAGGCCTCCGCATGCAACACATACTGTGCGTAGGGTACAATAATTACGTGTATGTCCAAATTCCTGACAATTACTACACTGAACTGGACGATTACGCTTAAGAGGTTCCTCTATATTCACTCTACGATTCAACAAATATCTTAGAGTGTATATAGGGTGAGTTTCATTATTTTTTAATTTCCTATCATCAGGCTCTAACTCAACCCTAAACATTGGCTGAGGAACCTTGTCTCTATTAAAGATATTGACTACATTCTTTGTCTGATAGCCCAATTCTTCCAGGGCCTCCTTGATTTCGTTTGTATCTACACTGGACTCTATACCTTTTATGACCACTATCAAGCCCTTGCAACTCTTAAGTTGATATGTATAAAAGTTTTTCTTACTGTCATTTAGGTGTTGAGAAATTTTTCTATAACAATCCTCAGTGTATACAACTATTTTTGTCTCTTGCACACCTCCTTTTCTTATTGGAACAATATGAAAATTATTTTTTCCAATGAGTTCAATAAATGATTTCACTAAGCTATTAGAGCTAGTTTCACGAAGGAATATTGGTGGTGGTTTTAACGGTTTACGGATGGATTTATCATCATTTTTTTGACGATTAGAATCTTCCTCACTCAAGAGAGCAAAACGGTTACTTTTCAAGGGGTTATCAGTAATTTTTTGCTTCTTCTCAGAAGGCAGACTTTTCTGGGGACTTAAATTTCGCTTATTAATTCTTATATATCTAAGCATACCTGTTTGAACTGGAGATTTAGTTTTACTTATCTTATTTCCAACCTTAGGTATAGCACCACTTGATGTTCCATTATCTTCCATCACGGTATTTTTAGTGTTAAATACATTAAAACTCTCACTAGGTGTTGTTAGTGGATTACCATAAGCTTGTGTATTTATCATTGTCGACTCTGTTATATCTACTGCAGTATTTGTTGTTGTACCAGAACACTTTTTATTTTCTTTTATGCTTTGTTCTAAACAAGCATTACTAGGTGATGATGTGTGTGCAATATTGTTCTCATGTATTTGTATCACGGGGGAACAAGAGCGCGCTCTCTCAATCGGTTTGGCGGTTAAATAATTTTTGTTAAAGTCTGGATCTCTTATATTTTTGTTAGCACTTCTATTTTCACCCTCCCCGTTCAAAAATATGTAGGCATTTCTACCGTTTAAACTGAGTCTACTCTCATTATGAGAGTTCATATGCTCACAGTAATTTAACGAAATTTGAAAAAAGAAAATAAACAAAGCACTTTTAAACAAATTTCTATTTTTTTTGTTATATTGTATATTTTTTTTTGTTTGTTTATATTAAACACTTAGAGAAATATTTTTTTTTTTTGCGTCCAATCGCTAAATTTTTCCTTTTTATTTAAATTTTCACTGAAACCACTTAAATCGCGGAGCGAATAAAAAACACGTCTGCTTCTCATAAGAATTGCAGATATGGAACAATTTGATCTACATTTATTCCGAGCTATATTGTTTTGTTTAGATAAGTTAATTTTTGGTCTTACAACAAAAATTTCAAGTCAATATCTGAATTAGATTCAAAAATATGCCACTTTAAAACTCCGTCCTTCAAAAATATTGCACTTTTTCATACTAAATTTTTTTTTATAAATTTTCTGAATATTTCATTCAACACAAATCATTGGATCTGACTCAGTCACATTAAGAAAATTTATACAAATTCTTTAGTATGAAAAAGTGCAATATTTTTGAAGGAAACCTTGATAATATTGAATGGTGATAGTCCTTTCATTGCTAAATACCAGTTCTAGAAATAAAAATGTACCATTCTTCAAATAAACGGAACAAGGTTTAGAAAGAGGCAGAGTTATGTATTCTATTAAGCCAGAGAATGATGGATCTCCGCATTCTGTAGTATTCGGGATATATCTCTACCAATCTCCCATAGAATTTTGTCCTGTTAGACTCTGTTCTCATTGATATTGAAATGTGACTCACTATATAGCAATTCATCAATATTTTAATGCTATTTTGACGAAAAGAATACTAGAGAGAGGGAGAAGTGTTTATTACTTTACGCCGCCGCTTTCATTGTATTCAATATTTATGTATGCACATCCGTATGTGCAGGCTAAGGAGCAATAGTTGAGGCTGTGTAGTACCATCGAATATGAATACTAGTGCAAGTTCGGTTTGGCAGCAACAATAGAAACTGAAAACAACAAGAATACAAGCAACAGCCAACATAAGCAGATGCAAGCAATATGCCAAGTTGAAACCGCAATGAAATTTTGTTGCTCAACTTAATTGTTGTTTTCATTTTCATTTAAATTGCGCTCGTGGATACAAAAACAGGGGGAGGAAGGAATTGGAATGTATGTATGAGATCGTATGCATTATTTTGTTGTTATTATTATGAGTAACAACAACAACAACATCAATCGTTGTAGTAGTTGGTGTTGGCTCTGTTGGTATGTTGTTTCCTTGCCATGAACTATTTAGTGCTGGTGCTGCTGTTGGGTGCATTCTTGGTGTTTTTGTTGTTGTTATTATTATTGTTTTCCTTTCCTCTTCGGTTTTAACTTTAGTTGTGTTCATTCTTTCTAGGATATTGAAGTTTTTGTTAAACATTGATGTTAAAGTTTCTAGGGAGATTTTTTGATTACAATTAAGACAGGGAATGAATGCAAGCCGAATGGTGGTTAAACTTAGCACAGACAAGAACCAAATAAGCTATAAATCCTAATCTCGACTATAAGATATTTTAGAACACAAACATTTTTTAGTAAGAATTACATTTTAAATCCATTTATGTTAGTTGGTCTAACTTCCCTTAAAATATGATGTTTTTGCACATTTAATTCTTTGGCATTGTGTAAAACTTATGTTTATTGTTGTGTATCTTTTTGTTTAATTTGTATGTTGTGCTTTGTTTTTTACTATTTTAAATTTTCTTAACGAAGTGGGGGTGTACGAGTAGTAACAAGTGCTACTATTTCATAAATGTTGAATTGTAATTATTGTCGTTGTTGCAGCCAATATTGGCTGCAGCATTGATGTTATAGAAAGGGTGGTAGGAAATGCAGGGACATTTTTGTAACAAAACACTTAAAATTTTAATACTAATAACCATAACGAATGCTAATGTTTACCATGTAAAATTATACTACTCTGTATGCTATGTTTTTTGTGTTATCGTAACCAACCAGCAGAGACCTGGGCCGATCGCCTAAGAGTAGGTTAAGCCGCTGAGTCGTGAAATATTAGGACATTATGACAATATGACATGATAGGAGACCTTGTGAATTGACCAATTATTTTTTAGATACTTTCAATGAAATTTAGTTTCGTAGCAATTTGTTTAATTTGTTTGGTCAAAATTAAATTAAATTGGTCACCAAAATTGTAAGATTGGATTCCGCTAGACCTTTTTCTTGAGAGGTTATTTGAAATCGCAGATCAATGCCAATTAGGGTTCCTATTTTTGATAATCAAATAATTTTCTATTTATTGTATCGAAAACATCTATGGATATAATCTTATCATTCGATTTGCAAGAATCTGTACTGAAATAACACTGTAAATACAAAAATCCGGGAAATTTTTCCCGATAGAAACCCTAATGCTAATAAGCCGCAATCGACCGATGCAAAGTGGGGCAGAAACGAATTTTTTTGGAAATAAATATGACATTTCTAAATGGCTGGTACGGTCGCAATAAAAGTTGACGTGATCGTAGCCAAGGAGGATTCGAGTTTAAGTTATTAAAATGGGACCTACAAATGCTACAGGGGCGGCGCTATGGGGGCTCAAAGTAGGGTACCTTTGACATTTTAGTTTTAAAAACTCAGTAAATATGTAATACATATGTAATAAAATCGTTATTTATTAACAAAACTAAATGAAATTTTCAACGTTTTTTAAATTTGTTATTCTAAATAACAAAGTGTAAAAGAACTTGTCAAAAGGTCAAAGAGAATACCGCAGTTCCTAAAAATTGGATGGAAAATCCCAAAAATGGTATTTTGTTAAATTTTCCCCATAAGATCCACATTTCCTTCGGGGCTGTGAAAATGCTTTGGGGATAAATAGGGAACATATCAAGCTTTCCGCTTTCTGAATGTTGAAATTTTTTTGTGAAAACGAGTAAAATCGGTATCATGGTAAACAGGAAAAATGTATTTAAACTTATTGAGTTATTTTGTATAAAATGTTAAACATTAGTTCCTGCAGCCACACTGGATATTATTTGAGACTGACAAATTTGTATACCCTTCACCATGAGTGGCAAGGGTATATATAAGTTTGTCATTCCGTTTGTAATTTCCACATTTTTCATTTGCGACCCCATAAAGTATATATATTCTGGATCGTTATAGATAGCGGAATCGATATAGCCATGTCCGTCTGTGTGTTGAAATCAACTTTCCGAAGCCCCCAAATAACTTACATACATGATTCATACATCAATATCTCCGAAATTCTTCCGGCTCGGTCGCTATTTAAAATCGAGAAAATCGGTCGACAAATGGCTGAGAAATAAGGAAAGAACTAGGACAACCTCGATTTTTGACCTATTTTTGACCTAAATCAGGATTACTAAGTCATTAATATAGACAATATGGATATCTAAGGATAGATATTTCAAAGACCTTTGCAACGACGTATATAAGACCATAGTAAGTAGGGATGCCAATCCCGAAATCCCGATCCCGAAAATCCCGGGATTTTTCGGGATCGGGATTTCCCGAATCCCGGGATTTGTGAAAAAGAATCCCGGGATTTTTCGGGATTAACGAATCCCGGAATATTACAAGATTTTTGATATTTTCAGGAAGATTTTTCAAGCTTCTAAAATACCTAGAAAGCTAAATTTCAGCATACTTATAATTCTAATCTCGCCGAATCTTGTATACCCACCATCAATGGAGACTTGATTAGCATTTTCGACAAAAGTTGTGCAGTTTCAATTGCAAATAACTTTTAAACTTCATTACCAATTTTTACACGATTGGTCTCATAGTAAGGGCAATGTCCATGGCATATGTACCCAATACAAAAGTTATAAAATTTTCAATTTTGTTATGGATTTATCACGGTTAAATTTATTTTAATTCAATGCATTAGTTTTTGCTTTGTTATATTTTTTCTTATTCATATTAACGAAATAAATAGTTTTTATTGTTGAATTTTATGTTTTTGACGTTTAACTAAAATCCCGAAGTCCCGAAAAATCCCGAAATCCCGAAAAATCCCGGGATCCCGAAAAATCCCGGGGTCCCGAAAAATCCCGGGATCCCGGGATTTACATTTCTAAAATCCCGAATCCCGGGATTTGTAAAACCAGTCCCGTTTGGCATCCCTAATAGTAAGTTGGACATACAATGGGTCAAAATCGGAAAAAAATATTTTATAACCCGAATTTTTTTTTCATCAAAAATTTTTTTTTGTCATAAATTCTTTTTCCAAAAAAATTAATTAAAGAAATTTAAAAAAAAAAATTTGGAAAAAACTTTTTTTAAAAAAAATTAAAAAACAATTTGGAAAAAAAAATTATTTAAAAAAATTTTAAAACATTAAAAAAAAATTTTGATTTTGTTTAAATAAAAATATTTAAAAAAAAAAAATATTTTTAAATATAATTTGGTGAAGGGTATATAAGATTCGGTACAACCGAATATAGCTCTCTTACTTGTTTATGTTGAAATACTTTATATCTTTAAGAATATGGTGCATTTCATGTCAAGTGAACCAACTTTTGAAATCGATGTCTTTGCACCAAGGTTAGTTCTACTGGATAGTAACTCAGACACAATTTTTCAATAAAATCGGTCGAGAACTCTCTGAGTTAGAGGGGGTCAAAATTTGACAATTTGGCTTATCCATGTATCTTATTACCTATTGTTCTTAGCAAAATGTGTCCCAAATAGCTTAGATAGCTCTTTCTTCAATTTTTTAAACAAATAAAAATTTTTTAATATATTTTTTCCGAAATCAAAAACTTTTTGACTTGTTTTTTTTAATGGGCCTTTTTTTCTTAAAATAAAGCTTAGATATTTTCCTTGAAGACCTAGTGGGATGCGAGTGGGATGTCTATCAAAATAAATATTTTGTAACTCAAAACATAAAATTTTTTACTTTTTTTTGCAAAATCAAAAACTTTGTTGACTTTTTTTTTTCAAAAACGACCCTTTTTTAATTTTTTTTTAGCTCAAATGAAAGCTTGGGACTATTCCTTTAAGACCTATTTGGTCGCTTAGTGGGAAGCGAGTGGGATATCTATCAAAATAAATATTTTGCAACTCAAGACATACAATTTTAGACTTTTTTTTTGCAAAATCGAAATTTTTTTCCAATATGGGCCTTGTTTTAAAATTTTTTTTTTGTTCAAAAGAAAGCTTAAGTCTTTTCCTTTAAGACCTATTTGGTCCCTTAGTGTGATGCGAGTGGGATATCTATAAAAATAAATATTTTGTAACTCAAGGCATACAATTTTTTATTTTTTTTTTTTTGCAAAATAGATTTTTTTTCCAATATTTTTAAAAAATTTTTTTTTCTCAAAGGAAAGCTTATGTCTTTTCCTTTAAGACCTATTTTGTCGCTTAGTGGGATGTGAGTGGGATATCTATCAAAATAAATATTTTTCAACTCAAGACATACAATTATTGACTTTTTTTGCAACTTCGAAATTTTTTTTCAAAATGGGCCCTTTACTATCCAATAGAACTAACCTTGGTGCAAATTTTATCCCGATCGGAAGACATCGATTTAAAAAGTTGGTTCACTTGACATGTAATGCCCCATATATACAAATTATTGTACTTTTGTAGACCTATTCTGCAATATTCAATTTTAAATTTACCTAATTTTGGACTCGTACAAAATATTGATTTGATAGTTAATTTTAGTGAAATTCGGAAAAAAATTGTTTACGAAATTTTATAAACTAAATGGGAATCAGGGATAGTAAGTGAATTTTAAAAATTGTACAAATCAGTATTAAATATTGTAATTTTTAGGCTCTGATTGTACCAAAACAAAAAAATTAAAAACTTTTGGAAGACTTTTTTTGCTAAAAATTTCACAAACATTTTATAAACTAAAAAAATCAGTTCATTGAAATAAAGAATAATAAAAAAACAATTTTAGATTTTTGATAACCTCTCGTTTTGACAGTATCAGTTTCACGAAATTTGTTTATAACTTTTGAAACGGCTGATTTATATGTATAGGTTTTTACTTCAAGCTAGCATTAATATCGTAAAAGGTCAGCCAACTAAACTATTTTTTATAAAAAGTTGATCCCAGATATGTATTTAAATTAGATAAAACAAAAATCGTTTTCAGCTAAAAATTTAAAATATTTATTTTCAATATCATTTGTTTAAAAATTTAAATCTTGAGAATATGAATTCATTAAATAATAAACTCACCTGAAATACAGTTTCTACATATTTCTTTACTTTAATTTATAATTAAATACCCGAACCGATTTCCGTTTTTATTACACTAGCCAGAAAATTGGCAACTCTAATATTATTCCTTCCTATTCAATTCAAAACAAAAACACTTTTCACTTTTTTTCATGCTCTGTTTTTACTATTTAGTTTTTGCTCTTATTGTCTCACTCAAGCCTTTGCTAAATGCAAAAGCAATAAAAAACAATAACAACGACAACACATTTGAATGGACAGCATCACGCGATTTACACGCAAAGTCATGTCTAAAGCTCTTCTATTTAAAAACAACAACAACCACGAAGTACTGCTAAATACAACAACAATGAAATTATTGCATACAAATTCTTATGGATAATTTGGCTTTTTCTCTCTGGTTTATTTTAATAAAAACACTATTTTAACGATGATTTGTTATAATTTTAATTGATATTCTTTTAAATTACAGTTAATATTTTAGGAATTTTGTTAAATGCACTACACTTTCACTATATTTAATGTTTTATTAATGACGGACAACACGACGACGAATTTAAAGCAAACGATTTTAGTGGAGACCGTGTAAGAACTAAAATGTTTGTTGACAAACAGAGCAGAGTTGCCAGTGCAAATGCAATTATATTTAATAGGAGGATTTTATTAACTGGTTATTTATTTAATGGTAGAAAGCTATAGAAGAAAGGAAATTGATATAGAATTAGTCACGTAGGGACAAATTTCAATTGCAATTTTTAACATATTAAAATCAAACTATGAGGTAGTTTAAAAAAAAATTAAAACGAAATGTTTAAAAAAACTAGTAACCCCCATTAACACGTAGTTTGGTTATGTGTTAGCTACTGACAGTTTTCATACAAAATTAATTTTAACCGACAGTATAACTACTAGTTAACATATAACCAGACTTCGTGTTAAAGGGGGTAAGTGTGCGCAGTTGTTTAGAAACGTTTTTTTTAATAATTCGATATCTCGGGGACTATTGAGGATAGCTAAACGAAATTTCACACTGTATGAACTGAGGTCTTTTTGAGTTGATATACACTTGTTCAGCTTCCTAAGGATAACAGGAGCCAGTGCGTGACCACTCAAAATTGGTCATCTCGGGTTTAAATTTTTTTTATTTATGATTCGAATGAATTTAAAATATTGTTACGAAATTGTAGGTACTTGAATTAAAATATAACGAAAGGGCTGATTCAGTTGACCATTGATCGTAAGTTGGCAACGCTGTTTGCTGCGACCATATATTCGAATTCGAATATTCAGTTAAAGAACATTGTAGAAAGTACACCACAGATGGCGTATGTATTAGAAACCTCTAGACAGTTAAAGAGCAATCTGGAGTGCAGATGGCAGTGTTATAAATAGTGGCAGAGGTTGCAGTCGTCAGTGAGTTTATCAGAGACGCTTTTCGAATAAACATCAACTGGGTGCCTTAAAGTGTGTTGTATTTTTCAAGTGAATTCGTGTACATTATAAATTGTGTCTGTATTTCTGCGAATTTATAAACGTGTATAAAAAACTTTGAGTGACTATTTAATTCTGCTGTTGTTGTACATTTTAAATAAATAAAGAGTTGTTACAATTTTTAAACTACTAAACGGCTTTTATTAGCAATCAAAAGTATCGGGTTTATTTAAAGGAAATAAACTAACGTTTTGAAAAGGTTAAAACGTAACAATATAAATAGTCCTTGAGAAGATCTACAAATTTGCTTACACGTGGAGGTTATCTCTTTTAGTTCCAAAGATATTTAGGTTTATTTTTTAATTTTTTTTGGTTTTTTAGATTTGGCGGGCCTACGGAGGGCCGAGTTTTTAAAAAAATTAGCTGTGTTAGCGATAAAATTCGAAATAAAATAAAAACAACTGGCTAATAGTTATCTCGTCCTTATAAAAAGTTACACGCATCCAAATTTGGAAAAAGGGACGTATTTTTAACGTTTTTTCCCAAAAAGTCTTTTGTAGAAAAACATTTTATTTGGAATTATATAAATTGTATAAATGATCCGAAAAGAGAATTTAATACCAAAGCCTGCAAAGTAAATTTTTACTTACTTAAGCGGACCTAGTCCTCACCATACCAATCCAAACAATTTAAAAAAAACAAGTAAGAAAGTATGGTCGGTCAAGCCAGACCATATAATACCCTATACTAAGTAAAAGAGCAAAAACATTTTTCTTTTAAAATTTCAATAATTTATATTTTTGAGCGATTTTCGGAAGTGGGCCTTATATGGGAGCTATGCAGTGTTGCCAATTCATGGTGAACAAAAAGGGCTAAATACTTAGAAAAAAAAGGCTAAAAAAGGGCTAAAAAAAAGGCTAAAAAAGGGCTAAAATTTTTAATTAAAAAAATACATACATTTGACACAAAAAACGACTTAGAATGTTACATTTGGCTATGCCGAATAGACAAAGAAAAATGTATGAATATAACACACGTTCAAATGCAAGAAAATAAGAATATTTATTTGATCCTTAACTTTAAAATAACTTAATATGGGGCCACACGTATATCATATGCCGATGTTTTTAAAGCCTCGTATTTATCACCTGGCCTGGAAAATGCTCCTATGCAAATTTATTAATATGAAAGACAAATTATGTATAAAGTAATCCTTTGTGATAACTTCGATGGAGAATATTTTGATAAGTTAATATATGGCAAATATGCCTCTCATGTAATGTAGAAAAAAAATATTCTAAAAATTATACACGTCGCCGGACAGAATTGATTTTCATTGGCAAAAACATAAATTTTGCCATTAATTAGTAAACATATCAAAACTAAGGTAGCCAAAATATGTAAACATAAATATTTAATTTAAATTTGGAAAAAGTTAATTTTCTACATTTGATCAGATAAAAATGATCATACCTAAATTATTATCAATAATGAACTGAATTTTTCTTACTAAATTGTTTGGATTGTTGTAGTCTTTGAAAACGGTATACTACATGTCATGTGTTATAAAATATTTGTTAAAGTACTATATTTACTTCAATACATCGCCCAGATAAAGTTAAAAGTATTCTCTTTAACCCTATATATGATTTTATAAACGCCCGGACTCGCGCGTAAAATATTAACATATTTATTAACAATTTTTATTTAAATAACGTACATTTTCTCTATATTAGTTATGGCATGTTTTTAATGTATGGAAGATCCAACCATTTGTATGTGCTTAAATTGTTTACTGGTTCAACATTTTTAGTTAATTTTTTTCATAATATCCCTGCCAATTTTTTTGAACTGATTTTACTAATTTTCTACAGCAAAAATTTCAGATCATTAGAGTAAATATATAATTTTCATTAGAGTAAGTATATATAGCTAAATGAAAATAAAAAAGGCTAAAGGCTAAATTTTTTGTGGCTAAACAAGATTGAAAAGGGCTAAATTTAGCCCAAAAAGGGCTAAATTGGCAACACTGGAGCTATGACCAATTATTGACCGGTCACCTTGAAATTAGGTCGTGTGATTTATGTCTTAATGAAAGTTTACTACATATGTTGAATTTTGTGTATATACAAACATTTATAGGAGATTTATGCACGTTTAAGTGATTTTCGGAAGCGGGTCTATATGGCAGTGTGACTAATTATGTAGCGATCGTAACAAAATTTGGTGACATGAATTTTGTATATATGAAACTTATTTGGAGCGAAATTTGTGTAGATACATATATAAATTAAACATTTATGGCCGATAAAGTCCAATTTCAAGAGGACATTTGTATGGGGGCTAGGTGAAATAATGGACCGATTTCATCCAGTTTCAATAGGCTTCGTCCTTGGGCCGAAAAATTTTATCGAAATATCTTCAAAATTGCGACCTGTACTCTGCGCACAAGTTTTACGTGGACAGCCAGTCAGACGGACGGACATCGTTTAATCGACTCAGAAAGAGACTGTATTTGAAAATAAAAAATTTCAAAACTTATAACGACATTAATTTAAGGATCTTTAGTAGTTCCAAATTTTGTTATATCTCTTACAATTAAAATTGTATATTTTTCTTCATGGAAAGTAACATATTATAATTTGTTTAGTTTTTTAAGATAAATGAGGTTTGAAAAATTTATATACAAACCAATTATGAAAAAAAAATTCCCCGGGAGTTTTTTCCCTTTTCATTTTTTAACATAGAATTTGAATAGGAAAAATGAGAAACGGGAAAAAACTCCCGGGTGAATTTTTTTTCATAATTGGTGTGTTATATATTTAATTTTACTAAAATATAAATTTTCAAGTCCTATGGTTTTCTGCAATACAAAATACTTATATAAAAAGCTTGTATTTGCTGTTCAGAAGCTCCGCAAACCTTGCCCCTTTCAAAAATTTTAACGTTTTTTCAATATTGCGTGTAATCTATGTGAATTTACGAATTTACGTTCCTAAACTACTGTTGGCAGTACCGAATTTTATATACCCTTCACTAAAGTATACTTTAAGATAAATATTAAAAATGTCATTGGGAGCCAAGGCCTTGTATACCTTCTATAGAAAGAAATTCCCGCTGGGTATAGACCCGAAGCATAAAACGTTGCCGGCTACTTGCCCCAATTCTTACAACGAATCCATGTAAATACAAATCTACTCAGAAATACCTAAACTTTGACTGTGTAAAATTGCATGTTTCCAATAAAAATCTATGAAATGCCTTTTCGAAGTTTATGAAAAATTTGAATAAATTGAAAACTGATCGGTTTCGGTTATTTTCGCTTTTGAACTGGTTCCTCCAAATTTTGTTATTATAGATACAGGAATCATTTGACAATGTAAAAAAAGCTACAAACAATTATATTATGAATGCAAACAATTTTGAAGGAATCTCTCATAATTGAATTATAAATACCCCTTTAATTCTCTGATCTGTATCTCAGTTACTATTACATTAAAATATTTATAATTGCTAGAATGCAATTAGAAAAAGATTCTGAATGAACTTCCAGGTCTGAAATCGTGTCATTCACTCTCAATTCTGCTTTTTCTATCCAAATATTAACGTATAGTATAGCTAGTTTGTTTTCAAGTCCAAACTTTTTTTATTCTTTTGCTAAATATAGTTCAAAAAGGAAACAACGATGGCCGAAGGATAACTGTCACGAAAAACAGTGATTTCGGTTAAAACCGATCACGAAACTCAAGTTTAGACAATTCATAGATCTCTGTAAGTAAATTGTAAATTGATGTATAAAATCCCAAAAACACAACAGCAGTCCACTGTATTTTAATTTTAGACTATTACTGGACCTTCTATATAACAATTAACATTAACAATTCATTCTAAAAGCAGCTGTAAATAGCCCCTCATTTCCTTGCTCAAAAGTCTTTACAGCAATTGATATTGTTGTAGGTTTCTTTCTTTTTGTTTCCATTTTCCTTTAGTCAATTCATCATGATCGTGAAGGGATAACAATAAGAAATATTATACTTGAGTTTGCATTTAAAACAGCAATGAGGCACAAGGGACAAATCTTTCATTTAGCAACCAATTTGCAACATTTTGTCAGTGTAATTGATATTAACTGAAATGTAACTGTTTAGTTTGTACCTTCTTTCTATACCCTTCACCATGAGTGGCAAGGTTATATTCATATAAGTTTGTCATTCCGTTTGTAATTTTTACATTTTTCAGTTGTGACTAGAGTTTTTCTTTTCCCGCACTTTTTCATTTCCCGGGAAATCGGGATTCATTTTGAAATTTACCGGGATTCCGGGAATTCCCGCCTAGAACAAATTATTAAATTTTAATGTAGACTTCGTTAAAAATCTAAAAAATTTCTTTGGTTGTAAAATGTAATTGGATATAAATAAAAAAATTACAATTAAAATTTAATATAAAGAAGTAAACTGACATGATTTCTAATTTTGGTTATGACATGTTTCACCACTTGTCATTTGTATTGGAATGGCTTCAATTTCCATTAGATTTTGTTTGACTTACGTTATATTCCAATTATTTCTGTTAATTCGCAAAAAATTAATATTTTATTTTGTTTAATTTTGAATTGACAATGTTTTGCTTATTAAATCAAAAATTAAGTAAAGATGTTAATTAACACTTAAACAAAATTCAATTCCACGGTTTTACTCTAAAAATATTCGTTTTACACTTTGCGAAAAAGCAAAATACTAAAATAATTCCACATTAGATCGGAATAGAATTCTGTGACAGTCCAGAGCATTCACGAGTTTTTTGGAATAATTCGAATAATGAACTTGTTATTGGTCTATTTGGGTTAAATCTTTTTTTGTTGTATGAATCTTCTGCATTTGTTTCGAAGCTTTCAGCATCTTTAAAGAGTCAAATTCAAAAAAAATTACATAAAACTAAAGAAAATAATTCCCAGGAATTCTCGCACAATTTCCCGGGATTTCGGGACTGAAAAATGTGCGGAAAAACTCTAGTTGTGACCTCATTAAGTATATATTTTCGTTATAAATAACGCAGTAAATATAGCCATCTGTATGTTGAAATCAGCTTTCCGTAGCCCCCAAATAACTTACATGCATGCTATTTAAAAGCGAGAAAATCGGCCCAGAAATGGCTGAGATATAAGCAAAAAACCACGACACCTTGATTTTCGACCTATTTTGGTCTATATCTGGATTACTAAGTCATTAATATAGACAATATGGATATGTAATGAGTTTTCCAACCACGTATATAACGCCAAAGTGATTCGGACATACAATGGCTCAAAATCAGGAAAAATATTTTTTAACCCGATCTTTTTATACCCTTCACCATCGTGAGAAGGGTATATGTATATTAGTTTGTCATTCCGTTTCTAATTTCTACATTTTTCATTTCCGACCCTATAAAGTATATATATTCTGGATCCTTATAGATAGCGGAGTCAATTAATCCATCTCCGTCTGTCTGTCCGTCTGTCTGTTGAAATCAATTTTCTGAAGACCCCTGATATCTTCGGGATGCAAAATCGGTAAACAAATGGCTGAGATATGTGGAAAAAACCAGGACAACATCGATTTTTGACCTATTTTTTACCTATATCTGGATTACTAAGTCATTAATATAGACAATATGGATATCTAATGATAGATATTTCAAAGACCTTTGCAACGACATATATAAGACCATAGTAAGTTGGACCTACAATGGGTCAAAATCAAAAAAAATATTTTTTAACCCGAATTTTTTTTTTTCACCAAAAAAATTTTTTTTAAAATTTAAAAAACAAAAAAAAAATTTTAAAATTAAAAAAAAAAAATTTTAAGTTTAAAAATTTTAAAAAAACAATTCGAAAATTTATTTTTTCCAAACAATGAAAATACTGCAAAAAATAATAAATTTTGTTCACCTAAAAATATTTAAAATTTTTATTTTGAAGTATAATGTGGTGAAGGATATATAAGATTCGGCGCAGCCGAATATAGCTCTATTACTTGTTTACCATAAAATTGTTCCTTATTTTAAAGAATACTTTAGTAAAGGGTATATAAGATTCGACAGAACCGAATATAGATCACTTACTTAATATTATTTCAATTCTCCTCTGTTTTTTGTTGTTGAAAGCCTTTTTGATGGTAGATAAGAGGTCCCAATAAAAAAAATTAAATAGGAAATGTAAAGAGGGGAACGCTTAAGTCGTGTAAATACGACAGAAGTTTAAAGGCGTTAAAAGATTTGTAAAAATAATATCACAACAATTTCGGAAAATTTCAAATCTTATTTTTAAACAAAATTTTAAAATATCTATCAAATATAACCTTAATTTCAATTTGTTTAATAAAACTCCAGTCTTTAAAGAGTTTCTATATTCAAAGCTCTGTAACAGTTTTACATTACTTGCCCCCCTATAAAAGCAAATTGTTTTTGCAACTGCCTCAATATAAATATCACAATTTATGTAACATTTGTTAAACATCAATCTTTCTTTTCTGCTAAAACAATTATTTCGTTAAAGTTTTAAGACAAATTGTTCACAGCAAACTAAATTCTATAGTTGATTATATATTAATTGTGCTTTAATTAATTGTTAATCAAATGTGTAATTTGAAATAAATCATCGAATTAATTTAATGACACAAAAATTCCCATAAATGATGACAATGCACCACCAACCAAGCCATTAAACATTGCACATGCATGGGGCAATGTTTAAGCAATTGTTGTGCCCCTGTTAAGTAGTGCAGTCAAATGAAAATGAAATGTTTTAAAACAATTGAATTTGAGTTGCATTGAAATTCAAAAATACAACATCAACAGCAACAAACATACATAAGAAACCAGCAGTTCTAAGAGACTGTCCCAAACTAGTGATTTCACATATCATTTAGGATGAGAACTAGTTACATATCTAGTCCAAAGTAGTCAAAGCATTGGATTCACATATCAGCTACATAACTAGGTACTTATTTCAACATATACCGGCGCTAATTATCCTCAAATAGTCAGTTAAAAACTACTTTCGTTTAAAGTGGCTACACTCTAGATTACTTAGAGACACTTAAGTGACAATTAGCTTCACGCTAGGTTAAATGGGATGTCAGTATACTTAAGCCAAAAGCCAAACTGTATGAGAATTATAGCAATACATTTTGTATAAAACCAGTTTGTACAAATTACTCACAAAAAAAGTACTATACAAAATAAACGTTCAAAGTGACTACACTCTAGATTACTTAGAGACACTTAAATGCCAATTAGCTTCTCGCTAGATTACATGGGATATATAAAGTAACCACGATCCAAATAACCCAAAATATATAAATTGCAGTCAGGCAAGTGGTCAGACATTAGTACCAATTACTGTCTACAAGAGATACATTGACTACTTGCTTAACTGCTGGGTAAGTATTCACAATAAAATTGAGTGTATTGAATTGAATTGACATACAAAATTCAAACGTGAAACTTCAAAATGTGCTCGCATTGTTGTGATCTATTCAAAACTGCATATATCACACACACGCACACAATGTCCCAAAAAAGGGGAAAATCAAAATTCAAATAAAAAATATTGTAAAAAGAATCATGCAGCACGTCCTTCTCTGCTTACAAATTCTTCTGTTTTTTTAGCATTTTTTTTTTTTGTTTTGTTGTTGGTTTGTTTTTTGTTTGACAGTGGCGCCAAATGATATCAAAACTTTATGAATTTGAAATTGCAGTAAAAATGGGACACTGAGCGAAATATAGAGGCGGGAACCGGACCAAGAACGTAGAGTCTTCCGATTTTTATCTCCGCTATCCAGCGACTCAGCTATTATCTCGTTAGGACCAGCAGAATAAGGAGCCTTAATTTCATTTCTTTCATCTCGTTATAACAACTTTCACAGAAGTCAACGATGATCCAATTTTCTTACAAGCGCTTCGAGCCCACATTGACCCATTGTCGCATAGTGGGATCAATTGCAAAAAAAGTGGCAATAAATCTGGATAATGTCTAAACTAATCGTTGTGACCACCCTGTCCCCTTCTACTATTCGTTTATATATGATTTTGCAATCGAACCAGTAGTTTAAAAGATCCAGACCCCACGTTGTAACACTATCTCAAAAATCGTTATGATGTCGACTGCCTTAAAAGCAATTTTATTGGCACAAGCCGCAAGTATGAGGTGAATTGAGAAAATGGAGTGGATTTTTTAGATCCCAGAGTTAATTCGTTGTTACTGTTTTTATAATGAACGCCTTGACCTTGACTTTTGGGTCGACAATTTTGGATACTTGGAACTGGACTATTTCATCTTCAGTTCTATCTCCTTTTTATAATATTGTCATTTTACGAAAGTAGTTAATGAGTTCAATCGTCTAAGATTAAAAGAGCTCCGAAAATATATTTGACATTCGATTTATTCTTATTGGTAAATTTTAAATGTTCTATCAAGTTTATAAACTACTGATCTTTGGTGTTCAAGGACTATTTCTACTACATAGAGCAGTTGGGAGATTGAATATAAAGGAATTCATAGCAGAAGCAAAAGGATTAAACATGTAATGATTTTGCCAGCATCATTGACTCCTACCCCTGTTTCCACGACTGCCGGTTCTACCCACCGGAATTATTCGGCCAAGGGCTGTTAAATCCAGAATCAAAAGTACAATTTTCACCAGATGAGTAACATTTTCGGGCATTGCAGCTCTGCAACTAACTAATCCGTGCCGAAATTGACAAAAATCTATGTCCAATGCTCCAGACTTCACTATGATAGGAAGTGGTGGGAGTTTAGTCGCCCCATGATACCAACGCCGACTAAACATATATTCGAAGTCGTCATTATTACACTTCACTGCACAGTTTGGAGAGGCTACTTTTCGTAGTTATTATCCAAAACATTGCCCAATATAGAGCTCTTTCTC